>NC_061111.1:199835291-199958507 GCF_002878395.1 Capsicum annuum | reverse complement strand
CCAAGGTGCACTACCTGTCAATTGTGGATGCACTATTATTTATATTTCAATTTCTCAAGATATATACACACAATTTTTTTCTACGTTAACGGGTGCACGTGCATCCCCACCGATACATGTGGGTCCGCCTCTGCTCTTTGTTGAATTAAGAGAGTCAAGCAAGAAAATATTTTACATAATTTTTTTGTAGCCACGCTTGTATTGGTACTAAGACTAGGAAGTTGTTCCATGAAACATCAAAAAAATAAAAAAAAAAAACTATTTATGTTGAAGGATATGAGTAGCAAATCTAAAAAATATCTCTCTAAAAAACTGTGTAAAATCTTAGCAGAGTGAGTGTGAAATCTTACAATTTTGTGTTCAAATGAATGGATAAGGATAATTTGACAGAATTAGTCAACTAGAAGAATGCTAGAAGCCATAAATGAGGAGAGATAAGATATGGAAATGGATTTGGAAATATATAAGGGAAGAGAGAGAGGGGGGGTGGGGGAGAGAATTATGGAGGGAGGGAGAGTTCAAAAATGAAAAAGAAAAATACTGTAAATATAACCAATCATAGTATTACATTGCAATTGGACAGAGGAGTATAATAAATCATCAACACCAAGAGATTCCACTAATATAAACAAGTTGCTCTTCGTAATCACTCACTAGCAACGGTTATTATATTGCAATTGGACTGAGGAGTACGGTCATATTTCTTATTAGAAAAAGAAATCAGAAGAAGTCAGCCATATATCTGTTGCGGCCAAGAAGATATATTTCGTATTTCTAGATCAATAGTTAAATTAAATAATATTTAATCCCTGAATTCCGTTATTTTTAAATTTAGAGTGAGTTTCATTATTTTATAAATTGTAATGGTTGGTAAATAGCTTACACCCTTTTTGGAAACTTAGTACCAAATTAATTGTTATGTTGATGTCTATTTTCTTTAAATTATTTAAATATGAGGCCATGTGAGAGCAAAAAGACGGATGTGGCAGAAGAAATGGCAGGGGGCAAATTAGTTATACATATGAATATGCAGGAGATGGAGACAGCTCTACTCTTCAAGTTTGCTTCTCTATTTCTCATTTCTCCCGTCAAACTCTGCTTGTTTGAGCTTGCTAACACATACTGTCCAATTATACTTTCTTGGAATTGACATGTAATTATAGTTTCCTTCAAGTTTATGGTCTCGGGCCTTCGTGGCTCGGGATGCCCATTGCGGCAAGAGCCTCAGCTCGGGTCGTGACAGATTTGGAATGATCAAGACTTAGAAATATTATACAATATAACCACTTTCACAGTATGCATATTCCATTTTGAGTACATATAAATCATAAGATAGACCCTGAAATAAATAACTTTGATCGGCTTAATACTCCAGGATCCACTAGTGTATAGTTTGGTACTTGAAATTTGCAGTATCCTCTTATCTCTTCGTCATTTTTTTCTCAAAGATATGGCAATATTGAAGAACTTACCTTTTTGAACCAACAAATGACAAGCCAAATGATACGCATACCTCTCAAACAAAGAGTCAACAACGGAATCTCCCAATTGAAAATGGCCAACAAGCATTTGTTCTAAAACAGCTCTCATGGTTCTTGCTACATGTTTACCACTGCTATAGGCGTCGAAACAAACGTCATCATCATTGTCCCTCTCTTCCCAGTTCACTTGGAAAAGCTTTATGGTATCAAGATAGAATGAACCTTCCGTTTGAACAATCGTTTCCACTTCATCCTTGTATGGTGCATAAAAAGGATAATCAAACGAGTCTAATTCTGCTTGTTCAATAAGTCCCTGCAGCAATGTGATGAAAACTATCAGTGCAATTTCTAACGAATTACTGGGAGCAAGCAGGAAGTTATAAGCAGAAGCGAAGTACTCGACCTCATGTATTAGATCAATGAGTGATTTTGATAGAAGATCCAGATGAGCAGTGTCATTTCCATAGGGATCAGGAATACTCCTTCCGATAAATGTTAACAGCATGAGTCCACCAGTTACTATTTCCTCGGAACGAAGTTGCAAAAACCTCGAAAAATCCTTCTCAAATTGCTTCATGTAGCCTTCAAATACTGGAGGAGGACTAGTCCTCGTTATGTATATGTTGTTATTGTTCTCAATATTTTCTGGAGCCTACATGTTTTAAGTATGTAATGGATATCAGAATGTTTAGTCTAACAAAAAAGTATCCCTTTGTAATATATGATTAACAAGATAACTGTGAAGAGTTAGTATGATTTCATCGATACCTTGGAGAGCCAGTGAAGACTGTAAGACGAGTGAACCAAGTGCAAGCTTTTGCTAGGAAATAGCCTTTCATAAAAGGAACCTGGAACGCCTGATACGAAACAATTTGCTCCATCATCTGCTTGTTTGAGATTCTTATAAAACGATGGAATCGTTTTGAAAATAGTGTTGAAGTCATTATCAGGGAGATCATTGAGATACGCCTGAAACTCAGTCATTTTGCACCTCTTGTCGTGGCATAACATTTGTACAATCTTTATGATATTCAACACTGTGTAAAGAGTGTTTGGTCCTGAAGAGCAACCCAAGTCTGCCATATTAAAACACTTGGGAAACTCGCCAATATTATTGAACACCTTCTTGATCGCATCTTCTAAAACAGGTTTTGCCTGCTGTATTACCTCTCTCTGGATGATAAATCAGGAAACATGAAGCGAGTTAATTATTTAGCTCGTATAACAACAACAACAATTACGCCTCAATGTGTAAGCAAACTCAAACTAGCAGAGGTTGAATAACAGAAAAGGACAAAAAAAATATCAAACCTGAAGAGTGGAGCTGCTGGCATAACTGCATTCTCCATTGCCTGCATTCATATGCAAAAGTTTGCTCCTTGTCATTATTTCTTCCACACTCATATCTTGTAGCTGTCCATTTCCTGTTATATAAATACTTAAGCGGAATGATCCATAATTAATGTTCTGTCTTTGAATGTTATAAAAATACTACTATATGATATATGATAGTTGTATTATATTTTCTCGAGGGAGTTGGGCCGCGGGCTGCTCTCCGTCGATATGCTTACTTTAGTTAATTACTCCACGATTTTATTATATCATTGTAATTAATTATTATAGGTTATTTACCTATTAAAAAATTAATAATATTTAATAAAAATACTCTTATTATTTAAGAGGGAGTTAGGCTGCTCTCCGTCGGCATGTCTTCGTCAACTGTTGACTTCATGATTTTACTAAATATTACCCTAATTAATTATTACAAGTCATCTAAATATTTTTAAAAATGTTTAATAAAAATAGGTAAAATAGATACTCTTCAGATTTAAATTAACTTCACATTTTATATATGGCTCACCTAATTTTTTTTCCCACAAGTATTTTATAGTAATTTTGCTATATCACTTCTAATTATTTGTTGTGAGTCATTTAAAACATGTTTGTTTCGCTGTTTCAATCGTGATTTTATTATATCACCTCTAATTAATTATTATGGTCACTAAGCATTATGCCATTTAAATTGAAATAGAAGAAAAAGTTTTATAAATCACAATAATTAAAAACTTAAATTATTTAAAAAATATAATTGACTATGCCACAAAAGTTTGGACAATGAGAGTAACATATATTATTTGAAAATTATAAATTCTATTTGTGTCGCATAAATTGAAATTAAAAAAATAACATATATTAAGCGTGTGTTATCTGAAAAACAGTAATATAGGCCCATAGAATTTTGCTTTTCACTCTCTTTATTAATTTATACATTAGTAGAGTTTAATTTTGATCGTGAATTAAATTTTTGAAACAAAATTATACATTTGAATAATAAATCACAATAATTGATAATTTAAAACATTTTAAGTATCTATGCAAATTACCCTAAAAAAAAATTATTTAAATTTCAAAATTCAAAAAATGTCACATTAATTGATATGATTATTATTATTATAATATTAATTTACAATAGATGTTGGGCCCGGGCTTTTTCGAACTAGTAATTTTTACTATTATTAAACTAAGTGGCGGAGCCAATATTGTATGGAGCTGTCAATATGGGCTAGTCGATTGGGCGAATTCAGCGCAGTCTGTAATTTGATGGGGTTGAACTAAAATATTTGCGACTCATTTAGGAACATAGTTTTAAACTTGGCTCAAATAAGCCCACTAGCTCGTGTGGCTTGAGCAATATAAGTTGGGCCATCCCATGGACCAAACAAAAGTAATTAAAAATAAAAATAAAATAAAGTACTAAAAATAATAATAAAAGGAATTTAGATTTAAAGTCTACTAGAAACGTGAAATGCAACTATAGTCTACTCAAAAAAGTCTAATCTAATTTCAATATATCAAAAAATTATTTTTGAACTTGCAAATATAGTATAGAAATTTTGGACAAAAGAATACCGAGGCTCCACGCCTCCACCCATGTTATTAGTACTTTTGTCATATTTTGAAGCAAAATTTTTATCAATCATTAGCTAACTAATAAGTACATAATAAATATTTTATTGAAGAAAATTCAGCTGGAATACTAGCATTTTTTGCTGGCTTATCATGCTTAATTAACAAATCAGGATCTGCAATTCAAGATTTCCTGCTAATATTATTATACTATAGATCTGTTATTCCTGTATAAACAGATCTCTGCACAAATTTATGTTCACATGTGATATCATGGAAGACTTGTTCACACGTGATCACTAAATCCAACACTATTTTCGGTCTCATTTATTTTTGTTAAGATGATATGTCTGAATCTGAATATTAAAATATATTTTATGATTTAGATATTTGAATTTAAATATTAAATAATTAAGATAAATTATTTTCAATAATTGAATATATAAAATATATTTTATTTACAAATAAAATTTAATAAATATGAATAAGTTATTTTTTAAAAATATATCTGGTAATTGGTGGTGGCGATGATGAATAGTGATAGTGATTTTGAGCATGAATTGAGTATGATGTTAACGAATGGTGGTGTTATGGATAGTAGCTAATGGTTGATTGTGGTAGACTGATAGTTGGTGGCATCAGCTAATAGTTGTGGTTAATAATAGTGAGAATTAATGGTAGTCACAGTGAACAATGATAATATATATAGCGGTGATTGTTTGTGTTGATTCGTAGATTTTATGATAATATGGCTGATTCGCGTAATCCAATCCCTCGTTGAAAGATAAAAATTGTATGTATAAAAGATTAACATTATTGTATAGATTTCATTTTTAAAGTATGTTCCAATAAAAAATATTGTACGTACTTATTTAGATGCAATGCAATTTAACTTTAAACATCATATTTTATCTTCAATGAGATAATTTATTTCAACACACACATATGACTTGTTTTAACTACAAGTTTCAAAATTTTGGAACTGCATGACTAATAAAGTACTGCCACATAGATTTATCTTAATGAAATGATTAAGATTGAGACCACACATGAATTATAATGAAATGATTGAGATCCATCTATTTTTTATTTGAAGTTTTGATTCAAGTCCCTAAAAATTTTTTAAAAAATCAGAACATGAATCTAATGCCAGAATCCAGATATAGTCGGACTCCCATTTGAGTTACTTTTTTAAAAAAAATAAAAAAATTGGTGCACTCATATAATGACCTGATATTTAGTGAGAACCACTTGTTTCATTGAGATGTATTAGTTGTAAGTGTTATGAGTAAATTGTCTGCATTCACAGTATTACATTGCAATTGGACAGAGGAGTATATACTAAGCATCAATACCAAGAGATTCCAATACTTCATAATCACTTCACTAGCAATGGTTATTATATTGCAATTGGACTGAGGAGTAGAGTCATATCTTACTAGAAAAAGAAAGCAAAAGAAATCAGCCATATACCTGTTGGTGGCCAGAATACATATTTCGTATCTCTAGACTAATAGTTAAATTATTTAATCACGTTATATTTGTCTAAATAATATTTAATCCCTGATTTGGTTATTTTTAAATTTAAACTGCGTTTCATTATCTTGTAAATTATAATTGTTGGTAAGTAGCTTTACATCCTTTTTAGAAACTTGTTGATGTGTATTTTCTTTAAATTATTTATATATGAGGCAATGTGAGAGCAAAAAAGACGGGTGTGGCAGAAGAAATGGCAGGGGGCAAATTAGTTATGCATATGAATGCAGGAGATGGAGAATCCAGTTATGCCAGCAGATCCAGTACTCTTCTCTATTTCTCATTTCTCTCGTCAAACTCCGCTTGTTTGAGCTTTGCTAACACATACGGTGTAATTATACTTTCTTGAAACTGAGATGTAATTATTGTTGTTGTTATGCGAACCAAGCAGTAACTCATGTCATGTTTCCTTATTTCCAGAGAAAGACGATCCTAAAGCCAAAACCTGTTTTAGAAGATGCCATCAAGAAGATGTTCAATAACGTTGGTGAGTTTCCCAAGTGTCTTAATATGGCTCTCTCAGGTATCGATGAATCATGCCAACTCTTTTCAATTATCTTGTTGATCAGATACATTACAAAGCGAATTTTTTCGTGCTTCTAATTGTATGCAAGCCATATGATAGACTAATTAGTATTTTGATATCTACTACTTATATACTTGAAACATGTAGGCTCCCGAAAAGATGGAGAACAACAACAACGTATACATAGGAAGGACAAGTCCTCCTCAAGTACCTGAAGCCTACCTGAAGCAATTTGAGAAGGATTTCTCAAGGTTTCTGCAATCGCGCTCCGAGGAAATAGTAACTGTTGGACACATGGCTCTAGCATTTATGGGAAGGGGCAGTCCTGATCCCTATGGAATTCACTGTGGCTTTCTGGATCTTCTATCAAAGTCACTCATTGAATTAGTACAAGAGGTCCACTACTTCACTCTACTAACAACTTGTTTTCTTCCAATAATTCGTTAAAGAGTTTCACTTTCATACACTGACAAAGTATAAGGAAAAATTTTACACAATCAGGCCATTTAGAAGGTTACTGTAGGTATAATAACAAACTGCATTAGTCTTGAATTTTGGCTGCACTGACAATTTTGGTAAAACCAACAACTAACTACATTAGTCATGAACTGCTAACAAAAGGATTAGTCATGAACTGCTGACAAAAGGCGCAGCAAGGTGCACTAAACTTGCTCTGAGTTGTTGAAGGTGTGATGTTATATTGCCTAATGATGAATAATTATTCATGAAATATTCTTTTTTTATTGATTTCTTTTTAAGATGAACAACCAACGAAAGAACCAATAGTAGGTTTCTTGCTTGTTACTCAACTAATATCTTAATATATCCTATGAAGATCAATTTTTACAACTACCGAGAATTGTTAATGAAGGGTTTGGGGGTGGGTTGCTCCTCGACTCCGGAAACTGTTTTCAAAATTACACACACAACAACAAGAACTAGGAAATTAATAGGTTATCAAGTGCAGGAGTACAGAAAAGTAAAGACACAAGATTTTTGCATGGAAACTTCTTGCTCAAGGGAGAAAAGTCACGATCTGCCTTCAGGATTTCAAGCTCCACTATATTCAAGCAACACCTTGAATACAGACTCCAAGGATTAACCTCCTAATCCTTTGTTTCATAGCAATAATCCTATTACAAGGAAACCAAGCAGTAACTCTACTACTTCCACCTCAGCTAACTCTAGCTGCCAATAACTCCAGCTAACTCTAACTGGACTTTACAAACTAACTCTAGCTTGGCACATCACCTAGCTCTAGATAATTACAAGAGACAGTACACCACAACACCTACTACAATCATAAGCAAACGTAGATAGTCTTTTAGGAACAAAATACAAAGGCTCAACTATAACAAGGAAATAAAGAGACAACTCGATGAACAACAAGTTCCCTATTATAGTTTCAGTCTTTGATTGTAGCGCTGCGACACTTCAGAAAAATCTTTAATTGTGAGTATATGAAAGTGTTGGTTTCTTGTTGTGAAAAATGAGTATTATATATTGAGACACAAAAAACTCTAGAAACAATCTCATTGGTTGAGGCAAAAAGATGGCAGCAACTTTTCACCAACTTTTATTCTTTTGGTCAGCTGAAAAGTTGACTGTGACGGCGACCAGTGAACCCAACCTACTCCCTAATACGTAAAAGGCCTTTGTCATCACAACAAGGGCTCTAGGGAACATTGTCATCACAACAAGGGCTCCAAGAAACAAGTCCCAAAGTACTATGAATTTGTCAATCATCAAAACCAAGGACTTAACATATAAGTCTACTTTCTCCAGGTTAGATCAAACATCAAAAGGCAGAGCGCTACAAAGGCCAAATATTGGCTACAATGACAGTAATATCATTGTACATTCCACCCTGACGTGCCTCTATTGAACCTAGCCTTACTAAATATATAGAATAGGAATATAATCTATTAGGGCTCATGTTATGAAGTTATCTTTTATTTTTTAATGCTTCGTAGTTAACTCTGGAGCCTCCCTTCTTTATTTTAATTTTTTTGTATGACGAACTCCTATTCAAATATATGTGATTATGATTCTCCGTATCAACACAATTCCCCTTCATTACAAATTCCGTAAAGTACTCTCTTGTATCAATATCCTTTCATATCAGCAACACCAATCATATTATACTTGCTTCACATTATACTCCCTCATCTTGATATTTGTCTCTTCGAATCATACCAGTTATAGCGATGAGCCATCGCAATTGTGAACAAGGTGTGGTACAATCTGCTTTGTATCAGGGTCCATGAACTTTTCTTTAAAAAATTGAAGAGCAAGCCAAGCAGAAAATGAATATTTTAGCTCAACTTACCCATACCCCATTTAGTTGGTGTAACACCATCCAACTTTATCATGTTGGTCTTAGTCATTCCAAAGACCCCGTTACATATTATAATATTATCCGCTTTCGATCTAGCCCGTAGATTTTTACCAAAAGTTTCACATCCTTACCAAATTCTACCTCTTATATGTAGCTTTTTAGTCTTTTTAGCTATCAATGCGAGACTTTATATGAACATCCAATACTCTCCCCCTCAAACTAAATATCACGTGGCTATCGCCATGATTCACGGGTCATCAAGATTTAATACAATAAAACCACGGAAGACACAAAACACACCCCAAAACAGTCCACAAATCACAAGGATCCTAGGACCGATTGGAGATCACACTCGGATTCAAGAATACAATACAAGAATGATAATATTCAAGGTGTTCAACACCTATTTTCATCCAACCCAAACTAAGTTAACCAATAATAAGATGATGAACAAGAATAACAATAACAATGTAAAACAACAACAACCAAATGGTTACAATTACAACAACACAAACTACATGATTACAATGAAACAAAAAGATAGGCAAAGTGAAGGTATAATCTTAAGAACCCAAGAGCTTATTCCACACTTGGACCCTTAACACTACACTCAACAAATACCTATCTCTTCAGTGGAAACAAAAGAGGGAGACCTCAACCTCCTCTAGCACCCAACGTTCCAAGCAAGAATCCAATAAGAGTGATTCCACTCCTCTTGACCTAATTTCGGGTTATTCCTCAAGGAGAGAGGACTTGTGTTCCAAAGTGTTATACACTCACAATATCATGAATAAGCTACTACAAATTGACCTACAATGTGCTATTTATACTAGGCTACAAATAGAATACAAAATGACCAAAAGGCCTTTAATGAAAAGCCTCAAAATGACGCCCATAGAGTGTAGTGTAGGTTTGATTTTGGTGTGTGTTTTAGGCCCTCTTTTGCATTTTTCTTACACACTCCAAGCCTCGGGTTCATTACACTTTCACACGTCCATCCTCGTGGTCGTACTTGTATCATCCTCCTTTTCTTGAAAAAGATCCGACCTCGAATCCATAACTTGCAAAATCAAGAGAAGACAAACAAGAACACATCCTCATGACATGAGGGGTTAGGGTTAGCAAAACAACAACACATCAACATATCATACCGAGGTGGAACAAACTTAAAGTATATCCACAAGTACTTTGTTTTAATCATGAAAAGATTAGTACAAATGCTACAAAGGAGGTGGCTCGGGCAAGCATCAAGACAAAAGGAAAAAAGGCCGAGCGTAATCCTTTTCCACCCTAAGATGGTACCGGGATCAAACGAAAGAAGTAGCCATGGCCATGGTTTTCAGCCATACTTACTTTCCCCTAAGGTGTCGCCCTCAAAATTAGGCATACCCTTTATATCACTAAGGAAAATATCATGAGAACAAATAGGGCAGGGAAAGGTGTCACACGAGTCAACTCCAACTATGGTGTCCTCATGCAAGTATTTACTAATTTTAAGTTTATTGTTATTAGCAAGCTCAATATAGAAAACACACGAAGAAGGAGTAGATAGCATTTCTAGGCATGCAACACTTTCTCTTTCAAGAGAGTAGTCCCTAAATAGACATAAACCATTATGGACAGCAAAGGGAGCACAATCAAAACCAACTTCACAAGAATAAACACTAATCGGGTTGTCTAGACACTCAAGCACGTCAAGGTCATCGTCACCCAATTGATTATTTTTAACATCCTTACTAGTTGTTGGCAATTCACATACCAACTTAGACTCACCTTGGTTTTCACAAGGGTCAACTAGTGTGTGAATATTTTTATTACATGACAATGAAACCTTATTCAAGTCACAAGTGCTCTAGCACTAGATGGACATAAATCATTCTTACGAGAAGAATTAATTTTGTCATCTAAAGAATCAACTAGTGCTTGCTTACTTACAATAAGAACTTGGTTGTCATGCATCCTAACAATACCAAAAGTATCACAAAAAGAAGACCCATGTACTTCTACTCTATGTAAACTCGAAACCACTCTCATTTGGCTACTACTAGCCACTTCACAATATTTCAAGTTTGTAAGAGTGTGGGGATTAGCATTTTTACCTTATAACTCGCACGAGTTATGGTCTTCACTTTGATGTGTGTCATGGCAGCCCGCTTGTACCTTTGGCAAGTTCTCATCACAAGGGAGCCTTTGATATAGTGGTTTGTATGACATCCACTCCCTTTATCGTCTTTCATAATCACAGAGGATAGTTTTAAGATAGGTCGTTGTTCCTTGGTCAAGTGGAGGTTGAATTAATGGTTTTGGATTCAGGGAGTTGAGTATGTGACGTAGTCTTCAACGTTTAGGTGGACATCTTCAAGGGCAGCCTTGAAAGTACCGTCATCCATGAGACCTAAGAAAGACAACAACAAAACAAGCAAACAAACAAACTTGTTAGTTCAAATTAGGCTTACCACACTTTCACACTCAGTTTTTTTTATCTCACTTGGTTTCACAAGTGTTGAAAGAAGGCTTGTACTTCGTGAGTGATTAAGGGATGGGTCTGTTTTGGTCCAAAATAGATTTTCATTTGAGTTGACTCAAAAAAAAATTGTTTCGGACTTGAACCAACAAGATACAATGAATTTACAAAAGAGAAAAACACACAAACAACATAGACATGAACAATGGATTCAAGAACTAAGTGACAACCTAGTAGAAGTTTACTAGTTTGTTAATTAGTACTAGGATCAATTAAACAAAATAAAGAATCAACAAATAAGAAATCTAAAATTTGAGCCAAAATTGACGTGTGAACAGTAACTTGATAACATGGCAGCCTCAATTGGTTGTGGTTTTTACAATTTTATATTCCAATGTCAAGTCTTGGTCCAATTTTACAATTGTGGGAATTGGTTAAGGAGGGAAAAATAAGTCTTGAAATCCTCTTTCAAATTTCAAAAAAAAGAAAGACTTGACTTTCTTTGTTCTCTCTCCTCAAAACATGGCCCTTAATTCAATAAAAGTTGTTGGATCCTAGGACCAATTGGAGACCACACTAGGATTCAAGAAAACAATACAAGAATGAAATTATTCAAGGTGTTCAACACCTATTTTCAGCCAATCCAAACTAAGTTAACCAATAATAAGATGATGAACAAGAAAAACAATAACATTGTGAAACAACAACAACCAAATGGTTATAATAACATCAACACAAACTACACGATTACAATGAAATAAAGGGATAACTAGATAAACAAAGTGAAGGTATAATCTTAAGAACCTAAGAGTTTATTCGACACTTGGACCTTTAACACTACATCAACAAATACCTATCTCCTCGGTGGACACAAGAGAGAGACCTCAACCTCCTCTAGCACCCAACGTTCCAAACAAGAATCCAACAAGAGTGATTCCACACTCCTCTTGACCTAATTTCGGGTTGTGACTCAAGGAGAGAGGACTTTTGTTTCAAAGTGTTATACACTCACAATATCATGAATAATCTACCACAAATTTACCTGCAATATTCTATTTATACTATGTTACAAATAGAATTCAAAATGACCAAAAGGCCCTTTAATGAAAAGCCTCAAAATATCACCCATGGAGTGTAGTGTAGGTTCGGTTTTGGTGTGTGTTTTAGGCCCTCTTTTGCATTTTTCTTGCACACTCTAAGCCTTGGGTTCATTACACTTACACACGTCCATCCTCGTGGTCGTACTTGTATCAAGATTCCTCATGTGTCACCCACATCGTCTAAGTATTTTATTACAACAAAGTCAGCAATTAGCTTCTTCTTATGTATGCATCTCAAGCTCGTACGAGTAAGCAAACCAAGCCCCACACCCCATCACTCTGCCACATCTATATACTCATCCTATCGAACCTAGGCTCTGATATCATTTGTTGGATTCAACCATCTTAAAGATACTCCTACATGGCGTGATATTGTCCATTTTGGCCAAACCCATATAATTTCCCCCTCACCCTTTGTTTGGATGGTGGTTCCCATGGTATGGTGTGGTGCGGTTATTAAGAGAACTAGGTCTGTTTTGATTGTTTTTTAAAATGTATGGTATGGTATGGTATGGTTTGATTTCATGGTTTGAAAATAATGAAACCCCTCACTTTATCTAACCACTGATGTAGGTCAAGATATGAGTAATATATTATATTTTCTTAAATCGAAATTAAGAACTAATTAATTAAGGTTGTCACGTTATTTTTTAGGTGAGATTAATACAAAATTTGGCCAAAGTGACTTTTGTGGTAACAAAAGCAAAGTAAAATAACTTTTGTATAATGAACACAAAACTAAATGACCATGAATGAAATTTTCTCTCGAATTTCCCACTCAATGGGGAATAACAAAAAATCAGGGGAGAATTCAAGTAGAATTAAGATTTTAACAAATAACTCACCAAATTAAATTTGTACATTTACTAAATTTTATAATTTTACTGTAGGAAGACGAAGATCTACATTGTCTTTCTTTTCCTACCCTAATCCTCTTCTTATGGAAGATTTTCTTTGAAAGAAAAACATGCTTCAATATTAATACCTAGAAATTATTCAACGTAGGGTGTGCATGCATTTAATTGTTATATGCTAGTGTATAGTTTTAATTTTCTTTTCTAATTTTTTGATTTTGTGAATTTAGTTGAAACACTGTAATACAGAAAATTCATCCACATCCCATAACACATTCCAACCTCCAAGTAAATTTACAATTTCAATTAGATAGGTTATTTGTTAAAATCGAATAGCACACACCCTTTAGTTGTACTATTTTAAAAAACAAAAGGACATTACGAACATCATACGACTTCTATATTCTTACACCGTTTCTTAATAGAGAAACAGAAAATTTTAATTTCGTTTTCAAATACAACATTATATTGTGAGTTGTTATTTTCTAACTAGTAGCTTCCCTAGTGGACAACTTTTTTCTACTGTTGATGAAATCGAAAAATGATCTAAAATTGAACTTTCTACTTTCTCTGTCAAGTTATTATGTTATTCTAATTGAGGGAGTAGAAATTAAAAAATTTTGGTCTTATTAAAATCAGACACAATATATATTATTAAGTACTTAATAATTTTCTTAAGACTCATATTTTTGAAGTTTAGTAAAATTTGTATTTTTCAACAATAACTTCAAACACATGTTCTGTTAGGGTTTTTGTCCTAATTTTCCTACTATATTTAAGTTTTATTTTTTCTTAGAAGGAAAATAAAAGTTATCACAATTACTTTTACTTTTCCTGAAAGAAAAAATATAATTCTTTTCCATATTTGGTTAACCTCTTTCTTGGAGGAAGGGTTTTGGACATTTATAAATAGAAGACCCCCTTCTCATTCCATAACATAGTAGCATCCACAATGTAGTCGTTTAAAGAGTCTCGTTTAGGGGGAGATTTTCTCCCAATAGTTTTTAATTTTTTTTTTATATTATTTTTCAATATGTAGGTCACTTGACCAAATTAAATCAATAATATGCTTTTTAGTATGTTTTTCTTTGTCGTCTGAATTATCACTATGATAGTTTGCAACTAATAACTTCCGCATGACGCCCTCTCAATTTCGAATCCAACAAGTGGTATCACAGCTTACGGTTTAATGGTCCAATAGTGTGGAGAGACGAGATTAAAAAGGTTCAAAGCGGTTTCAAAATCAAGCTGCAACAATTTGGGCGATAATGAAGATTTTTGTCAAACTACATGTGGACAAAAATTTCAAACAAAATTTCAACAATATAATCCTGCTGCTTATCCATCTTTAAAACCAAAATCAATTTTCAACCCATGTTTATGGGCTCCAATTTTCAACCCATACTTTCTTAAACGCTTGAGCTCCTTTCAACTCGTGCATTTATTTTTAATGCATGAGCTCCGCTCTTAACCTGTGCTCACTTTCAATGCACAAGGCTTCACTTTCAATCTTATCAACCCGTGCTTTTATTTTTAATGCATAGGGCTCCAATTTTAAACCATATTAATTTTTAATCATGGTAAGTAGCAGTGATATATGAAGAATATATATGAAGAACGAAGATCATGCATAAGAAGAAGGAGGATCAAGAATATTTTGAAGAAAATCTAGCCAAAAAGGAGAGATTTGTTAGGGTATTTGCCCTGATTTTCTTACTATATTTAAGTTTTACTTTTTTCTTAGAAGGAAAATAAAAGTTACCATAATTACTTTTAGGCAAAATGACCTTCTGGATCCTTGTACTATATCGGTTTTGTAAGTTGAATACTTCTACTTACATGATTGTCATCTGAACCCCTGAACCCACTAAAAAGCAACATTTTAAACCCTTTTTTGATAAGTGTAATACACTCTCTCCACATCAGCTGCCACTTTTGCCTCATCTGCCACGTCATTTGCCATGTCATTAAAAAAAATAAAAAAAATAAAAAAAGTATTAAATTAAATTTCAAGTCATTTTTAAAATTCTAAATAATAAATTAAATATTAAAATTAATTTAATTAAACAAGAAAAATTTATAATTGTAGAAAAATTTGAATAATCATGTTTTTATTTTTGCTCACAAATTAAACATCAAATTCATTCCAAATAATTAAAATTCTTCTCCAACTAATTTAAATTTTTAACTATAAATTCATATATACAAACATAATAAATTTTTGATTTTTAAATTTGAATATCTTTACAAATTTCACAAAAAGTTTAGTTTTTTTCAAGCGAAATTCAATAATTTTTTTTAATATTCACTATCACTCACTTTCAATTCAAATTTAAATTTTAATCCCCCCCCCCAAAAAAAAGATTTCAATCTAAATTTAATTTTGTATTCAAAAAATGAAAAGAATTGAATTGAGGGAAAATTAAAAAAAAAATAAAAAAATAAAAAGTGAAGGTGGGGAAAGGGAGGGGGGCTGGAAGAGTGTTGGGGTGGGGTGTGGGGTTGGAAAGGGTTGGGGTGGGGACGAGGGCTGGGAGGGATGTGGGGGCTAGAGTGGGTAGGGGCTGGATGGGGCTAGTGAGGTATGGGGGGTGGAGGGGTGGGGATGGGGCTAGGGTAGGGTAGAAGGGCTGGGGGTGGGGTGGGATAAGGCTGGTAGGGTGTGAGGGGTGGGGACAGGCTGGGGTGGGTGTGGGGAAGGGTTGAATGGGTGTTGGGGTGGGGTGAGGGCTAGGGGTGGGGTGGACGGGGCTGGGTAGGGAGGTAAATTTTTTTAATTTTTAAAAATATTTTTAAATTTTTAAAAATATTTTTAAATTATTTTAAAAAATTTAAAAATATTTTTAAATCAAAAAAAGATGGAGGGAAAAAAAGGATCTTTTTTAAATTTTAATATTATTTTTATTATTTTTTTAATTATTTTAATGTAAAATTGACCAAAAATTGACCCCACTTGCACCCCTAGGCGGGTGGCTACACTCTCTTCATCCTAGTCACCATTTCAATGCCACATAGGCAAGGTCAATGGTCAAAGGGTGGAAAATGTTGTTTTTTAATGGGTTCAAGGGTCCAGATGACAAACATGTATGTAGAAGTGTTCAACTTACAAAACCGATATAGTACAAGTGTCCAGAAGGTCATTTAGCCTTACTTTTATATTTCCTGAAAGAAAAAATATAATTCTTTCCATATTTGGCTAACCTCTTTCTTGGAGGAAGGGTTTTGGACCCCCTTCTCATACCATGACATAGTATCATCCACAATGTAGTCATTTAAAGAGTCTCGTTTAGGGACAGATTTTCTCCCAATAGTTTTTACTGTTTTTTGATATTAGTTTTTAATATGTAGGTCACTTGACCAAATTACATCAATAATATGTTTTTTAGTATGTTTTTCTTTGTCGTCTAAATTATCACTACGATAGTTTGCAACTAATAGCTTCCGCATGACGCCCTCTCGATTTTAAACCCAACGTGTTCAAGCTAATGTATGAATAATCAAATGAAGTTGTAACTCTGTATTCACAACTTTAAACTTCAACAATAAGTTCAAGCTAATTTGTGAACATCAACAAAATGAAGTTCAAATTATTTTCTGAAAACTCAAAATCAAACATTTAGAAAGAGATGAAGATTGGAAGATTCCACCGAATTCATGGTGTGTCTTTAAAGAAATTATTCAATTCAAGTACTCGGGGTTATTGAATATATCCTCTCAGGATAAAATTAATCAAATCGACGGAATGGAGGTACCTCAAACTTCATTGAACAATAAACGTACTCAACAATTCATAAATCACACTTGAGTTTTTCAAGAAAAAAAGTGTTTTCACTTCAAAAATTTGTGTTTATATCTAAGGAAAAAATCAGGTATTTATATCCAAAAGTGATGCTTCAGAAAGGAAGCAATGGTTCTGAAAAATCACACTGTTTCGGAACATAGGGCCCACCTACTGCCACAAGTCAACTTTCGTCAAAAAACAAAAAGATGAATACGACCTGCGTTGGCATTTGCGCCCGCAGATCGCTACATGAGCGCGCATGTCGTCCTTTTCATCTTCAAACAATGCTTCGAAGGGTCACATCCCTTTGAGGTGTGTTGTGACATGCATCCACACATATTCGTGTGCGTACGCAATTAATGGAGAATATCTTCCTGTCGAATTTTTGGATTAAAACATCATTAACTCAAGTTTCAAATGAATTTTGTCCAAAAAGGTAATCTCACTATCATTTTTTGAAATTAAAGCTAAGTGAGCATCAACGACAGCATCATAAGACTTGCTTTCTTCTTACGCCACTATCCACATAAAGGAGTGCTTCTATATTTAAGTACAAGCATATTTCCTTCTCCCGTCAATGTGGAAGAACTTTTTCATAAAGTGAATATATATTTCACTTTCCTCCATATTTTTCATTCACATTTTACTTGGACCAAACAATCCCCGCATGAACGAAAAATGACTATTTCATCAAAAAATTTACGGGCAAGTGTGTGATCTACAAGCAAAGACTAATTGCATCGGATAAATAAGTTTTCCTTTGAACTTTCGTAGTGAACTTCTATCGGGTGCACTTGGTCAATCAATAGATGCAATATCTTTGAACCGTCAAACTTTGATATACATCTAAGTGACACAAGTTACACAATCAACCTTTTACCATTTAAGGTTCTCGTGATTTTGTTCATTTCAGCCATGAACAGTTCCTAATTTAATGAGAACTTAGAGAATAGATCTTTACTATCATTCTTCTTGAAGCGACTTCCACTTCAACCCTCACGTAGGTGATTCCTAAATGTTTAATGATATAAATCAAATTATTTGATCAAACCTGTCAAACTTAAAAATCATTAAAAAGCTTTAATCCATAAACCTTATCCTTATTTTCTGAATATTATCTTCATCATCATGTGATATGAGAATCGTCTAAAGTGACACATGTACCTCATTATTCAAAAACTTAACTGGTTAACATCCTGCTAATCGTGCTTGACACACCTGTATCAACCTCTTTCAAGAGCCTCACATAACTAATTTGGCTTACTAATCAAAGCGAGAGAAAAATTATTTTCTACTACCTAGATATATTAGAACGATTATTTTTTCCTCATTGACAACCGTTGCTAGTGAAGCGACTAAGTGAATACTATTATCATTTTTTGAAATTTTTATGGTGAAATGGTTTAGTGGACCTTATTTTTGTATGAGTTTGTATTCTGAATTCTCCTGCTTACTCATTTGCCAATTAAATCTCCAAACTCAATAAAACTCAATATTTTAAATCTTTTTTTCATCTAGTCACTGATGTGTGAAATATAATCTCTCCATGTCAAATTTCATGTCATTTTATATGCTACGTCAAATTTCAAATCATTTTTAAATGCCAATTAAGAAATTAAATATTAAAAATAAATTTAAAAATAAATTTAATTAAACAAGCAACTTTTACGAATTATAGAAAATTTTCAATAGTCATGTTCTTGATGTTTGCTCACAAACTGAGCACCAAATTCATGCTAAATAGTTGAACCTCCTTATCAATTAATTTAAATTTTCAACTATTAGTTCACATACACAAACACAATCAATTTTCAATTTTTAATTTTTAATATCTTTGATAAATCCACAAAAATTCATCTGTTCTTCAGACTTGAACCTCAAACTTTTTCAAGCTTATCAGTAGAGTTCTTTAATTTTTTAATATTCATTGTCACCCTATCACACACTCACTTTCAATTTCAAGTTCAAATTTTGACCCCAAAGAAATGAAAGTTTAAATTGTGAAAGTAATAGGTAGAAAAAATAAAAACATGAATCTCAAACTAGAGGGGGAGGGGGAATGGGGGGATTTTGAAGAAGGAAGATAGATTTTTTTTCCCTCTTGGGTGCAATGGGGGTGGGATGGTGCGGACGGGGTGGGGGAGAGGTGATGAGTGAGTAAGAAGTACAGGGGGTGGGATAAAGAGAATAGTGGGGAGGAGGGCTGGTGAAGACGAGTTGGAGGTGGATGAGGTGAAGAAGATGAACAACAGGGGCGGAGAAGAAAGAAAAAAAAAAGTTGAAGGGTGGGTGAATTTGGCGGGAGGGGGAGAAGATTTTTTTTTTTTTCTTTTAAAAAAATTATTTTTTTTATACTTTTAATATAAATATGATGCACACTTGCTCCCAAACGCGTATAGTCACATGCTTGCTTAACTCAGCCATCTTAATGTCACATAAGTTTGGTTAATGGTCAGAGCGATTTAAAATATTGAGTTTTATAAGTTTAGGGATACGATTGTCAAAGAAATAAGTAGGAGGATTCAGAATATAAATTTATACAAGTACAATGATTCAATAGATCATTTTGCGAATTTTTAATACTACATTTATTTAACTTAATTATTAATTCAGTATATCCTTTCTAATATTACACTTTTTTGAGTTAAAATATAAAATTGGGGTTAAACCTGCAACTAATTCTTTGAATTCAATAGTTATAGATTTGATCTTCAATCATCATTGTTTCTTTCATCAACTTCATATAATATTTATTACAAATCAATATCTTGTTCTCTTGTGATACTACAAATCATCGCCTAAATTTGCTTAGATGGAGTTATGATTACTGGGACTTTTTCTATATTAGGAAGGACAAACTTGCCAAATTGTGTCTAATTTATATTAAGACAATAGTTTAAAATAATTATTACAAAAATATAGAAGTGGCAAACCTAATAACGCAAACCACAAAGTCGTGTGGAGCCACGGGATAGGAATCGCCTCCGACGAAAAATTACATATCTATATATGATTAAAATAATATTTTATGTATATATAATTGACGTTGAATCTCTATATTTACTTCTGAACCACTTGACTCCGCCACTAATCGCGTCGATATTATGAAGCTAAATCTGGGGGAGGTCTTTGAAATTATCGTTTCTTAGAATAAAAAATTGCAATACAATATTATAATTGCAAGCAATCGAATTTAACTGCTACTAATACATTTCAACGGTAAGCTTTGATTTGGAGGAAAAGATGGAGAAGATAATGATGATGAAAAGGAAGACGAAGTTCTGTAAAATTTAATCCATGTCGAGTGTATATTCTAGCCTTAATTTAACAATTTAGCATATTAACATAATTATACATCATGTATACAGTATTTATATTGATAAATTCTCTCTCTCTATATATATATATATATTTATACACCATTTATACAATGTACATATACATTAGATAACTATTTATACAATATCGATACACATTTATCCGCCATTATATAATTATATATACATTAAGTACACATTACATAACTATTTATACAATATTTATATATTACATATACATTATATATACATTACATACCATAAACCAATTTTTTGTTTATCTTTTTTTGGATAAAGGGATGAATTTTTATTTCAGTTAAGTACCATTAGTGAATTTTTTTTTGGAGCCACAAGTTTGGTGAAGGGTGTTCATATTTTCCCTTCCCTTGGGCAAAGAACTGTTTAAAAAATAAAATAAAATAAAGCACTGTTGCACGTGTCAAGGTTCGAACCCAAGTTGTTGATGTGGAAATGCACACTCTTGACCACTAAGCTATGCTTCTCTAGCTTGTCAAGGGTATGCAACAACATGTATATAACCATAAATATTTATATTTAACCTATATACTCGAAAAATTTTTCCAACGAAGGGTGTTCATCTGACCACCCTTCGTCGGCTGTGGCTCCGCCACTGGTTAAGTAGTAGGCAAACAGAGAGAGTTCACAGCAGTAGACAAAAACACACAAGAGTTCACAAGCAACTCAGAGGTTGCAAAACATGAACAAGACAATACAGAAAGATTTCCTAGACTAGCTAAATTATTACAAGCCGCTCTTGACAAAGACTTCCGGTAAGGAGCTTGATGAGAGTCAGCTTCGAGTAGTGACAGAACAACAGTAGGAGGACTAGGCAAAAAGTGCACTTGATTGTTCAGAAGGGCGGTGCCAATCTTACAAAGCCCATCAGCCATCATGTTTGCTTGTCAAAAATTATGGATTAGTGCTAGATTCCCCAGCTTCTTCAAGAGCAACCTGCAAGCGCAAACAATGGAGTTAAACAGAGGACGGGGTGTATCGAAAATGCAAAAAAGATCGGTAGAGTCAACCTCTACGTACAATTAGGGGTTGTATGGAATTTGTTAGAGCCATTTGCAGGCCTTGATGTAAGGCTAACTATTCAGCATGCACCACATTCCTAGCACGTTCAACAGCTCCTAAACTAAATCCGCAATTAGAATGAGAGGTTTACCACCACATTATTGCATGCAAGGGGAGCTCACTCGATTCGCAGATTGGTCTGACTCATAATTCACTTCTGACCCCCCCCTCCCCGAACTGAAAGATCATTTCGAGATCTTTGAACATATTCGAGGTTTCAATGTTACTATTGTAACTTCGGCCAACACACAAGATGAGACTTTACCACCGTGGAGCGGCTTTTTACAAAAAGATGAGGGGGAAACTCAGTAAGATGTCGGAGAAGGGAAATATACTTGACGAGGAATCCTTTCTCGCGAACAAACACAACCCCTACACACACCTAGGAGCACCCCTTCCTGCATATCTATACAAGATCCGAGTAGGCGGGTCGAGGTTTGAATTTGTTCATTTGGAATCTGGGTTCTTCTACTTCATATTTATTTAATATGAATATTTTTCCTTAGGGTTTGAAAAAAAAAGACTGGGGCTTTGTTTAGCTGCCTATGTAGTCTATTCCCTTTGGCTATATAATCGTGCGGTTTCTGGGAATTTAAAACCCGGTTTCCTCCATAAATTCTCCAATCGCATAGGACAGGTAAGGTGAAAAGACAGGATGTATTTCGATGAAATGCTCTGGATTCTAGGAGGAATATAATGAGAAGGACGACAATCGTGTCGTAAGACCTTGTTCCTTTCTACTTGACGTTCTTTATTTTCCTCAGTTTTTACCCCACGAAGCGGTAGCTTGCTTACTTACTTAGTGTTAATTTCTGACCGCACGGAATCTTCATAGCCAATATTCATTTTTGATAGAAGGTGCTGAACCGCACACGGGTCGGGCTTAGAGTGTGTGAAACTCATCACTACCTCGTAAGGGCGTTGAGACCATAGCATGTTACACGAAAGCACCACTTTCTTTGCAGTGTGGTCACACAATTGTCCGCCTAGAAGAGCAACTCGCTCTGTAGTGTTGTCACACAAGATAAGCATGCCCTTCTTACTTAGAATGGGTCGTCGATTCAGCATTAGATAAGGGGGTAAAATCCCCGTTTTTACAATTTACAATAAGTGGTGAAAATCATTTTTTCAATATGAGTATCTTATATCGATAAAATATTTATTTTGAAACCACTTCTATATTAACATAGTGGTTTGAATGGTACTTGGTTCATAAAGAACGATAAAGTAAAGGATAAAAAAAAAAAAGATGCATACTAGCAGTGCATAGTGCTGGAGAAACACCTTATCTCTTATTTGTGCTATGATCATTGATATTGTAAGCTTGTTGAAGAGATGTGCATTCTTTTTCTTTAAAAGAATAATTTTTTTTAAAAAAAAGAAAAGGAACAACTAAAAAATAGTGAATTGAATATATTATGATCTCAATTGTTTTCTTTTGGTAGTTTTAGATTTTGCGTTCACTATTTGAAGATTTTTATTGGCTAAGATGGTAACTTCTTGAGCTCCTTCAATATAATTTTCTTGATTATTTCAATAGAGAATAGCAGAAGAAAGGTATAACTGGAAAGACCTTTTGCTAGCCCAAGATTGTTAACTAAGATCGAAAGATTTAACTAAAGAAGAGAAAGCTATGAAAATAGAATTGGAAGATTCAACTAAAGAAGAGGAAGCTATAAAAACAGAAGGAAGATTTTGAATAAGAGAGTTTGGTTATAGAATAAGACTACTTTATATGTTTTGTATTGGATTTGTTTTTGGATGGTTACAAATGTACAAGACCTTTTCTATTTATATATATACTTGTTCATGGTTCTAGAAAATCTTCTACATACTTTTACAAGAAATATTTAGTGATCTTTATCTTCTACAACTCTAGAATATCTAGATAATTTTACTACTCTAAATAATTCTACAAGATGTTTATTCAAGATACTACACTAAGATATATTCTAAAAAAAAATCTATCATATTCCAAAAAATTATCTTTAACTTTTTTCACAATTTTTGTTGAAAATAAAAATATGATTATATTTATTCTAAACTAAATAATTTATTGTATATATTTGAAATTGTCTCTTATTTATATGGGTGTCTCTCTGGTCGTACTTTCTTTCAAATAATGATAAAATCTATGAAACAAGAGCTTCCCATTTATATAAATACTAGTCTAACTCCACGTGTCTCACACGTGTAATCTTTGATTATTTAAAATCAGATGATTTTATCTATTGCGAAGGATTTTAATGAAGTGAAAAAAGTTCAAATCACTTCTCAAAGGTCCTTCACAGTTTAATATAATAATGAAAACATAACATATATTACCACCAGAAGTTTCAGGTAGTTAATGGATCGTCATTTTTGCGTTTGTCATGCATTAGAGGCTATGTGATACGGGTACGATCACGAGGATACACGTATGTGAGAATGCGTTGGACCCATCCAATAAAACGTCCAAGTGAAGTGTGGAGAAGGCCTTGGATCACACCAAAATCGACCCTAAACTTGCACTCCAAGGGCGCCCTTGGTCGCATTTCATTAAAGAGACCTTTTGGTCATTTTACCTATTATTTGTAATACACTAAAAATAGAATGGTGTAGGATTTTAGTCATTAGTTTTGATGAATATTGAAAGTTGTAGACACTTAGACATTTCTCTCTTGTGAGAAAGGCCCCCTATGGCCAAACATTGTAACTAGGGATTTCAACTTGAGCGTGAAATCACTCGTGTTGGATTCAAGCTTGGAAACGTTGGATGTTTGGGAGATCGAGGTCCCTCTTGTGCCACGTAAGATATAGGTGAATTGTAGTATGTAGTGTTAAGGGTCCAAGAGTGGAATATGCTCTTGGGTTCTTAAGATTATGCCTTCATGTAGTTTATCTTTCTTTCCCTTTGTTTAGTGTAATCTTTTGTTGTTGTTTCTTGTGTCGTTGAAACCGTTGGTTATCATTATTGTAATCCTCTTGTTATTCACGTATTGATGCTGTTTTGGGTGCTATATACATGATTGAATCTTGTATTCTTCTTGTTGGTAGCGAATTCCGAGAGTGGTCTCCAAAAAGGTCTTCGGATCCTTAAGATTAATGGACTGATTTGAAGTGTGTTTCGTGTTCTCCTTGTTTGTCTTGTATCACTATGAGAGACGCGTCGTTTTGGACCATATTTGTAGTACGATTATTAGTATTTTTTCTATATTTAAAATTTTCTCTTGTTTTTCAACTTTTAAAATTTTGATGCTTACTATATTTTTTTATTTTAAAGCTTTCATATTTATTTTTAGATTCTTTCAATCTTCTTAAAAACCAACTTTAGTTGATTCAAAATTATTAAACTAATGAAAAATGTATTAGTTGTCATTAATTCTGATGATTTCTGATAAGGAAAGGTTTTACTATAAATATTTAATTAATTTTCAGCTCTTGAATATTAGAAAAATGGTGAAAAAATATTTTGATCTAAAGCGGAGACTTTTAGTGAAGGGCAAAAAGTTTAAACAATATTTCTAAGGTCCTTCACTCTTTTAATATATCATTATTATTATTATCTTATCAATATATATTATATTATTATTATTATTATTATATTATAGATTATAGGCATAGTTAAAAAGACAATACAGTTGCCCTATGAGAAAAAGGATCATATATATCTATCATGCACCGATAAATCCCTACCCTATGAGAAAAGGATCACATATAGCTCCCATGCACCGATAAATCCCTACCCTATGAGAAGAAGGATCATATATATCTTCCATGCACCGATAAATCCCTACCCTATGAGAAGAAGGATCATATATAGCTCTCATGCACAGATAAATCCCTACCATATGAGAAAAGGATCACATATAGCTCCCATGCACCGATAAATCCCTACCTTGTGAGAAGAAGGATCATATAAATCTCTCATGCACCGATAAATTCCTACCCTATGAGAAAAAGGATCATATATATCTCCCATGCACCGATAAATCCCTACCCTATGAGAAGAAGGATTACATATATCTCCCATGCACCGATAAATCCCTACACTATGATAAGAAGGATCATATATATCTCCCATATTACTCCGATAAATCCCTACCCTGTGAGAAGAAGGATTATATATCTCTCATGCACCGATAAATCCCTACCCTATAAGAAGAAGGATCATATATATCTCTCATGCACCGATAAATCCCTACCCTATGAGAAGAAGGATCATATATATCTCCCATGCTGATCATATAAATCTCCCATGCACTGATAAATCCCTACCCTATGAGAAGAAGGATCATATATATCTCCCATGCTCCAATAAATCTCTACCCTATGAGAAGAAGGATCATATATATCTCCTATGCATCTATAAATCCCTACTTCATCGGGCGATATACATATAATGCCTATATTGTAGGTTAAGTACAAATACAATTGACAGAAACACTCAAACAGATTATATAGAATTAATAGGATATATATCATAGGATACTCATTTTACATACCTTTTACCTAAGTATTCGGTGTTTTTTATCTAAGTATTCGATGTTATAGGAGAAGGACTATTATACAATATGATGTTTAGAATTTTTATTATGATGAAATTGTTAAAGCAGATACACTTTTCCCTATATTCTCTCGTCCATTTCAATTCTCAACCAATGTGGCATCAACAATTCTTATCACAAATTTAGACATTCTCGAATTTAAGTTGAGTTTCTCTTTTGATTTTTGGTTCTATAACTTGATAGTATATATTTGAGTGTTGTTTAATTATGTAATATTCATATAATTTTCTAATTGTTTTTGTTATCCTTCAAATCTGCGAACTTGTGCATGCACCGGTTCATGAAATTATGAATACTTTTAGTATATTTGCTGAGCTTAATCCCACTGAGTGGTTTATCAAAAGCTATGTTGCTCAGGAAAGTGATTGTGCTCATATCGGCTCTTTTAAAGATTACTATTTTTGAAGGATCCGACACATATCTGATGATATTTTTGAAGAATCCGAGTCTATGTCAGATTTATTTGAGGTGTTCTATTTACTTGCCAGCTTTGAGACTAAAATACATGATAAGAGAAAAATATATTTTAAAAATTAAGGCGTCCAAAATATACAATAAGAAAAAATATATGATAAGAGATATTAGGAAAATTAATGATTAAGGAAAAAGATTTAAATTTTTTACACTTCATTAAAAATCTTCGCAATAGACAAAATCACTTAATGTTAAATTATCAAATATTACACGTGCGGTTACACTAGTATGTAGTATAGATATATATCGCTTATGGAAAAGTAAAAATTTTAATCATTACGAGACACATGTGGTTATACTAATATGTAATATAGATATATATCGCTTATGGAAAAGCAAAAATCTTAATCATTAAAGGATTAATCAGTTATGTGATTTTTGTAAAAATCTTAACTAATATAGATTTATTAGTTATGACACTTAAGCAAAAGTTCTTTAATAAGAGTCATTTATGAAAAAGGAATCTTCAGATTTAAATGTATGGAGCAATTTAAGCATTTGATTATTTTTTATTTAACTCAACTAATTTGAGAAAAAAGGAACAGTAAATTTCGTTTGTATATGTATTTCGATAGCAAATTTTACCTAAAATATAAAATACAACTCACTATTTTGTGTAACTTACTATAAAACTCCTAATTATAAATTTAAATTTGCTACTTCTGAAATTTTTCCACGTTCAATAATTCGGCCTTGATATGGCCCATAGGCGTAACAACAATAACTAAATTTAATTTCTATATATTTAGTAGCACGTTCATGTATGTATAAATTACTAGCATAGTGTACGTGCATTACATGTGTGCTTCACGTCAATTAATAAAACTACACAAATGATAAAAAATTGCAGTTGCCTTCAAAATAAATATTGTACTCATTTATTTACGCGCATAATATAATCTGACAAAAAGCAAGTGATTGAATATTCAAATTTTCTCTTGGGAATTCTATACTAATGTATTTAGTATCTCACGCCAGTAACATAATATCTTTTAGAACAATTAATTACATACAATAATAAAATTGATATATTTTTCAAACAAAGCTAAAGATTTTAAAATAACATATGCAATTTATAAACAATCTACGACATCTTAAACTTGTTGTCGACCAAGGAATCTTTCACTTCTTTCTTTCTATTAAGCACAAATAAGGAGAAAAAGACTAAGATTGTGAAATAAAAAAATATGTGTGGACTAGGAATTATAAGAGTCTAATTGTAAGTTGAAATAGTAACTAACATGTTCATCTATGACGAGCCCTTTACTGATAATATTTGAACCTACATCTTTCACATGTTTTTTGGGTGCCTCAAGAGCAACTGATTTTATTTTTCAAAAGTTTTCGACAATGAACAAACACTTGTGAGATGATTTTTTGATTTTTCTCTTACCATATATCGCAGGACTTATCGTTATCGACCAACCCTATCATGCGCATAAAGGAGTTGATTTTTCGTTATTTCTTACACATATTAGAGAAATAGATATTGAACACAAATAGATACAAAATATTAAGGAGGAGCTTTAATCATACTTCCTGTTCACAAAAAGAAAAATATACAATCAATCAAACATGATAAACTACTACACAAACAAAACACAAAATAGATGTAACGAAGAAGAAATGCCCCTAAGTTTCTAGTAAAGTTTGATCAAATTATTATTTATAAAATTATAGAATTTTTTTTTATATAAGATAAAATTCTAACTGATTTAGAAGTATTAAATATTATAATTTTTTTATCTAAATTATACAACTAAACCTAAAAAAATTAAAAATTAAATTAATTGCAAAATTATTTCACAAAAAATTTAAAGGAAACATTTTTACCTTTTTTAACACATATTTTTAACAATGCAAAACCATAGACAAACAAAATCAACGTTTTAACTTTATACACTGATTTTCTTAACAATGCCGAAAATATAAAAAACAAAAACAATCCCTTTTTATCAACCAAGAATAAATAATCGAATTACCTAACATAAAAAATGAAATTAGAGAAATATTCTAACCAACTACAAAATATACCGACATAACCTTGTTTCTATCTAATTCGTCTTCTATATATTTAAGAGGTGTTTCTTAATTATGAAAATTAATTTTCCTAATACCGCTTACCATATAATTTCTTTTATCATATATTTTAGGATTTTTATTTTATTATTAATTAAAAAAATATAATAAAAAAATAAAAAGATGATTTTATCTATTATATAGAGTTTTAATGAAGGGTAAAAAGTTCAATTCATTTTTCTAAGGGTTTTCATACTTTTAATATATTATAGATTATAGATTATAGATTATAGATTATAGATTATAGATATATAATTGTGGTGAAGTATAAGTACTTCTTCATCCATCAGAGGTGTATTCTAATTAGTTGGGTCTGTATCAAAAAGAGTGTTGCAACCCCATACATATTTTGTGTTGCAACCCCATACATATTTTGTTTGCTTACTCCACGTAAAGATTGTATCTACTAACTAATTAATTAATCAAAAAGGGGTGAAAATTATTTTCGTCCGAAGTTTTTCTTAAAAATTAATCTTTCTCCGAACTATCAACAATAATCACCCTCCCTCTTTGTTTCATGCAATGTCTATTTTATCCTTACAATTTTAATTCTATATTTATGTAATATTTTTTTATATTATATGTAATGAATATTTTTTAACATGGATATTTATAGTATTTTATTTAAGTTTATTAACTTTATAAGAAAATTAATACTTTTATAAATTTATCACAAAATTCAATGTTATTTTTTAAGATCGTTATTTTAGTATTATATTTATTAAAGAGTCATTTGGTGTGAGATATAATTATAATAATTCAGAGATAAAGTTCATGATTATTTATCCTGCGTTTAATTAGATGTATTAGGTAGTATCAAAATTATTTTTCGCACCATTTATACCACAGTGATGAGATAAATTATCACACATATATGTTAGTACAACTTATTTTGTAATAACTAACCCCGGAATAACTTGTTTCCAAACAACCCACCCCTAAATGTGTATATATACATATGTATGTACATGCATATGCGTATATTTTCGTATTTTATCACTCTCTTATTAAATTCGTTTCGTATTACTTAACTTTTTGTTGATATAACACAATCCTTAAGAAAATTTACTTAGAGGTATATTTTGCTAAATTAACCTTATTAATAATAATTTGAAACTTTAAATTTGTCCATACTGTTACTTTATATAGTTATTTAACATTAACACTAAATGGTAGAAAAAAATATAATACAATTCTTTTGATTTCACAAATCGAGCAGATAAATTAAAAATTCTATTTTTAGTATGAGGATCAAGTGATAAGAAACGATATTATCTATTGTCTATATCAGTAAATAAGATGTGATTGTCATTAATAGAGTATTTCATATTTTATAATTTATACAAACATTATAATCTTTAAAATTTGACCTTATTTTTATTCGAGAAAAATATCTAGTACCCCCGAACTATGACCAAATTTGCTACGATACACGTCAACTTCGCGGGGGTCCTATTACCCCTTAAACTAATTTTTAGCATATTTTTGTCAATCTTTTTAGCTAACGTGATACCCTTTGTCAATTATTTTAGATGACGTAACACCTTTGATGTGGGCTCCATTTTATGTAATAAATATTTTACTAAAGGCTTATCTCTTTCATTTATTGTTTGTATTTTTTGCATTGAAATATGTTTATAAAATTAGTATTACTTATTATTTTCACTTGTAAAATAAATATTATAGTTTTGATTATTATTAATAAAACTAATTTTCTTATATCATGCTAATGTACTTCATAAAGATCATCATTAGCTTATATACTTAATTAGTATTTCTTTTTTTTTTTCCTTAGAAGATAATGTTTATGATTTTATGAAGATTTTGTTATATGATTTTTTTTTTTTAAATGAAGATAATGTTTATGTTTTTATGCAATGTCCATAAACATTATCATATTACAAGGACAAAATGGACATTGCATGGGATAAAGGGGGAGGTTGATTATTGTTGATGGTTCGGGGGAGGTTGATTTTTAAGACAAACTTCGGGGAAACAATTTTCACCCCTTTACATTAAAATTTCTTATGGCCGAGCTCTGGGTATGAAGAAGTTCTTGGTATTGAGATTAATCACCTGAAAAATCAAACAGATTAATTAATCAGCTGAAAAATTCTTATTTTTCGTATTGAGATTGAATCGAAGAAGATTTGGATTACAATTATAATTTTTCAAAAATCAAATTTTAAAGATTTGGATAAAAAAAAAAAGTTGAAGAAGAAAGAAGAAGAGGGGGGGATGGGGGGGAAGGCTTTTTTTTTTTTTTTTTTAATTTATAAATAAATGAAATATTTTTAGGTGAATCTGACGTGGCGTTGATTTGGCGGCGAGTGTATTACACTCTCCATTATGAGAGTGAAATTACGTTTTTGGATTACATATAATTTACTCGAAAGTTATTTAGGAATAAATAATTACAGGTTAAATTTAATGGATAAAGTAAATTTTTGTAACAAATTCAGAGGGGCTAAATATTTCTTTTCCCAAACCACCAAAAAAAAAAAAAAAAAGAAAAAAAAAATCTCATGGACAAAAGAAACGTGTGTAATCGGGTTGTTGGTAAATGGACGAAGTTTAGCCCCGTAGCTGCAGCCAATAAATATGCAGAGCTAGAGAGTCCTGAAACTCCAAAAGGAAGCTGAAAAATAAGCAGAATGGCTCAAGCCTTTTTTAATAATGGCGGAACCGATCATGTACTGTCCAATTCTCCTCTCATCACTCAATTTTTACCCTTCCACTTGTCATTCTAATCAATTAACTATTCTATTATTTTGATGATTTCCATTTTCCCATATCTTTGTTCATTTTATGCTTGTTCAAATTCAATTGTTGCAACTTTTTTTCCTTATGGTCATCAGGTATTGGTGGAGGAGAGAGGCAGTGTTAGAACATTCATATTAAATAGGCCTAAGTAGTTGAATGCACTTTCTTATCAAATGGTATGCCAACATATGGTATTTACTATGTATGATATTGGACAATCTTACCACTTTATAGAAATATTTTCATCGTTTTTATTATTCTCTTCAGCCATAATTTTACACTTGAAAAACCGACGGAGTAGCTGCATTGTGTCATATTGATGTAACTAAATTGCTGTTCACTTGATGAAAATAAGTGAAACGCATTTGTTTGTCCAGATATCTTGGCTGTTGGAACTTTTGCATGCCAGTGAAGGAGATTCAAATGTGAAGATGATAATATTGAAGGTATGTATGCTCACTAGTAGCAGGATCTTCTGTGATAGTTAACTTGTTGCCTTGATAGCTTAGCTGTGGTTATCTTGTATTTTTGGTATAAACAAATTATAAATGCTGGCAGGCAGTTTGTATTGATTTTTGAGTTGCTTTGTTCAAATTCTAAACTCTCATTTCTTTGAATCATCAATCTGCGATTTTGTTTCTCTTAGTTCTTGGTCATTGTGACTTGTGCTGGAAGCGGAGTTCAATGTAAAGAAAAATATCAGATTTGTCGGAGGAGGTTGGGTTGGGGGAAGGAGGATAATGGTATTCCGGTTAACCTTATAAAAGACAAGTATTTCTCTTCACCATATATACTAGGATTTGTTAGAAAAATGTCTCGACTTCATCACATTTTCTTAGTGCTGGAAATCACTAATGTTGCCCTTTACTGATCCCCAAAGAAAAATTCTTAGATAGAATGGGGACTTTTTACCTCTAATTAGCTGTTAATTTACACTTGACATAGGCACGTGCTTGAACCACTTAATGACATCAGAGAGTCTAGCTAGAGCATCAAGTAGTTAGTTATTTCCTGTAAATGTGAGCACAATAGGTTCGAAAATAGCTGAAAGGAAAAGTATTGGTTTCGTTTCTTGTGTTGAGTTTTATGTTTTAGTTCTCTTTCACAAGCTTTGGTGGTAACAAGTTATAAAACATCTTAACATCAGTCAAGGAACGTTTACTCCTTTTCTTGTTTCAATATTTTCAGGGAAATGGAAGGGCTTTTTGTGCTGGGGGTGATGTAGCCTCAATTGTTCATAATATTCACCAGAGTAGGTAGTCCACTAAATTGGTTATAGCTTGGTAAAGACAATCTTGATTAATTATAGATTATATTCTTAACTGGATCCATGATGGTGAAAATTTTCTTCCATCCTTATTTATGCACTAGATGTTTAATTTTAGACGTCCAAAAATATGTGCGACACACCTCTAAATGCTAACATGAAGAAGTTCCATAAGTTTCAATATTTTGAAGTCATTTCCCAATTCAAATGTATACCATAGGTTCTACACAGTTGTGGTTAGACCAGATATATGTTATGGGACGGACCATTAGTGTAACACCCCGACGTCTTCTTAGCTAAGTTCCGTTCATGGAAAGTCTAAGCATTAAATTCTAAAATGATCTAAATTATTTTTCATGTGGAATTTCCTAGATTTCAATCTTTCATTACGTAAATGACTGAATTAGCTTTCCAACGATATAAGATTCGTCCAAAACGGACCCTCGGTGAAGAAGTTATGAATAATTTAAGGTTTCAGTCGTAAACATCGTCATTTTGGGGTCTAGCGCGTCATGGAGAGGGTCAAATTGAAAATCGTCAAATTCCAGTGGGGCTCCGCGATGGTGGCGCATAGCGGAGGCACCCAATTTCCCACTCGTCGAATTCCAGTGGACCACCGCGATTGTGGCACGTCGCGGTGGTACCCGAAATCGGGTTTTTAAGTTAAAATTTTCATTTCCGTTCAGGATTCATTAAGGGTAAATTTGACTTTCCCCTAGCCTTTAAAACCGTCCAAACAAAGGATTTGGGGTATGTTTGAGCAACTTAACCCTATTTTCATTAAAATCATCAAGAATCCTCTCTAGGATTTCAAACAAGAACTTCAAGAAACCCAAGATTCAATCGTGGGTTTTCAAAATCGATTGAAGATTCGAAATCCCCATATCATAGGTTTCAAGAAGCACCCGCTAATTTTGTAAATAGAGGTACGTGGGGTTGTCCTAAATTTCATGGGCATATTTTCAAAAAGGAATTTACGCAAGACTTTAAATTTATACAAGTATATATATGTTCTTACAAATGGGGGTTTTCAATTGATACAAATAACATGTTTTGATATATGATTTTGAAAGAATTATTGAGATATCCTGGGGTTGTTTGTTTGAATGTATTTAAATGGTTGAATTGTGAACATGTGACCTGAAATTTCAAAAGGGTGCGATGTACATGAGTTGTGAATTTTCTAAATTTCCCATGATAATGTTTATACCCCATATTATACTAGTGTTAAACCATTGAGAGCATGAGTTTTGCAATTGATATGACATTACTCATAAATGATTAAACTTCTTGAATAATTGCATGTTGAGAACCATGGTGTATATGTTTTAATGGTGTGAAAGTCATACATATGTGTATGTGGCAAATGGTATGAGAAGTTGGAAAGTTGATGTGATATTGATTTCTTGCAAGTCGGGTATGACGATACCCTGTAGAGTATGACATGTGATTGATTAAAATGAGTTTAATGCATTGATTTTGTGAGATAGGTGGTTACCCGAAGAAAGCACGAGTCAAATGACTCTACGCTGGAAACCGTGTTTGCCGACTTAGGAACTTGGTACCCTGCTGTGTGATCTTGTGTACCTGATGTTATGTCATCCCAAATTGGGACTATGGTTAGGAACCCTGCTTTGTGATCTTGTGCACTACCATACTTGATTGGGTCGAGATACCCTGCTGTGTGATCTTTTGTGTCTTTTCCTCGCTTATACTCTAATCTCGGTGGCAACCGAGATTTGACAGTTGGTGAAAATGTGAAATTGTAGGGTTTACCACCTAGCTCAAATGTGTTGCATTTTTGTTGAAAAATCATTATACTATGCCCATGTATTTTCGAAATTATTTTGTAATAATGTGCTTTATATCATCTCTCATTTATTTTATATAAAAATCTCTACCTTGTTTTGGATTATTCTGCATACCAGTACTTTGTATTGACCCCCTTCCCTCCCAGGTTCGGAGGCACAGTCTAGGGGTTTAGAAAATCAGTAGATTCTTCAGATAGTTGTGCAGAGACAAGTGGTGAGCCTTCTATATTCTGAAAGTCCTGATGTCTGGCAGTTTATTTATCATTTAATAGTTTTGGGTCTACTGGGGTCCTTGTCCCAGTTTTTAGACAGTTGTTTGTTTTAGTTATGTAGTAGAGATTTCACAGACGGTTATTAAATGCCGATAGATGTTGTGGGACATTATTTCCATTATTGATTTCATTGGACTCATGACTATGTTTTCGTAGTATTGTGAATCTTCCGCATTTATTTTATCATATGAATTATGTACATGATTACCAGATAGATAGGGGTGTTTCGGGCCTTCATGGTTCGGAATGCTTGTCACGGCCAGGGCCCCGGTTCGGGTCGTGACAAACTTGATATCAGAGCACGATTTCATGATCCCAGGGTATCTGCAAAATCACGTCGGGTGGAGTCTTGTTTATGGGTGTATAGTGCGCCACACTTATAAGCAGAAGGCTACTAGGTGTTTAAGAAATGTTTCCCTTCTTTGTGATTTTGTTCGTGCTTCAGAGTCAAGTCTGTTCCTAATCAGTGATCTTTTGTCTTACAGAAATAACAGTCATGCCTCCTCGTCGCAATACTAATTAGAGTGCTCAGAATGATGAAGTCCGTCTCACTTATGGGATGAGGATACGTAACAGAGCTCCCACCCTAGACCTTGTCCCTACTCCGGGAGTCTCTCTAGTCCCGACCAGTTTACCTAGGGCTCCACGACTAATGTTAACCGTCCCCCGACTACTCAGAGGGATATTTCGAATGCTGAATTCAGATAGTCTATTCATATGCTATCACAGTTGGTGGCTAATCAGGCTCAACGATCGAAAGATGTTGGGTCTGCATCAGTGACGTCGGAGGCTACTAGGGTGGGACAGTTCATGAGAATGAACCCACCCAAGTTTATTGGCACCAAGATAGAAGAAGATCCGGAAGAATTCATAGATGAAATGGAGAAAATTTTCAAAGTGATGCATGTGGATCAAATTGAAGGTGTTGAGTTGGCAGCCTACCAGCTGAAGGATGTAGCAAACCAATGGTACAATGAGTGAGAGGATGCAAAGGGTGACAGTGCTGAGCCCACAGTTTGGGATGAGTTTGTAGAAGCTTTCCTTGACAGGTTCTTTCCTCTAGAGATGAGGAAAGCTAAAGTAGAGTAGTTCATGAACCTCAAGCAGGGTAAGACGAGCGTGAAGGAGTACACTTTAAAATTTAATCAGATGGCTCGTTATGCTCCTAAGATGACGAGTAGTATAAGGGCCCGAATGAGAAAGTTTGCTTCCGGCCTTTCAGATGATCTAGTTCTTGAGTGTCAGAGATTTATGTTGAATAAGGAGTTGGACTTTACTAGGCTGACAGTTCACATGCAATAGGTAGAGGAGAAGAAAAAGAAGATTTCTGAATCTAGGGAGAAGGAAAGATAGGCAAAAAGAGCCAAATCTACCGACCAGGGTCACAGTCAGCCTCAAAGAGGTAAGTGGGGAAATAAATGGAAGAAGAAGAAGAATTGGGGTAATGCACAGTCTGCTGCCAGCGCCCCAGCGCCCAGACCACCGGCAGACAGATAATCTTAGAGTTTTAGACTCACCATGGATCCAGAGCCCCAGTTACTCAGTCGTAGGGCAGTGTAGCCCAGCAGCGTTGTACTTATCCGCGGTGTGAGACTTGCGGAAAGAATCACCCAGGAAAGTGTTATTTTGAGGGGAGAAATTGTTATTCTTGTGGCAAGGTGGGTCGTCTTCAGAGAGATTGCCCTTCTGCTAGAGGAAATGCGGGGCGGGGAAGAGGGAGGGGGGTTATGTCCCAAGCGACCTCCATAGCTCCTCCTCCTAAGGGTGCCCTTTCAGCTGCCGGGAGCGGTCGCAACCGATTATATGCTTTGACCAACCGTTAGGAGGCAGAAGTTTCCCCAGACGTTGTCACCGGTATGTTACAAATCTTTTCCCATGATGTTTATGTGTTACTTGACCCTGGGTCTACCTTATCTTATATGACCCCTTATGTGGCTGTTGGTTTTTGGTTGAGCCCGAAGTTATTGTAGAACCCTTTACTGTTTCCACTCCTGTAGGTGATTTTGTTGTTGCTAGAAGGGTGTATAGAAATTATGTTGTGTTTATTCTTAGCCGGGATACTGTGGCAGGCCTTATAGAACTTGGTATGGTAGACTTTGATGCTATTCTTGGGATGGACTGGCTCCATTCGTGTTATGCCACACTTGATTGCAGAACCCGAAAGGTTACTTTTTCTTTCCCGAATGAGTCACCAATTGAGTGGGTAGGAAATTCTGTGGCACCTAGAGGTCACTTTATCTCTTATCTTAGAGCCTGAAAGCTCATCTCCAGAGGTTGTATATACCATCTAATCTGAGTAAAAGATTCCAGGGTTGAAAGTCTTCCTCTTCAGTCAGTCACTGTAGTGAATGAGTTTCCAGAAGTCTTTCCAGATGATCTCCCAAGAATACCACCTGATAGGGAGATAGAGTTTAGTATTGATGTATTACCAGATACCCGCCCCATCTCTATTCTGCCATATAGAATGGCTCCTACAGAACTAAAAGAGTTGAAGAAACAGCTAGCAGATTTTCTAGATAAAGGTTTTATACGCCCCAGTGTGTCACCTTGGGGTGCGCCTATACTCTTCGTGCGAAAGAAAGACAGTTTCCTTTGTATGTGCATAGACTACCGCCAGTTGAATAAGGTCACTATTAAAAATAAATATCCTCTTCCTAGGATTGATGATCTTTTTTACCAGCTTCAGGGTGCTAAGTGTTTTTCAAAAATAGACCTTCATTCGGGCTATGATCAGTCGAAGGTTAGGGAGTCAGACATTCCCAAAACAGTCTTCCGAACTCGATATGGTCACTATGAGTTCTTAGTTATGTCCTTCGGGTTGACTAACGCCCTTGCAACCTTCATGGATCTTATGAATAAGGTATTCTGTCAGTTTCTAGATTTTTTCATCATAGTGTTCATTGACGATATTCTGATTTATTCCAAAAGTGAGGAAGACCATGTCAATCACCTCTGAATTATCCTTCAGACCCTTAAGGATCATTAGTTATATGTTAAGTTCTCCAAATGTGAATTCTGGCTCAATGCTATTGCCTTCTTGGGGCATATTGTATCTAGTGACGGGATTAGAGTGGATCCCCAAAAGATTGAGGCAGTGAGAAAATGGCCCAGACCCAAGACTCCAACCAATATTTGAAGCTTCTTGGGTTTGGCAGGTTATTATAGAAGGTTCGTAGAGAGTTTTTCCTCCATAGCTGCTCCGCTCACCAAATTGACTCAGAAAAAGGTAAAGTTTGTGTGGTCTGACTTGTGTGAAAATAGTTTTGAGAGGTTGAAGGACAAACTAACTACTGCTCCTGTTTTGATTCTTCTCGAGGGGGTAGATAGTTTTGTGGTATACTGTGATGTGTCCCGTATGGGACTTGGTTGTGTTCTAATGCAGCATGGCAAGGTGGTAGCTTATGCGTCCAGGCAATTAAAGGTGCATGATCGAAACTACCCCACTCATGACTTGGAGTTAGCAGCCGTAGTGTTTGGACTTAGAATCTGGAGGCATTATCTCTATGGAGTGCATGTTGATATTTATACTGACCATAAAAGTTTGCAGTATGTTTTTTCGCAGAAAGAATTGAACCTCAGGCAGAGGCGTTGGATGAAGCTTTTGAAAACTATGATATGATCCTGTATTACCATCCGGGCAAGGCAAATGTTGTAGCCAACACTCTCAGCAGGTTATCTATGGGCAACTTTTCTCATGTTAAAGAGGGAAAGAGAGAGATGTTGAAGGATATTCGCCGCCTTGCAAATCTGGGAGTACGACTCTTAGATTCTGAAGATGGAGGGGTGATTGTTCATGAGATAGCTAAGTCATCCCTTTGTGCTGAAGTTAAAGAGAAGCAGGTTGAAGATCCTATCTTGGTGCAAATCAAGAAAGATGTGGGTCAATAAAAGGTAATGTCATTTAAAATTGGTGGTGATGGTATTCTGAGATATCAGGGTAGGTTGTGCGTCCCGAATGTTGATGGACTGGGGGAAAGAATCCTTGATGAAGCACACACTTTGAGGTATGTTGTTCACCCGGGATCTACTAAGATGTACCATAATCTGAAAACTTTGTATTAGTGGAATAACATGAAACGTGATGTAGTTGATTTTGTTTCCAAGTGTTTAAACTGTAAGCAAGTAAAGGTAGAATATTTGAGGCCAGGAGGTACTTCCCAAGAGATATCTCTGCATTTATGAAAGTGGGAGATAGTAAATATAGATTTTATTATAGGACTTCCGAAGTCCCGAAACTAGTATGATTCTATATGGGTAATTGTAGATAGGCTGACCAAGTCAGCGCACTTTCTTCCTGTCAGGAGTAACTATTTAAGAGAGAATTATGCTAAGATGTTCATCACATAAATAGTTCATTTGCATAGGGGACCTATGTCCATTATATCTAACCGAGGTACGCAGTTTTCTTCTCAGTTTTGGAGATTTTTTTAGAGAGGTTTAGGTACCCAAGTGAACCTAAGTACTGCTTTTCACCCCCAAATGGATGGGCAAGAGGAACGCACCATCCAGACCCTTGAGGATATGTTGAGACCTTGTGTGATTGATTTTAAAGGTAATTGGATGGAGCACTTGCCATTGATAGAGTTCGCATATAATAATAGTTTCCATTCTAGTATTAAGATGGCGCCATTTGAGGCATTGTATGGGAGAAGATGTAGGTCACCAATAGGGTGGTATAAAGTGGGTGAGATGCAGATGTTTGGGCTTGATCTTGTTCATTAGGCAATGGAAGATGTGAAGCTTATTATAGAACGACTTAAGACGGCTCAGAGTCGTCAGAAATCCTACGCCGATGTTAGAATGAGAGAGTTAAAGTTTGAGGTCGGAGATTTGGTATTTCTGAAGGTTTCTCCCATGAAGGGAGTTATGCGATTTAGAAAGAAAGGTAAATTGAGTCCTCGCTATAGAGGACCATATCAGATTTTGAGGAGAATAGGTGGTGTTGTGTATGAGTTAGAATTTCTTGCCAGTTTGGGTTCTGTCCATCCGGTATTTCACATATCCATGTTGAAGAAGTGCATTGGAGACCATTCTTTAGTGTTTCCCATAGAAGAGATCAAGGTGACAGCCTTCTTATCATATGAAGAAGAGCCTATTGAAATCCTACATCTTTAGGTTCGAAAGTTGAGAAGTAAACAAATAGTTTCAATTAAGGTGTTGTGGAGAAATCAAAAGGTTGAGGAAGCCACTTGGGAATCAGAAGACGACATAAGAGCAAGATACCCACACCTTTTTGACCCAGTAGATGGCGGAGTTGAAGGTACAAACCTTACCTAAATATTTCTATGCTTTAGTATTCTTGGAATCGTGCTTTTCTATGTTCCGCATCACCATTTGGGGACGAATGATCCCAAGAGGGGATATTGTAACACCCCGACGTCTTCTTAGCTAAGTTCCGTCCATGAAAAGTCTAAGCATTAGCTTCTAGAGTGATCTAAGTTATTTTTCCTGTGGAATTTCCTAGATTTCCACCTTTCATTACGTAAATGACTGAATTAGCTTTCCAACGATATAAGATTCGTCCAAAACGGACCCTCGGTGAAGAATTTATGAATAATTTAAGGTTCCAAACGTAAACATCATCATTTTGGGGTCTAACGCGTTGCGGAGAGGGTCAAATTGACAATCTTCAAATTCTAGTGGGGCTCCGCGATGGTGGCGCGTCGCAGAGGCACCCAATTTCCCATTCGTCGAATTTCAGTGGACTACCGCGATTGTGGCGCATCGCGGTGGTACCCAAAATCGGGTTTTTAAGTTTAAATTTTCAGTTCCGTTCAGGAGTCATTAAGGGTAAATTTAACCCTATTTTCATTAGAATCATCAAGAATCCTCTCTAGGGTTTCAAACAAGAACTTCAAGAAACCCAAGATTCAACTGTAGGTTTTCAAAATCGATTGAAGATTCGAAATCCCCAGATCATAGGCTTCAACAAGCACCCGCTAATTTCGTAAATAGAGGTACGTGGGGTTGTCCTAAATTTCATGGGCATGTTTTCAAAAAGGAATTTACGCAAGACTTTAAATTTATACAAGTATATATATGTTCTTACAAATGGGGGTTTTTAATTAATACAAATAACATGTTTTGATATATGATTTTGAAAAAATTATTGAGATATCATAGAGTTGTTTTTTTGAATGTATTTAAATGGTTGAATTGTGAACATGAGACCTGAAATTTCAAAAGGGTGCAATGTACATGAGTTGTGAATTTTCTAAATTTCCCATGATAATATTTATACCCCATATTATACTAGTGTTAAACCATTGAGAGCATGAGTTTTGCAATTGATATGACATTACTCATAAATGATTAAATTTTTTGAATAATTGCATGTTGAGAACCATGGTGTATGTGTTTTAATGGTGTGAAAGTCATACATATGTGCATGTGGTAAATGGTATGAAAAGTTGGAAAGTTGATGTGATATTGATGACTTGCAAGTCGGGTATGAAGATACCCTGCAGAGTATGACATGTGATTGATTAAAATGAGTTTAATGCATTGATTTTGTGAGATAGGTGGTTACCCGAAGAAAGCACGAGTCAAATGACTCTACACTGAAAATCGTGTTTGCCGACTCGAGAATTTGGTACCCTGCTGTGTGATCTTGTGTACCTGATGTTATGTCATCCCAAATTAGGACTATGGTTAGGAGCCCTGCTTTGTGATCTTGTACACTACCATACTTGATTGGGTCACTGTTGTGTGATCTTATGTGTCTTTCCCTCGCTTATACTCTAATCTTGGCGGCAACCGAGATTTGACAATTGGTGAAAATGTGAAATTGTAGGTTGTACCACCTAGCTCAAATGTGTTGCATTTTTGTTGAAAAATTATTATACTATGCCCATGTATTTTCAAAATCATTTTGCAATAATGTGTTTTATATCAGCTCTCATTTATTTTATATAAAAATCTCTACCTTGTTTTGGATTATTCTGCGTACCAGTACTGTAACGCCTCGATTCACTGAACCGGAATGCTGCATGGTGCTCATGACCCCGAGGGACCACAAGCTAACCTATGACTGATATTTGTACCTGTAAACTGCATAATATCTCATAAAATATGCGGAAACATGAACTGTAAGGCCATAAGGTTCAATACTGATACATATCTGAAAAATATGGTATAACAATACCAAAAAGAAACATAAATACTAAAGTTTGAACATCTAATCTGACATCTAGTCTGAAAGTCTCTAACTGAACTGAATAAGGAGTTGATGGGACATGTCCCCAACTAACTCCAACTACTGAAATAAACTGAAAACTGAAATAGAAATAAAATCATCATGTTCTCGAAGGATGAGAACTCACGTCTAACTCTGACTGCTGATCCTGGAATCTACTGCTAATTTGGAGATAATACTTCTGAACCTATGGTGTAACATAAGAGAAAGCACCATAGCGCAAATACGTCAGTACGTCTGAATGTACTGAGTATACGAGTGAAGTAGGCTAAATGCAAAGGGTTATATGCATGAAAAATACTGACTGATATGAACGTGAGAGTACATACATGCATACGTAACTGTAACTGAACTCGTGGAGATACTGACTACTGAGTCTGAATACTGACAACATGAGTACTAATAATGAGATTCTGAAAGACTGAGTTTACTGATATTGATATGTAAATCACTAATAAGTGATGGATCTGATACTGTATTACTGAATACTGGGAGACTGATACTATATTACTGGTAAAGAAATGATTGTTTCTAGCAATTCGAATTATGAAGAACTGGTCTGATTAACTATATCTGACAGTCCTGAAGCTGAGTACTGATAGCATGAGTTCTGATAACTTTTGTGATTGATAGCATAAGTGACTGTATCTGACAGTCCATAAATCTGAAGGAAACTATCTGAGTTCAATTTTATTTCTGAGTTGACTATATCTAATAGTCCTGATATACTAAAATCTGAAGAACTATCTGAGTTCTTTACTGAGACTGGGTAGCTGTAGCTGACAGTCTTGAAATCTGTAACTGAAACTGTGGGAAGTAGTTATCTAACCGACATGCCCCAAATATGCTATAATAGCTAAGCTGGGGTCCAATCTCTGCCCCGACTAGAGGGGTGTCAATACCGTGCCACTGGTAAAGACAGCTGTGAGAACTCTATACTGGCAGGTACTCAAATGAGAACAATGGAAAACCTAAACTGACGGGTTAATCCACCTCATCAACCCTAGTCTGACGGGTTAAGATGTCTCAACCTACGTTGGCTACGTAGTTCTGGAACATAAGGATAACTGCTAAAAATCATACCCTGAACTGGCAGGTGAGTTCCCATCCTTGGGTTCACTCGGTGCTAACTTCTACTCCCATCTGAAGGACACTGAACTGAATAACTAAGATGAACTGAACTGAACTGATTAGCTGAACTGATACTGATTAACTGAACTGATACTAGTGGTATTGTTTAGCGAAGCTAAACTAAGTTTACTGGATTCCGATGACTGACAGAATGTACTGAGTTTTGAGGACTGGTTGAGAGTACTGAAGTTACTAAGATTGACTGTGAATACTGAGGTTGCTGAGGTTACTAAGCACTGAGATTACTGAGATTACTGGACTACTGAGATTACTGAGATTTTTGAGTTTTCCTGAGTCACATGACTGACTGAATTCTATAGATCATGGCTTGACTGAAAGTATCGTGAAAACATGACATGGATCTAGGCACACAACTATATTTTCCGGGTATAAGTACCCCCAGGACTTGATGGAAGGAAATTGACACAACTTGAATTTCTTGAGTACATGACCATTAATAACAATCCATAATACATGAGTGGGGGATTTCATGAAGTACATGGTCATCATAATATCTATCATGAATAGGAATGCTTATAATCAAGTCATAAATCTCATATTCTAATATCATGGGCATTCCAACAACATATACTATTCATAGCAAGGGCATGGAAACCACTCAAGCGTAAGGGAACGGCAACATGTAATGTTTAGTTCATATTGTAATGATTTAGGGATATTATACTTCATGTATTTATTCAACATCTCAAACATGATAGGAAAAGCATAGATATAATTCGCATACATAATTCATATCTTCATCATCATACATGCTTCATGCCACTACCATAAGAATACATAATTAGCATGGAAATTCATATTGAAGTGTATAGCTAACATGGACTTGTCATGTGAATATCATGGAATCATGTAAATAGGAATTTCTAGCATCCTAGGCATTTTATCAAACACCTTGCATGCATTCTTTAAGGCATAGGTGGATTTTATACTTGCATTATATTAAACAACCCAAAGTTCATGATTTTCAACCAACAACCACATATATTTCATGAAAACATCCTTAGATATAATCTTGAAACTTAAACATCCATCATCAACATGTACATACTCATATCACCACAAAAAGTTTACAAAACAACATTTAAAAGCATGATTCTTGAGCTCTATGAACGAATTGAATCCATAGATGAACACTACGCATACCTTGGAAAGGAGGTTCTTGATGATTGACGGAGGAATTTCCTTGAAATTTGATCTTCAAGCTTGATTGCATAACTCTAGTTGTTTTTCTTCTATGGTTCTCTTGGATGATGAGCTTTGAGATGTTAATAGGATTGTAATGTGTTTAAAAGCTATATATTTCGTAGGGTTAAGTTTAGGGACGTGTAAGGAGTGTTAAAAGACTTAATTACCCTTAAAATAACTCAAAACAGAGTGTTTTTGGCACCTGGAACTGACTTAGGTGGCGCCCAAGTGATTGCCTAAGCTAGGTTGGGCGGCGCTTAACCAATAGCCTATGTTTGGGTTAGGCGGCGCCTAACCAATCGCCTATCCTTACTGTCTCTCACGAAAATGGGCATAACTTTTCGCTCCGGTATTGGATTAAGGTAAAATTAGTATTGTTGGAAAGCTAATTCGATTCTATACAATTTGGTGGGTATAAATCAACCAAAATACCACATTAACATTGAGTTATACTCATTCAAAGATGACCCTTGCAAAATTGAACACCAAAACTTGATGGATTCAAAAACTCTTAGCTTGTATTACCTTAAGTGACTCATATGAACATGCTTAATGCATCATAAGCTATCCTATCACTAGGATATTCATTGTAAGTCATGTACTCAAGTATGAATCATAGGATAGGAGATTTCATACGTAGGAATACTTATTTACTTCCTAGCTTAGAAACATGCAGGGTATTATAAGTACTTTGTATTGATCTCCTTCCCTCTCAAGTTCGGAGGCACAGTCTAGGGGTCCAGAAATCAGTAGATTCTTCAGATAGTTTTGCAGAGACAAGTGGTGAGCCTTCTATATTCCGAAAGGCCTGATGTCTGGCAATTTATTTATCATTTAATATTTTTGGGTCTACTGGGGGCCTGTTAAAGTTGAAATCAAACCAGATTCGATCGTATGAAGTGCAAATAAACCCTAACAAGATATGAGGAAATGAGAGAGATGAAAGAGATTAGAGAGAGAAAGTAGTCGATTGTTATTCCATCTGAAGGTTCGAGAAACCGGGTCCACTATTTTTATATTTTTGATAGTGGACCGGATCATGCTGAATGTATATAGATCATGTAAATCAGGCCCAAAGTAAAATGAAATTTGTAGCATATGAGTAAATATTAGGCCCAAACAGATGCTAAAATGTAACAATATACATCAAACAACATATATATACATTAGTACGTATGGTGTCACTATGTAACTCCAACACCCCCCTCAAGCTGGAAGGTGAGAACACACCAAGCTTGTGAAGAATATGATGATGAGATAGACCAGGAAGTGGCTTCGTGAAGATATCAGCTAACTGGGAAGCAGATGTAACAAAATGAAGAGAGATCAGGCCAGATTGGAAACAATCACGAACATAGTGGCAATCAATCTCGATGTTCTTGGTGCGCTCATAAAAAATTGGATTGCGAGCAATATAGAGAGCTTTCTGACTGTCACAATACACAGGAATAGGTTCAGTAACAACAACATCAAAATTAGCTAACAAACGCACCAACCATGATAATTCAGCTACAACTTTGCGGAGTGCACGATATTTAGCCTCAGCTGAAGAGAGCGAGATGGTGGGCTGTTTCTTACTCTTCTAAGAGACAGGGAAGCCACCCAAAGAGATGAAGTAACCAGAAACTAACCGGCGAGAATCAACACAAATCGCCTAATCAGAATCAGAAAATGTTGATAAGGAGAAGTCCATAGAATTTGTAAACAACAAACCAAGATCCGGAGCATTGAGCAAGTATCGCAAAACATGAAGCCCAGCCATAAGATGGGGAACTTGAGGATCCTGTAAGAAACTAACTCAAATGCTTAACAGCATAAGAAATGTCAGGTCTAGTATGTTGAAGGAAATTCAGCTTGCCAAGAAGGCGCCAAAATGTAGATGGATCAGTAAAGGGGGCATCCATATCAGCAGTAAGCTTCAAAGAAGCATCCAAGGGAGCAAAAACAGGGGAAAAATTTTCACAATGGAACTCACAAGCAAATTAGAAACAAACTTGTGTTGTGTCATAAGATAGCCCTGCGGAAGATGGGAAATCTCAAGTCCCAGAAAATAATGAACAAGGCCAAGATCTTTGATCTTAAATTAGTCATCCAAGAACATTTTCAAGGAATCCAACTCAGTAGTATTATCCCTAGCAAGGAGGATATCATCAACATAAATAGCCAACACAGTAAGGGAATCGCCAACTCACTTGGTAAATAGAGAATAATCATTTTTGCTGGAAATATACCCATGAAGGGATAAAGCTTCAAATAATTTGGAAAACCACTGTCGCGAGGCCTGTTTGAGGCTATAAAGAGATTTTCTCAACTTGCAAACCAAAGCAGCAGAAAGAGGATTAGAAGAAGATAAAGACAAGCCTAGAGAAGGCTTCATATACACCTCTTCATTAAGATCACCATGAAGAAATGAATTCTTGACATCAAGATGATAAACAGTCCAGTTTCTTTTAACAGCAATGGATAAAAGAACCTTGATAGTGGTAAATTTCACAACTGGGGAGAAAGTCTCGGTATAATCAACGCCTTTTTTTTGTGTGTCACCCCTAATAACCAGCCTAGCCTTATATCTTTCCACAGAACCATCAGATTTATGTTTGATCTTGTAAACCCACTTACAAGAAATAGGTTTCTTGTGAGAAAGTAAGGGAACTAAATCCCAAGTGTGATTAGCTTTAAAAGCATGAAATTCTTTAAGCATCGCATCCTGCTAGACAGGATGACAAACAGCTTAATGATAAGTCTGAGGTTCAAGTATGGGGGTTTCTACTGAGGAAACCTTAAAAACAGATGTGCAAATGTAATTAGATAGGGAAGTGGGTGTAGAGTGAGGTCTAGAGCACCTTCTAATAGCAGGAGTAAGAGAAACAAGAGGTGGGGATGGGTTTGGTAAAGTGGGAACATGAGAAAAAGGAATTGAAACTGAGTAAGAGGGAGGAGGAAAGTCTAAATCATGAGAAGAAGGTAAAGGTGAGATATTTGAGGAAGGGGAGTAAGGGAAAAGATGTTCATGAAATATAACATATCTAGAAAAGAAAATTGAATGAGCAGTGAGGATTAACAGTTTGTAACCTTTCTTGCCACATGGGTAGCCTATAAAGACACAAGCTAAAGATCTTGGATGAAACTTTTCGTTATTAATAGTAGGAGGATGGGCATTACATAAGCAGCCAAAAGATTTTAGATGGTCATAAGATGGAGAATGACCATGGAGCTTCTCAAAAGGAGAGATGTTATGTAGAACAGAAGAGGGAAGTCTGTTAATGAGATATGTGGCAGTTAAGACATAATTACCCCAGTATTTAATAGGTAAATTCGATTGAAACAGTAAAGCTCTAGAGGTTTCAAGCAAGTGCTTGTGTTTCCTTTCCACAACACTATTTTGTTGTGGTGTGTGAGGAATTGTGGTTTGGTGAAGGATTCCATTTTCAGAAAAAAAAAAAAAAAGGCAGCTTCAGTACTACTACCCAGTTCATATGCATTATCAGATTTGAATGACTGAACAGAAGCATTAAAGTGAACCTTCACCATGGACACAAAAGCTTTGAGGATGGAAAGAGCATTGCCTTTACAAGAGAGAAGGTGAGTCCAAGTAACTCTACTAAAATCATCAACTAGAGTAATGAAATATCTAAAACCATTATAAGTTCTAGTGTGATAGGGACCCTACATGTCTACATGTACTAATTGAAAAGGCATAGTAGTATGAATAGTAAGGGGAAAAGAAAGTCTTTGTTGTCTTGCTTTAGAACAAATATCACAAAGAAAAGGTTGTTAAGAGGAGATCTTGAAATGTAAGAAATGTAAATGCCTCATTTTCTGAAAAGGCAAGTGACCTAACCTTTGGTGCCAAAATAAGTCCAGTTTATTTTTATTACAAGGAATACCAGCAGTGTTATTACAAGAATTACACACAGAAGAAGTAGAAAATGAAGGTAAATCAAGACATGGCTGTTGAGTGGTACCGGCATGGTAGTAGTATAGTCTATTAGAAGCTTTACCAATTTTCAGTGGCCTCTTCAGAGAAGGGCCCTACAAATGACAAGCAGAATTAGAAAACACTGCTAAACAATGTAGCTGAGTAATGAGTTGGAATATGGAAAGTAGATTAAACTGGAAAGAGGGAACCAAAAGAACATTGGGCGGGATGATGTCATCTCTTAAGGAGAGAGATCCAGTAGACATTGCCTTGACCTTATATCTATTGGGAAAGTGATAAGAAAGTGTACAAGAAGAGGTTGTATGTTATGTAACAAGTGTTTATGTGGAGTCATGTGATGTGAAGCACTTGAATCTAAAATCCAAGAGTTTATACCTAAAGTGGAATATTTGGATACACTGTGAACTTCAGAATTAAAAACAAAACTAATCGACAAACCTGCAAAGTTAGCATGACCAGAAACATCACCAATAACAGATTGATTAAGAACCAAAAGGAAGACCTGAGCTTGTTGAAACAAACTCATTAGATGATTATATTGTTCCTTAGTGAAACCATTAGGTGATTCCTGAGGAGGTGTGACATTAGATGTAGATACATTACTGGAGGTTGAAGGATGCAACATTTGTACACATGATGCAGCTGGTTTCTTGTTCTTTGTAAACTTGAAATCAGCTGGAAACGCATGTAGTTGATAACATGTCTCAATACTGTGCCCAGTTTTCTTGCAATATTTGCACGTCAGGGGTACACTATAATTTTTGGAGTTGCAAAAAACCTTCTGATTATAAGGTTTATGGACATGTGTTAAGACATTAAAGGAAGCTGAATCACTGGAGAAGTGAGGAATTCCAGGTTGGGTTTCCTTTTGACTCTCATTTTGTCGTAGGAGTCCATACACTTTACTAATAGATGGCAAAGGTGTCATCATCAATGTATTACTCCTTACAGTGTTATATGTCTCATTCAGGCCACTAAGAAATTGGAAAAGTTGTTGGTTTTGAATGAACTTGCTTAAGGATCCACAGGTGCATTCAGGACCAACGTATGAGGCATTTAGTTCATCCCAAAGACTCATTTTTGTAAAATAAGCAGAAATAGAAGATGATCCTTGCACTGTGGTATTTATTTCCCTTTGAATATGTATATACCTAGACCCATTTGATTGACCAAATCTATCACTGATATCTTGCCAGACTTCTTTAGCACTAGACAGGCACATCACGCTGATAGCTATCTCTCTAGTCATGGAGTTGATAATCCAAGCCTTGACCATGTGGTCACATCTTTCCCAGAAAGGGAAATAAGGATTATTAGGTTCAGGTCTAGGATATTTGCCAGTTACCATTCCTAATTTGTTTTTGCCAGAAAAGGAAGTGATCACATTGTTCCTCCAAATAGCATAACCAGTTCCATTGAAAACTATAGGAACCAATTGAGAGCTAGGACTCTCAGAAGGATGAACATAGAACGGATGTGAGGGATCCACAGTGAATTCCTCAAAACCACCACTTGTGGTTGAATTAACGCTATTAGTAGTCTGCTGATTTTGCACAGTAGGGTTTTCCATATCGAATAGATCTACAATCAGCCTACGATAGATTGAGCAAGATACGACACTATACCATTCACGATACCCACGATATACAAGTATGAAGTTGAAAAAAATTGAAATCCTCACAATACAGTGGAGATATACAAAACTCAAAACATATTTCCAAAACTCATCTCACGCCTTAGCTAGAATACACTAAACTTCACAATAGATGAACACGGTATGCAGATAAAAGGCGTGAGATTTAGATTCAGTGAAAATACACCAATATGGAAAGAAGTTTCCGGAATTCTTCTTAAACATGAAGAAGTTTAGGTCTTGTTTGTCAAAAATCAGTAAAAGAAACTTCTGCTTCCACAAAACCTAGAAAATTTAGGTCTTGTTCGTCAAAAAACTCCCGAAAAAAAACTTCTGCTTGCACGAAAACTCGAAAACTCCGTGTGAGGGTAATATCGAACGAAAGCTCGCGTTGAGATCTACCGAAAAACCTGCTTTGATACCATGTTAAAGTTGAAATCGAACCAAATTCGATCGTATGAAGTGCAAATAAACCCTAACTAGATATGAGGAAATGAGAGAGACGAAAGAGATTAGAGAGAGAAAGTAGTCGATTGTTATTCCATCTGAAGGTTCGAGAAACCGGGTCCACTATTAATTATATTTTTGATAGTGGACTGGGTCATGCTGAATGTATACAGATCATGTAAATCAGGCCCAAAGTAAAATGACATTTGCAGCATATGAGTAAGTATTAGGCCCAAAACAGATGCTAAAATGTAACAATATACATCAAACAACATATATATATACATTAGTACGTATGGTGTCACTATGTAACTCCAACGGGCCTTGTCCCAATTTTCAGACAGTTGTTTGTTTTAGTCATGTAGTAGAGATTTCGCAGATGGTTATCAGATGCCGATAGATGTTGTGGGACATTATTTCCCATTATTGATTTCATTGGACTCATGACCATGTTTCCGTAGTATTGTGAATCTTCCGCATTTCTTTTATCATATTAATTATGTGCATGATTACCAGATAGATAGGGGTGTTTCGGACCTTCATGGTTCGGAATGCTCGTCACGGCCTGGGCCCCGGTTCGGGTCGTGACAGTTAGCCAATCAAGAACTCAAATATTCAAATGATGAAAGTTTCGTAGATGAGGATTTTGAGGTGGATGTCTTGGCATAATAGGAGAAATAAGATTAAAAATGAAGATAGCGGGACAAGGTAGGAGTGGTTTCCATGGTGGAAAATTTTTTCTAATACCAATATGATCTAAACTTTTCTCCTTGGCACTGATTCTGGCATCCTATGAACAAGAAGGAAAAGAAAGAATTTCTTCTGCCTGATGTTCAACAACGTAGATGCAGGAAACAATAACTAATTACTTTTAACACCTAACAGAGTAAATAATTGTCCTATAGTTAAATTTAGAGCACTCTACAACATTTTATGGGATATGATATTGTTCGATCTGTTTTCTTGTGTCTTATTTGATGTTTATGAGTGAGATTATGACCTTTGATAATGTTTGTGCCACCCAACTATGCTCTATCCGGATGATGTTCTCAAAATTTTGAACAATTAATTTAAGTGCATATAGCTTAAGGACTAAAAACTAGGCAACTACAATTAATTGTTCATTTATTTATTTATGCTTTCAGGTAACTGGAAATGGGGTGCTGATTTTATGCGCGAACAATACACCCTTGACTGTGATTTCAACATATAGTAAACCGCAGGTTAACATAGGTTATGTGTAATTTCAGTATTGTGATACAATTCTCAGAGTTGTAAGTTAATCTTATTTGGACTGCCCCTTGAAGGTTTCCATCCTAAATGGAATTGTCATGGGAGGTGGACTTGGTCTTTCTGTACATGGTAGATTTCGAGTTGCAACAGAGAAGTCGGTATTGCATCTCCTTGAGTAATAGATTCAATTCTTCAATCTAAATATCTTGGTTTCCTTTTAAAATTTGACGTACCACATTAATTGGCATTCACTTGAAATATGTCTCTATTTATTGTGAATGAGGCAATATCTAATATTCATGTGGAATAGTTTTAGAAAAATTAAAAGAAAACCTTACAGACGGTAAATCTTCAAGAGCTTATTTTTTCCTTGGCAAAAAACAATATCTAATACTTTCGACACATTCTGGTATTGCAAACTTCATGTCAACATATTCTCATGTTCATTTTTCCTGTAGGTTTGTGCTATACGTGAAGCAGCTTTGGGAGCCTTTCCTGATGTAGGTGCCTCTTACTTTTATTCGAGGCTTCCAGGATTCTTCGGTAATTCCACTTGTAACATTGTTCAGATTTGTAAAATAATATACTACTAGATATAGTTTATTCAATTTTCAGCATGGAGTTATTTACTTGTCAGTGTTTGAATTTATGTTATCACCTGGTCTAAAGCTTGGCTAGTTTGAGTCTATCTTGTGAACTATAATTACCCCCAGCTATTTGCTTTTAATTCTGCTTCTTCCCTGGTACCTTTAAAACCAAAATTGAAAAGATTCGGAAAAGGAAGATTGGTCCTTCCTCACGAATAGTTACCTATGTTACGATGCATGGAGAAATTTTCAGGTACAAATAGTTAAATACTGTCTTGTTTTTCTTAACTACGTTCTTATATTCTTTGGCAGGGGAATATGCTGGTCTTACTGGTGCTAGGTTGGATGGTGCTGAAATGATTGCTTGTGGTCTAGCAACTCATTTTGTACACTCGGAGGTATTATGATGCATTAATACCCATCACGTTCTGAACATTTGGAATTGCTTCTTTAACAAATGAAGTAGGTCTTCTGTTGCAAATATGTCCATCCTGAATGGTCTATAAAATGACAAAATTGATATTGCCGGACATGTAATAACTAAATTGCCAGTTCACTGTCTGCAGGAAGATATTAGGCATGTGGTGTTAGGACGGTGATCTTATCTGACATATGTTATATACTTATATTGGTCTCATCATCTTCTTGTTTTTTTCTCATTGGAATTTAATTTCCACCACATATCCAAAAAAGAGAAGTCTAATTTCCGCCAATTTTGGCCATGTTTCTCACATTTGGGGGTCTACTTTGAACCAAATGTAGTATAGATCTAAAAAGATTTTGAAGGTCTGTGGTAAATGTTACACCTCCAGTGGACCAGGATGTAAAGTACAAACTGAAATTTCGTTTGGGTGTGGCATCTAATAATTAGTCTCACTTCTTGTTTCTTTTCCCATCTATTAAGTAGTAGAGCTTTGCAGATGCATTATGCAGAGTACAGTATATAAGTTGAAATTCTTTTAGCACGATTGGGAACCCACAATATGAATTTAAATTATTAGGAGAAAAATTATTCAGTTCTTCTAAGTTACCACTGGTCTACTGATATGCTATATGGTCTGTTTTTGTGCTAAAATTTGTATTTATCTGACATGAATAATGGCATAGCATTTCGAATAATCGGTTTATAGACATGGATAGACATCTACACTCTCTGATTGAACTTGAATGCTTTCTTATTCTCCTCCTGTTCACAGAGGTTGCCATTTTTAGAACAAACACTTGCTAAAGTAAATAAGGGTGATCCAGATGTTATTTCTTCCATCATTAGTCTCTTCTCTAACATACCAAAGTTGAAAGCAGAAAGTTCTTATCACAAGCGAGTTCATTCAATATCTCTGTTACGGTATTTGTTTTCGCGCTGATTTATTGGAAGCATACCTTCTAAAGAGAGTTTTTTGAACTTATTAAAGAGCATATTATTGATAGCATATCACATAAATCATCTGTGCTCTTTCGTATTGGTTATTTTGCTGTTGTGTTACTTTTCTTTATGTTGTTCCAAGACTATGTTCACTCTACCTTTATTTGGCCATTAGAAGTTTAAAATGATGGATAGATTTCCAAGGTTTTCATTGACTAGAGGAAAAGATTGTTCAAATAAATACAAAACTAGTAGTCTTCGAAATTTCAGGACCCTTTCTCAACAGTGCACCGGTTTCAGTTCTGCAATTTTTGTGTATGTAGGATGAAGATTATTGATCGCTGTTTCTCTCGAAGAACAATCGAAGAAATTATATCGTCTCTTGTAAGTTTGAGATATGGATAGTTTTTAGATGCATTCTTTTCTGTGGTGACATTTTTTCTTTTACCCCTCGCTAAGAGCTCACACCCTTTTTGCTCCTTTGGTGACTCGAACTCACTACCTTCAGGTTGGAAGAGAGGGGTGCTTACCATCCAAGCAACTCCCTCTTGTCTTTCTGTGGTTAGATTACTTTGTTAAATTTTGATAAAATAAGTTATCAAACTACTGGATGTGAATTTTGCATGACTCATCAATAGGAAAATGAGGCTTTGAACAGTAAGGATGACTGGATCTCTTCAACACTCCAATCCCTGAAGAAAGCATCTCCGACAAGTCTTAAAGTTTCATTGAGATCAGTAAGTCAATCACTACTCGGTTCATTGCTTCTATATGTTTTGGAAGGCAGAGTTTCAGAGGCTGGAAATAGTTTTGGTTAATTATGTGTTGGACAAAATTTACTCCTCCTTCAACTGAAAGTTATGTAATGGAGATACAGATGACGCATGTTATTATTGTTTCCTCATGTACCGGCATGCTTCTTGCTTTGTTAAGTTTAAAATGCCTTTTAAACAGTTATCAGGTGTCAATTCATGGTAGTTAATTTCTGTGATGAAATAGAGGAAGAAAGGACAATGTAAAACTACTTTGTTTTATATTACGCTTCTGGAGAAGTTGGCCAGATCAGCTGTTTGGTTATGATCAGGTCAAGAACTTTACCAAAAGATTGTTAATGAAAAGTGACTGATCCTCAATTCGAAGCACAGTGACTGGTCCTCATACTGGTTCAACCGTTTGTCCTTTACAGATTCACCTCCGTTGGCTTTGTCTCTATCCTTGGGTAATTCAATTGAATTAAAAGGTCTAACTTATCAATAAAATGTTCTTTTCTTTCTTATGCTACTAGCTAATTCGTACAACTTATTAGCAACCCCTCCTCAACTTATTAGCTAATTCATACTCGATTTTATTTTCGCTGCCTCAAAAAGATCAATTGGATTATTTATTTTGGATTTTAAATTAGATACTAGATTAGTATTGCTGTGTTGCAAGTTCTCCACAACCACATTTTTACACAGGCCTCCTAATGCTTTATTTAGCCAGCATTTTAATTGGAGAGTTGTTGAGTATCTGCAGATTGTTAGTATTGGTTTCGTTTTTTTGGTAGTTGCGTTATTCGAGATTATAGGATGGGTTGTCATTTGTTGAGGGGAGAATTTAGCAAGGATTTTTTCGAGGTAAAATATGCTATCTTTCAGCCACTGATTTTACTGCATTACAAGACTGACAATTAACTTTTACTGCAGGGATGCAGAGCCATACTCATCGACAAAGATAGAAATCCTAAGGTGTGTTACATGCATTTGGTCATGGATAATCCTCAACTTGGATATCGAAAGCTTCTCTCATTCTTGTGGACCTTCCGCATGTTTTCAGTGGGAGCCCTCCAGATTGGAACTAATTGGAGATGATGATGTTGAACTTTACTTCTCCAAGATAGATGATGAAGATTGAGAAGACCTAAAGTTGCCTCCAAGATCAAACTTGCCTCCATATGTAATTGCCAGGCTTTAAAATTTGACTCCTTAAGATCTTGCAATGCTCTACAGCATGTTGCCCACTGTTCACTAGATCACTATGAAGGCCTAATAATCATTCAAACTGTATTACATTTATGTATAAATAACATAAATACCAACTGTTATAAATCAAACGGGAGAGTCCAATCCAATCCAAAATATTAGTCTAATAGATGGGAGAACTCATTTGGGTTATAATCCGCTTGAGAACCAACGACATCATTGGTCACGACGGAGCCCAGTTGGTCACGGCTGACACCCCTCTTAGGTCCAGGCCACCACTCCGAGTCGCGGCTCCACGCGTGGATCGATCCTCGTTGGTCACTACTATGCCCAGTTGGTCACGGCTGGCACCCCTCTTGGGTGGGAGCCCAACCCAATCCAAAATATTAGTCTAATAGGTGGGAGAACCCATTTGGGTTATAATTCGCTTGAGAACCAACGACCTCGTTGGTCACTGTTGGCACCCCTCTAGGTCCAGGCCACCACTCTGAGTCGTGGATCGATCTTCATTGGTCACTGCTATGCCCAGTTGGTCACGGCTAGCACCCCTCTTGGGTCCAGGCCACCACTTTGAGTCACGGCCCAACGCGCGGCTCCCCACACATGGGACTCTCAATGAAAACACCAATGTTATAAATCAGACGGGAGAACCCAACCCAAAAGACTAGTTGAATAGATGGAGAACTCATTTGACTTATAATCCGCTTAGCATTTCTTTATTTTTTCAATGTGGAACAATTGGTTCATAATACTAACCCTTTTGGAAGTAATTACACTCTCTCACTTTTTTAATTACTTTACTGTCTCTCCCTATTAATATACATAACATAGCTGACATATACCTAGCATTCTTTGTATATTTTGGAATTTTTGCAATATGTTTAGGAAGTTGGGATTTTTTATAATATTGAAAACATAAGTTGTGTATTTGTGTAATTTTTAGTGGTGAGTGGTACACCAAATAAATGCACATCGCTGCATTGTATGAAATGTCAAAAATCAAGCCCAAGGAGATAAATTACCATACAATACTAGCCAGATAGTCGTGTATCTATATACATCATTCTATTGATTTGAGATGTCGAAACTCAAGCACAAGCGCAGATTGACAATACTAAATAGTACCTTGCTATGAGTTTCTGTATTCAGAGATTATGTATATCGCGATCTTAATTTTAATAAGTGAAACAGAGAGATGATTACTACAGCTTTTGGGAAACCTCTCCAGTTCTCAACCAACTACTCTAGTGAAGCTCAAGCACTCCTTACATTATATAGAATTAATTGGTACCCTCAGCTCTGCACCAAGTGATCAAATTCCCTACTCCGTGGTGAATTAGAGAAATACAGGGAGAACCAAAGTAAAACTAAAGGTGTGCTTCATCGGAGTCCTTTAACAAATAATCCACAAAATTAAATTTTGGGATTCACTAAAGTTTATAATTTGACTGTAGGAAGATCTACATTGCGTCAATATTAATACTTAGTCAAGTACGATTAATTTGTGAAGCCACTTATTTAAGAAGAAGGGTTGATAAAGATAGTCAAGCAAGGTTGATAGGCTTCTAGGTTGATAAGTTTTTGAAGATGAGATGCACATAACATCTTAGATGAATACTACATCGAAATGAGAAAGAAAAGATAATTAGGATAATTAGCAAAAGGTTACTCTGCGCCTTTTAATTAATGAGTCTAATTTGCTATTTATGAATTTTTTTGAAAATTTATCCCCGCGAATTTTATTTGCTTAAATGTGTAATCACTTCTTATTTTTGTTAATTTCACCGTTATATTTGTTTTTTTTTTTTTTCATTTGGATCGGATATGAAGCGTATGTAAAACAAACTGATGATCTAATATTAAAGCCACACCCACTCGATATTTTTGGAATTAAAAAGAAATAAGTTCTAGTTTTTTTTTTATATTCCAGTAAATATAGGTTTGTGAACTAAAATGATAAATATGCACCATTTGTTAGATGGTGGGGTATATATACACCATATTTTTAATGACTACAATATTAGCTCTACATCACAAAATTGAAAGGTAAATTTGTCCTTGTTTCCAACAACTGCATTAACTGATTAATGAACTTGAATATTTTGAAAATAAAAATTACTTCAAGGGTGTGTTTGGTATGAAATAAAATAATTTTTAATTTTCTCATGATTAATTGACTTGAATATTTTGAAAATAATTTATAAATGAACTTATTTTTCTTTCATTTTAAAAAAATGACTTCTCTATATAAAGTAAAATAAATTAAATCCAGAAACTCTTTTTCAACCTCACCACCACCTAATCCACCCAGACCTCATTTTGGGATTTGACCGATATCGAACCGGGATTCCACTCTTGACTTTAACCCCAGCCTCGAGATCCAACCTTAACATAGGACTCGACCTGATACAAGTTAAATGGTCGTCTTAGCTTTCGATGCCATCATTCAAAGTCACTACGTGAAGAATCAAGCTTTGGTCGCATGGAGGGCACGGGATCATACTTGGAGGGGTCATTTTGAGCATACCACTAAACAAACTCGAGTGTGGAAGATTGCTTGGAGCCTTGAAGACTTGAGGACTCTTGGGTTTAGATCCCACTTGTTGGTTCACGATTTTGGTTCCCTTTATTAAGGGCGTTTTGGTCACTTAGCCTTAAGGGCATTTTGGTTTCTTATCCTTGTCCAAGTGACACTCCATAACCGCCTCTTCTCATTAAGGGGTCGTTTGGTAGAGTGTATAAGATCAATGCAAAATACAGTGTATTAGCAATGCTTGCATTAGTAATGCTTGTATTACTTATACTTGTATTAGTTATGCATGTGTTATTTCTTATACATTTTTTGGTTTGATGTATAAGAAATAATACATCTTACATAATTTCTATAAAAGAAATATTTGTCTACAAAAATGCCCTTCTTTGATTTTGTATATTTTTTTGCAACAAAATTTTTTTGTCATCTCAAATATAATTAGTATTATTGAACTAGTATATAGAGGTTTCGGATTAATTGCAAGACCTTCATCTTTGCGCATGAAATATTATGCCAACGGATTAACATAGTCGAAACAAAAATAAAATATAAGACGTAAAATTAAGTAATAGTCTCAATTTTTTTTAATCTTTTTAAAGATCCTCGAAGTAAAGCAAAAATATGCTACAATTATTTAAATCAATTATTCATTGTTATAGATTAAAATTTTGGGAAAAAATATTGTGAAATATTTTGAAAAGATTCACTATTGCAAATTAAAATGACGGAAAAAGGAATGGTGAAATATTTTGAGAGGAAAATTGAGGGGTATTAAGGTCATTTAATAAGTTAATGCATGTATTAAAGACTTTGCATTACTAATACATAGAAAATGAGTGGTATTAGTAATACACACCTTAATACACAATAGAGTGTATAACTAATACTTGCATTAGTTATACATTGACTAAAAATTATACCAAACAAGGTATTTATAATACACATTAATTAATCTATGCATTATTTTTGCCAATACACTCTACCAAACAACCCCTAAGGGCATTGGAGTCATATTGTCTTCTATTATGTAATAAGACTATATATATTATCTTTTAGGTCTTCTCTCTTTAGTTGTTGAATGATGAAACTATGAGACATTGAAAATCATCTCTCTTGAGAGTAGACCACCTTAGTGTAGTTTCTAGTTAGGGCTTGGATTAGCCATTGTAGTTTAGGGCTTGAAAAAGCCAATATTGTTCTTTGCTTGGAAAAGGTGGATCTTGAGGTGAGTTGATTCCCTTGACGGTCACTGTAAGGGTGTGGTGTTATTGTTATATTAATTAGGTTTTTTGGAGTTTAATATACTCTTTAGTTCCTAATCTTTGTAATAATCTATGTCTCACTATTTATCTTTACCTTTCTTGCAATTGTGTTAGTATTTGTATCTTGTAATCGTTTGTTCTTGTTGAATCCGAATCTTGTGTGTGTTGTGTTCATTTTGTTCTTGTTGTATTGTTGTTGTTTTGGTGTTAAAAAACCTTGTAAACTCTTGATACTTGTGTTGTTGTTGTTGGTCGAAACTAGCACTCAAAGGGGTCCTCGGTTGCTCTCAATGTGTAGACTGTTTTGTGTAGTTTTTGTGCCTCCCGTGGTCTTTCTTGTATCATTTGATATCAGAGCCATCATTGATTTCGTTCCCACGAGATCAATCTAGGGCTTGGTAACTTGAAAATACAAAAAAAAAGTGTTAGAAAACTAAAAAATTAAAAAAAAGTAAATCTGTCCATTTTTGTGTCTTGGCCGAAATTGTGTTGTTATAGTTGTCTTGGCCGAGTTTGAGTCTAGATCTAGGTGTATTTTTACTTGTTTTGTTGTTTCTTGTTTTAGATTCTTTCTTCACTAACATCGTTAAGTCAAGATTCAAGTTGAGCTTGAACGATTCTTGTTGGTATTGTTGTTGCGGTTCCAAACTTGAACATTGTTGGTGCGTTTTGGTGTTGTTTCTATGGACTAAAATTTAAAGGTGTGGTTTGAACTCATGTTGTTGGTATTTTGTTGTGGGTTTTAAGTTCGAAAAAGGTGTTGTTGGTTCTTGGAGCTTAACGTGAGACTTGGTATTCAAACTTCTATTGAATGTTCTTGTTGTTCTAGACCAATATTCATGTATAGTTACAAGAAGACTCTTTAATAGTGTTGTTTGATCCAAACCCAAGTAATGGGAAGAGACGCCCTTGTGTTTGTCTTGAAACTAGTCCCCAAAAATCTACCAAAAGGAAAGGGAGACAAAAGATCTACCAAAAAGACTAGTTAGCAAAAGAAAGAAAGACCACTTTCCTAGGTGTCCAAAAGAGTAAAGGTCCACTAACCCTTCAAAAAGGTGTCTTGCCTAAAAGGTGTAAGACAAGTCAAACTTTTTTGAAAGGTGAAAAGGGCTCCAATCTTGTTGTTGTCTTCTCTAAGGGCGGGTAAACCACTTCAAGAACCGAAATTTGAATCAAAATTTCAAAGTTGGGGAAAATAATAACCTTTCAAAAATCTCAACCAATCCTAGACTGCCACATCACCAAATTGCGTACAATACCGAAACTTTTGGCTCAAATCTTGAATTCTTAGTTTCTTGTTGTTTATTCTTAGTTTCATTTTATTGATTGTTACACTAATTGGCAACTAGTTAATACCTACTAAGTTGTAAATTAGTTTTTGAATATGTTTCTTCGTGTTAGCAATATTTGTGTGTTTTTCTCGTTTTTAACTCGTAGTAACTTCTTTGTTTCAAGTTTGTAAGTAAATTTTTTTTTGTGTTTTGAGTCGATTAAACAAGAATCCATTCCGGCTGCCAAGTACAATTGACATCCTATTGAATACCGGAGTATAAGCATCTTTCAATATTCACCGCTCCAATTGTGAGAATCACAAAAGTGAGTGTATACGAGTGTTGGTGAGGAGCTTTTACTACTAATCTTGTTTTTTCATTGTGTAGGTACAAAAGTGATACAAAGAGAACATATCTTCTATAGCTGAGAATTATTGTGACTATAACATGAGAGACTATGATTATAGTGAGGGCTTTTATGGGTACGAAGTTGAGGGAGATTGCGGAGGCTATGAAAATAGCCATGATTAAAACTTGAGCAGATTTGAGAGTTACGGTTTTGAGAGAGAAAATGAGGTGAATGAAGTGCCTAGTGCTTATGGTGAATCTAGAGATGATGTAGGGCCTCGTGATGGATCTTATAATGACGTTGGGGCATGTGAGGAGTCTTACACTTCTCACACCGAACCTAGATTTGGTGTTAGGTATAACCCTTTCGTTCACAAAGCTTATGAGAGCTATGACGAGAGTGCACATGAGGAGTGTGAAGATTCATATTCTCCACCTTATAGTACTTCTTACCAAGGTCGATATAGTATGAATGGTTATACTAGCTCTAGTGGAGGTTGCACAACGAGAAGAAAAGAGTATGCATCTCCAAAACCGAGGGGGACTCATGTGCCTTACAATGTTGATTCGAGAAGGAGTCTACACTCCAGAAAGGTGACCATTTATGGGATACCGAGCTGCCTCGTTGTGTTAAATGATAGGTACTATAGAAACTATAACCTTCTATCCATGGTTGATTACGGGGGGTTATTTTGCGAGCCTTTACTTATTCCATACTTCTTGGACGGGCTTAAGGTTACCGAGAGGGTCAAAGTTGTCTTCTCCCAATATAAATACCATGAGAAGGTATGGTGCGATATTCTTCCCTTGACATATGGTCATGTATGCTTAGGTGTCAATTGGTTTGCACAATATAAAGTTCTAAATGTGCAAATTGGCCTAATATTGCAAGAGACTAATGGGGAAATCGCCTCATGACGTACATTCTGCCCGGGCCGCAAAGAGAAGTGCTCACCTACTCCAATGCAAATGATGATGAGAGACAAAAGATTGAGAGGATTAAGGGTGTGGAAGGTGGTAATCCAAGAGTGACAAAAAAGAGGTTGTGTGGAGCGAAGTGAGAGAATTGCCACCAAACCGAGCTATCATTGTTTGTCCTTCTATTTCTATGGACATTTGTGTAGGTACCGACATGGAAAGTGAAGGAGAGCAATGCCTAAGTGAATTTGCTGCCCAAGCTTGTAGAGGACCTTTACAACACGGCAAAGGAGAGTGGACTCAAGGACTTCAAGGTAAAATAGCTAACTCTTACACTTTTGTGCATGTGAATGATAATTGTGTGGCTAGTCCCCCATTGAGTGTGAGTGGTAGATTACTTACTTGTGTGTCTAATGATTCTTTGCCTTTTATTGATGATGTACATGTTGTGAGTGTGGATACACTAGTTGATCCTATTGATGACCAAATTGACTCTTCTTGTAAGATCAATTTATGTATACCTAGTGTTGAAGCCTATATGTTGAATGAGATTACATCGTCTTGTGTAATTGGTGTTGATCAACCTATTTGTGAAAATTATCCACCACTTGAGTATGCGTGTGATGTGATTAATCAAAATTAAGTAAGTAAAGTATTTGAAAAATTTGGTCAACAAAAGGGGAGTGAACCTGAGAGCAATTCTTGGGACGATCTTGTACTTGAAACCGCTTTGAAACTTGATGTTGATCTCTTAAAGAGTGAGGAACTTGCTTGTTCCAAATCTGCCCGTGGGTTCGATCATGTATTCCTTAGGTATAATGTCTTGTTTGAAAATAACATAAACACTCCTAATGAGCCTAGTGGTGAAAAAGATGGTATAGCTTACCTTGGAGGCTATAACCTATATGTTAACCCACTATGGTGTGACAACATTCCTCCTAAAGATAAAAATATCTTCTTGGTGTTGAGAGTACTCATGGTGATGATTGGAAAACTAGTAGTAAGTACACATATGAGGGAACCTTAGTAGAAATCGACTTGAGTGATACTTTTCTCTACTTTCTATTTGCTTTGGGTGACATGTCTGCTGTTGTAGAGAGTATGTCATTTAGTTTGGGTGGAGACCGCGGAAAAGAAGATTGTTGTCTAGACCCGTGTCTATGGCCACTCTTCACGTTTGACCCCGATGCCAAATATGGAAATGGTGATGTTGGTGCACCCAACTTATTGCTTGGTCTCCATGACAAGCAAAGTGTCACTCTTGGTAAATCCCATAACCAAATCCTTTCTACATCTTTCATTGAGTTTTTAATATTCCCTACAAAGGATCCTTGGTTATACTTCAATTATATGCCACCTTGGTGTGATGATGTTTATTATTGTGCTAACCCTAACCCCATGCCATGAGGATGTCGTGCTTGTTTGTCCTTTCTCTAGTTTTGTAAGGAATAAATTCGAGGTTGAATCTTTTCCAAGAAGGGGAGGATGATACAAGTCAAATGGTCTCCTTATCTTACGATGTTATCATTCAAAGTCACTACATAAAGAATCAAGCTTTGGTCGCATGGAGGGCACGAGATTATACTTGGAGGGGTTTTTTGAGCATGCCACTAAACAAACCCGAGTGTGGAAGATTGCTTGGAGCCTTAAAGACTTGAGGACTCTCGGATTTAGACCCCACTTGTTGGTTCACGATTTTGGTTCCCTTTATTAAGGGAATTTTGGTTACTTAGCCTTAAAGGCATTTTGGTCACTTATCCTTAAGGGCATTTTGGTCACTTATCCTTGTCCAAGTGACACTCCATGGCCGCCCCTCCTCATTAAGGGCATTGGAGTCATTTTGTTTTCCATTATATAATAAGACTATATATAATATCTTTTAGGTCTTCTCTCTTTAGTTGTTGAATAATGAAAATATGAGACATTGAAAATCCTCTCTCTTGAGAGTAGACCACCTTAGTGTAGTTCTTAGTTAGGTCTTGGATTAGCCATTATAGTTTATGGCTTGGAAAAGCCAATATTGTTCTTTTCTTAGAAACGGTGGATCTTGAGGTGAGTTGATTTCATTGGCGGTCACCGTAAGGGTGTGGTGTTGTTGTTACATTAATTAGGGGTTTTTGAGTTCAATATACTCTTTAGTTCCTGATCTTTGTAATAATCTATGTCTCACTATCTATCTTTACCTTTCTTGCAACTATGTTAGTGTTTGTATCTTGTAATCGTTTGTTCTTGTTGAATTCGAATCTTGTGTGCATTATTTTCATCTTGTTCTTGTTGTTTTGTTTCTCTTTTGGTGTTAAAACACCTTGTAAACTCATGATACCTGTGTTGTTGTTGTTGGCCAAAACTAGCACTCAAAAGGGGTCCTTGGCTTGCTCTCAATGTGTGGACTGTTTTGTGTAGTTTTTGTGCCTTCCGTGGTCTTTCTTGTATCACGAACTCAAATCAAGTCCTGACCCTAACTCTGAACTTGACCTTGATCCCTACTCGAGACAAAATTTTGACTTTGATCCAGACTTAAGACCTTGCCTCGACCCCAACTTTGATCAAGACCCCAACTATGGACCCAACCCAAACTCCTACCATCGACTAGGGACTCCACTCCCAACCTTGAAACTCAACCCAACTTGGGACTCGACCTGGAGTTCAAGATCGAACCTCAACCTAGGACCCGGTCCTTAAACTCAATTAGGGAACTAACTCCCAACTCGACCTTGATCCTAACTGGAGACCTAATGCCATCTTAATTCTAACCCAGGACCCCGACCTTGACCTGATCATGACCTAGCATCCAACCCTGTACTGATATCCAATTTTGACCCTGATGACTCGATATTATGATCTCGATCTTGATCCTGACCCCAACCCTAACTGAGACCCAACTTAAGACCCCAAACTCATCTCCTTGTAATTTCTGTTTTCTTCATTCTTTCCAAATTCGTGGTTCGATGTGTGATACCTATGTTACTTAAATATTAAAGGTCTAGATAATTTAGTTTTCTTGACCAAAAAAGTATACTTATTAAACATGAATAAAAAATAGATGTTATTTAAGTTTCCAATTTCGATAAGAAAATGTCAATCTTTTAAAATTTTGGGACCGGATGAATTTACATCAATTAAGTAATTGATATAAAGTGAGACTTTCCATAATTTATACAATATAGAGTTGTATTACCATAAGGGCATACCACCCCCAAGCTTACTTAAAGGCTACATGAACACAACTATCTTTTTTCACTCAAAAGCTATCATCACTCTGACTTTTAAACTTGAGACTTCATATCACTAACTTTGGTATTATATTACTATTCATAGGTCATAACACCCCAATTTATACTACCTCTAGGGTGGAAATACTATTCCAACATTAAGATGCATACCTTCCCCCTTAAGTGAGACGTCTGCAATAAAGTTTTTGAAAGGGACTGAATACACATCATACCTTGGGCTGAAATCATGATTCATAAAGATAGAGGTATACACTTTAATCAATAAACTTTGACACACTAATGGACTCCTTTCAAGTCCCTGTGTAGTTTCACAGCTTTTGATGACTCATCTGGAAAGGACCACATCATTAGGAAGCTAAGCCTTTGCCCTTGTATCACCTCGATAATAAGGTATATCTCACAAAATTAGAGCAAGGAAGAAATTTGGATAACTTTCATATGGACAACACTATTGCACGATCTAGAGTATGAAAGAATGAAAAACATCTCTTAAATGCCCGGTAGCCTCCTGATTATAAGTGTGGTGTACAACACACCCATAGCAAGACTCTACTTGACACGGCTTTGTAGACACTCTGGGACCTTGACCCGTGCTTTGATACCAAGTTTTTCACGACCCGAGGCGAGGCTCAGGCCACAGTGTGCATCTCTAACCACGAAGGGCCGAGATACCCCTTAGCATACCATCATAAGCATAATTCACATGAAAATGAAGCGCGGAAGATATAATGAAGTTCAAGAAAATCTTATAATTAAACTATGTCAATAAAGTTATGACAATATAATAATCAAATCTCGTCTACGAAGCCTCTATTGAAGATTAACTGTCTAGACCAGGACAAGGCCTCCGGCTGGACTATAAACTAAAAGAAATAAACATATGAATAAATGCCTTCCAAAAGATGGATAGTTCACCAACTCAATTATATTTGAAGGTTCTACTAGTATGATGGACCACGGAACCGAGTCTCAAAACCTATATTATGAGACAATGTAGTTGCCCGAGGGCGGTCAATACTTGGAATGTATTGGTACACAGAACAATCCAAAAACAACATATATTTCATACAAAATACCCAAGCGCATTGTGAAAATAACTTAACAAAATAGAGATAAAAACACATGGGCATTATTAATGAGCTTTAAAATATTCTTTTAAAATATTGACTCAACTTTATGCTATTCTGAGCTAGATGGTATCCTTACAAACATAATACCCACAGGTTGTATGAGTCCGCCATTAACTCATCGGCCAATTCCCCAATCCGAGTTTGCTGCGAGGATTAGAGTATCTGCATAATGGTACACAAGATCATAAAGCAGGGTACCATAATGACTAATTAGGAACAATATGATGATGGTACGCAAGATCACAAAATAGGGTACCAAAATCCCTAATTGGAACAACATGATGATGGTATGCAAGATCACAAAGCAGGGTATCATAGTCCTTAGTTGGGACTACATGATGATCCCGTGTCAGCAAAACACAGTTTTCAGCAATGAGTATTTCAACTCGGGCCTTTTTCGGGTAACCATCTAACTCTCATGAAGCTCATTTTTAACCTTTTAAAATAATCATGTTACATGCTTATAAATGTTCATCGCTTGCATTTTAAGGGAATTCCATAATAAATATCGTCATATCTAGACTTACAAGCCATATCATATCATATCATGTCCATAGCTCTTTCTTTCAAAAATATGTTAATGACCACCAAAAGATTTAAACATCACATGAGATTTCTTACTTCAAAAGCACATGAAAACTTATGCAAAAACACTCTTCTTTCAAGACTTTAACATAGGGTGGTCATCTCTTTCATATATCACATGCAATTCTCCATTACAAAAGAAGAACATTAAGAAATAAGAAACACCACATTGAAAACATGTAGAATAACAATGTATTTTTTGATAAAAAGGCATTTAAAACCTAAGCTTATCATCATTTATTAAACAACCCCCCAACACTAGTCAATGAATAAATCTCATGATCAAAAAAATGAGTTTTATAGTTCATACTCTCAAATCCATTTCAAAATTCATAACACATGCACCTGAACATAATTTAAAGTTTATAGAAAACCCCATAGTTAATACATAATTTCATCATTAAAAGGGGTTCATAATTCATGCTCTTTAAACAATTCCAAAATCCATATCATATACATATAAATGCAATTTAGAGTACTGTAAAATATACTATTTAAGATCATGAACGTTAGGATAGTTCTACATACCTTTTTTGATGAACAAAATTTAAAATGTCTTGAATCTAAGCTGTTGAAGTATGAGTTTTGAAAGAAACCCTAACTTTTTTCTCTCTTGAGAGTGGAGAAGAGAAAGAGCATTGAAAACTGACTAGTAATGAATATACAATGCTTATTGAATGATTTAAATCATGGAATGGGGTTTAAGGTGAAGAAAAGACTAAAATACCCCTGAGAAATTTTTTAAAAAATTGCAGGAATTTCTCAGTTGAAAACTAAGTCGACAACTTGTCAACTTAGTCGTCAATCCCTAATTGGATTTGGACACTTTCTGGTTAAGATTGATGACTTAGTTGACAACTTGTCAAATAGTTGAAGGTTTGTCAACTTAGTCGTCACCTTCTCTAAATAATTTTATGTGTTTTCTGGTTAAGGCCGGCGACTAAGTTGACAGCTCGTCACTTAGTTGACAGCTTGTCAACTCAAGTCGTCACCTTCTCTCAGATAGACACCCCCAGGTAAAATGAGCATAACTTTCTACTCCGATATTGGATTAAGGTGAAATCAGATGCATTAGAAAGAAAACTCGAAGACATTTCATTTGGTATATAGTAGGCTACCTAACTCGTTATATTTTAGGAGTAATGGTCATTGGATGTTGACTCAAGTTGAAACTCCCACTAAAACTCAATCGGTAGAAAAGTTCTCAACTCAACTTTGAGTTAGGAGATTTTTATGATCTCAATTCACTTTAAAAGATATTCTCACATAATAGAATTGATCGTTACAACTATTTTGATATAGAATTATTGAATTCGGATCTATACACGTAGGAACAACGATCCGAATTCTAACCCAAAAATTTGAGGTGTTACACCTTTCTAATATCACACTTTTTAAGTAGAATAAAAAGTTGGGGTTGACCTGCAACTAATTCTTTGAATTCAATAGTTATAGATTTGAACTTCAAACATCACTGTCTCTTTCATCAGCTTCATATGATAAGTACAAATCAATATCTTGTTATCTCATGTACTACTACAAAAAGGGTTGTCAAAATAGGTGGGTTCAATCCAACCCAACCCAATTCTTACGGGCTGGAGAATTAAACGAGTTAGGACGGGTCAGCCCTTTTAACTAAAGGGCCTTTAAAATTGCAGCCCAACCCAATCCTAAATGGGACATGGGTTGGGACGAGTTGAGTCTTCAAAAAAAATAAAAGTAACTCAAAATATGACAAATGAAAATATTGTAAGTACTAGACAATCACCAATATTTATGTTGTCACTCTAATATGTCACCTACTAGTTTTTAGCATGTTATAGGCATCTATTTAACAATTTTAGTTGTAATAAGCTCGTGACATTTATTGTAATAAGCAGAGAAAGGATGATTAGCTACAAATTTTATGGGAAAATTCTAATATGGTTAAGATAATAAAAACAAGTATATAGAAAGTATCTACATAAAAGCAACAAGATCATAACAGAAGAGAGTTTAGATTTAAAAGAACAGAATGTTGCATTAAGCAAAGGCAATAAGTACTAAACCATCACTAGTAAAAGCAACTTTTTAAAGTTCACAACTAAAAATAACTTACCATAGAAAATTAAGTGGGAGGTGACAAAAAAGTCTTTAAATTAAAAATGGTGACAACTTTGACAAGCTAAGGTCAAAATTTTATTTAAATTGTGATTAAATTAATTGGGGTTTAAAGTATAATTTTTAAAAACTTTTTAATTTTTTAAAAAGTCCTCCAACTCCAAATTTCAAATTTTAGAGTTTCCCCCCTTTTCTTATCTTTCAATTTTTCTTCTTCTTTTTCTTTCTCCCCCATCTTCTTCTTCTTCTTTTTTTCTCTCTCTAGGTTTTCCTCTTCTTCTATCTTCTCTTTTTCTTTTTCTTTTTCTTTTCATTTCGTTCTTCCTTTTTTAATTTTCATGGACTATTTTTTAAAAAAAAAATTGAAAAGTTTGAAAAGAAACTTTTTTAATTTTTTTTAAAAATGAATGAAGAAATAATTTACTAAATTCAGTAACTACGAGCACTGCTTCAGCAACTACGAGAGTTGTTTCAGCAACTATGATAATTGTTGTAACAACTACTATTAATTGTTGTATTACAACAATTATCGAAGTTGTTGTAGCAATTATCGAAGTTACTGCAGCAACTTCGACTGTTGTTGCAGCAATTACGATACTTACTTAATTTATGAAAAAAGATCTGATTGGAGGAGCCCACGAAAAAGTGATTTTTATGGTAAAAATGGAGGTGGTGGTGCTGGTGATGACGCCAAAGAGGAGGTGGCGGTGGCGGACGGCAACAAAAAGGGTGTGAAGGAGAAATGGTGATGATGGTGTAGGGATCTTTGTGTAAATATGGGATAGGGATCTTTGTGTAAATAATAAAACTTGGGATTTTAAAATTAGTGTCATTAATACTAATCTTAAAATTATCACCTTTACTCAATATTTAAGACTTGTGTCACTCTTTTTAATTTTGAAACTTTTTTGTCACCCTTAATTAATTTGCCCAACTTACCAGTCAAGTCATTTCAAACACACACTAAGAACTTTCAAAAAATTAGCATCAACCAAATAATGGATAAAATATAAATAGCTAGTCAGAAAAGATTGACAAAATATTAATTCCTAACAAATAAATCATCAATTTAAAATTTTTAATAATTATTTTTAATATTTTTGGCCCATGGGCTGTCCTCTAAGGCTAACAGGTTAAAGCTATGAGGTTGATGGGTCAAGTGAAGTTGGACTTATAAGCCTCGTTCCTAAATGGGGTGAAAAAAGTTAGCTCAACCCCACTTAATTTAAAAGTTGGGTTGAACCTACCTCACTGGCCAAATCCATTCTGACAGCTAAACTAAGCAAGTTGCTTCCTCTGTCTCTCCCTCTATATCAAGGAGATAGATAGTAAAAAACGTAATCGTCGCCGAAATTTGCTTAGATGGAGTTGTGATACTAAATTAAAGGCCTTAATGGAAGTTATGATTTACCGAGACTTCTTCTAATTTATATTAAGACAATTGTTTAAAATAATTATTACAAAAAAAAAAAAAAAATAGAAGTGGCAAACCAAATAACGCAAGCCACAAGTCATGTGGAGCCACCTTTAGCTCAAGGGGTTCGAACCCCTTCGATGAAAAATTATATTATTTATATATGATTAAAATTATCTTTTATGTATATATAATTAATGTTAAACTCCCTTCGATTAGTTCGTATATTTACTTCTGAATTTCATCTGGTCATGTCGGTATTATGAAGCTAAATATGGAGATCTTTGAAATTATTTTTTATTAGAATAAAAAATTGCACAAGTAATCTAATTTAACAACAACTAATACATTTCAACTGTAAGCTAGTTAAAATATATATGAAATTATTTATATTCGTTTCCCTCTGGTCGTACCCATTTCATTCAAATGATGATAAAATCTATGAAACGAGAGCTTCCCACTTATATAAATAAAATCCGGCCTTGATATGACCCATAGGCGTAACAATAGTAACTAAATTTAATTCCGATATATTTGATAGCACGTTCAATGTATGTATAATGGTGAAATGTAAGTACTTCTTCACCATCCAGAGGTGTATTCTGATTAGTCGGGTTTTTATTGAAAACAACATTGAAACCCCATATATATTTTGTTTGCTTACTCCATATATAGATATAAAGGTTGTATTTACTCACTAAATTGAAATTTCTCATGGGCAGAAGAAACGTGTGTAATATGGTTGTTGGTAAATGGACGAATTTATCCCCGTGGCTGCAGCTATATAAATTTGCAGTACTCAAAGCTAGTTTAGTCTTGAAATTCCCAAAGAAGCTGGGAATTAAACACAATGATTGAAACCAATCCGGTACAAATCAATGAGATGCAATCACATGTCTAAACGCCTACTTAGTTTAGGTGATTGCTGTTTCTTGATGGATATCTTCTTTATTTTTGGTTGGTCAGGTATTGGTGGAGGAGGTAGGCAGTGTTAGAACATTCATATTAAATAGGCCTAAGCAGTTGAATGCTCTTTCTGCTCAAATGGTATGCCCAACATATGATATTACTGAGTATTATTTTTCTGGGTACTGCTTTGTACTTTCTCCGTTTAAAAAAGAATGATCTACTTTCCTTTTTAGTTCATTTTAAAATGAGTGACCCTTTTCTTTTTTAACAATACTTAAATTTCAGCTTTACACATGGCATGCTTAAGACCACAAGATTGAAGGCTTTTTGGTACATTTGCCACAACTTTAATTTAGGACCATAAGAATTAAAAGTCTTCCTACTTTCTTAAACTCGGTGTCAAGCCAAATTAGGTTATTCTTTTTTAAACGGAGGGAGTATGTTATTCCTAATATAAAGTTCCTAACTTTTTGATTGACTTCATTATTTTCTGCCTTTGCATATTGTTATCGTCTCATATGGAATAGACAACACTTGAATGTTTTATTGTAACTATCAATAATAGAGAAAGAATTCTTGTATCAAGTGTTGTTATATGTTACGTACATGTACCCGTTTACATCTTATATACTCATAACACGTATCACTGTTCTCAAATACCTTAATTCTCTGTTATACTTCCTGTATTTCAAAATAATTATCCCTCTTATTAAAAATATTTATTTCCATTTAGTTGTTTCATTTATGAAATCAAGAGAATTTTATTAGTATGTTCTTCCAAGGTTACTCCTATTATTAAATGACTGCATAAAGTGTATATACTCAGATTTATATTTTCAAAGCATAATTCAACAACAACATACCCAGCGTATTCCCATATAGTGGGGTCTGGGGAGGCTAGAGTGTACGCAAACAATACCACTACCTCAGGTGAAGTAGAGAGGCTATTTCTGATAGACCCTCAGTTCAAGACCTACAACAATATAACAAACATAAAACATATATACATGTAAACTAGTACAGTATGCAAAATTAAACTAACACTTCTAGCCACAGGATAATACAAATAAATTATCTATCCTAAACCAAAGACAACACTCAATACCACGAACAAGAAACATCAGACACAACTCTGTCAAGGATCCTCTACCCTCTACCCTAAACCACCCCCTAATCTCTACCCTAGTCCGCGTCCTCCACACCTTCCTATCAAGGATCATGTCCTCTGTAAGCTGTAACTGTTCCGTACCATGCCTAATCACCTCCTTCTAATATTTCTTTGGCCTACCTCTATCCCGCCTAAAATCATCTATAGCCAGTGTCTCACACCTCCGCACTGGAGCATCAGAGCCCCTCATTATCATGTGACCAAACCATCGTAACCTCACTTCTAACATCTTGTCCTCCACCGAAGCCACTCCCACCTTCTCTTAAATAATCTCATTCCTCACTCTATCTCTCCTGGTATGTCCACACATTCATCGCAGCATCTTTATCTCCGCCACCTTCAACTTTTAGATGTGAGAGTTCTTAACTGGCCAACACTCCGCTTTATACAACATAGTCGGTCGGATTGCCACTCTGTAGAACTTACCTTTAAGCTTCAGGGGTACCTTCTTATCACATAAAACTCCCGAAGCAAGCCTCCATTTCAACCGCCCTGCCCCAATACGATACGTGACATCCTCGTCAATCTCACCATTGCCCTGAATCATAGACCACAGATACTTAAAACTTTCCCTCTTCTGAATGGCCTGAGAGTCCAGATTCACAACCACGTCAGCCTCCTGCGACGACACATCACTAAACTTATACTCTAAGTACTCCGTCTTGGTCCTGCTCAACCGAAATCGTTTAGACTCCAGAGTCTGTCTCCAAATCTCCAACTTATCATTGACTTTTCCTCGAGTCTCATCAATTAGAACCACATCAGCAAATAGCATTCACCAAGGCACCTCCCATTAAATATGTCGAATCAAAACATCTATTACCAAGGTAAATAAAAAAGAGCTAAGAGTCGATCCCTGGTGCAAACCTATCAAAATTAGAAAAGGCTCTGAATCTCCACATACCATCCTCACACGAGTCTTCGCGCCATCATACATGTCCTGAATCGACATAGTGTACGCCACGGGCACCCCTCTAGCCTCCAAGAACCTCCACAAAATCTTCCTGGGTACTCTGTCATATACCTTCTCCAGATTAATAAACAATGTGTAAATCCTTCTTTCTCTCCCAAAACTGCTCCACTAACCTCCTCACAAGGTGAATGGCCTCAATAGTCGAGCGACCAAACATGAAACCAAACTGATTCTCAGAGATAGTCACAATCTTTCTCAGCCACAACTCAACCACCATTTCCCAAACCTTCATAGTATAACTCAACAGCTTAATACCTCTATAGTTGGAACTCTGGATATCTTCATTGTTATTATATAATGGAATCATCTTACTCCACCTCCAAGCTTCAGGCATCCTTGCCACCCTAAAAATGATGTTAAACAACCTTGCCAACTACTCCAAACCTGCCCTGCCAGTGCACTTCCAAAAATCTACCAGAATTTTATCAGGCCCCGTTGCCCTACCCCGACGCATCCTACGAATAGCCTCTTTAACCTCCTCAACCTCGATCCGCCTACAATAACCACAATCGTGATACTCCTCAGATTTCTCTAAGTCCCCCAACACAAAACCTTTGTCCCTCTCGTCGTTCAAAAGTTTATGAAAATAGGACTGCCACATCTTCCTAATAAGGGCGTCCTCAACCAACACAGTACCATCCTCTCCCTTGATACACTTCACTTGGTCAAGGTCACGAACCCTCCATTCTCTGTCCTTGGCAAGCCTAAACAACTTTTTATCCCTGTCTTTCTCCTCTAGAGCCGCATATAAGCTCTCAAAAGCTGCTGACTTAGCCGCTGTTATTGCTAACTTAACCTCTCTTCTAGCTACTTTATATTCCTCCTTATTCATTTGTCTCTCCTCATCATCCTTGCTCTCAACCAACTTGGTTTAAGCCACCTTCTTCAAATCCACCTTCCTCAGCCACCTTTTTCAACTCCACCTTCCTCTTAACCTCGTAGTTTCACCACCAGTCCCCTCGATCATACCAGATCGATCTCTCGACATACCCAACACCTCTCTAGCGGTCTCCCGAATGCAACTGACAATCATCTCCCACATACAATCACATTCCCTCTAGCCTTCCAAGCCCCCTTACTCTTCAACTTCTCCCCCAACTCCAAAACACTAGCCAAAGTCAAGTTACCCCATTTAATCCTGGATGGAGCCTCCACATTTCTCTTCTTTCTGCCCTGATTGATTACCAAGTTCATTACCAACAACCGATGTTAAGTTGAAAGATTCTCGCTAAGTTTGACTTTACACTCCTTACATAGCGCTCTATCACTCTTCCTAAGGAGCAAAAAGTCAATCTGAGTTTTGATCACTGAACTATGAAAAGTAATAAGGTGCTCCTCCTTCTTCGGAAAGCTCGAATTCGCTATCCACAACCCAAAAGTTCAAAAGCATAATTAATAAGACCAATATGATAAGATAAACAACTAATTAATATTTTTTAAAGAGAGTGTCAAGTCAATAAGGATGAACTATTTTTTAAACGGAGGAACCTTTCATTTAAAAATTTATTTGGATTTGTTGATTATTGATTATCTACTTTTAATGATTGCCTTTTCATTAAGGGTGTGTCCGAAATGAAGGAAAATATTTTCTAAAAAATATTTTTTAGGACTAAAAATTTTGAAAAATATTTTTTCTAAAAGAACAAGTACCTTCAAAGTAAGAAAAGTGACTTCCTTAATCAAAGCATAAAATAACCACGCCCATTCCAAAATAAAAAATTCTCTCCCACCCCCTACCCCAACCCCAACCCCACCCCTCATCACGCCTCTCCAAAAAAAAATTTAATTTATATTTTAAAAAGTTTTTAAAAAAATTTCTTACCCAACCCCTACCAACTCCCCCCAACCCAACCCAAAAAGAAAATATATTTTTTAAAATTTATTTTTTTAAATTTTTTTACCCTACCCCCCGCCTCCCCCCCCCCCCCCCCCCCCATTTTTTTTTTTAAAAATATTTTTATAAAACTTTTCCATTTTTAAATTTTTCCTACCCCACCTCCTCCTTTGTCCTGTCACTTCTCATTGTTTTTGTGTTAAATATAAACAAATGCTTTTAAAAATTATTTTACTACTTGCATAACGAACACAAGAAAATAAGTAAGAAGCAAGTTATTTTCCTAGAAAATAAGTAAGAAGCAACTTATTTTCTTAGAAAATATTTTCTTCCATACCGAATACACCCTAAATAATACATTTTCGATTTCATAAATTTTTTCAGCACTTAACAATAAAATTAGATCATGTTTAGATATGTAAAGTTACATTCTTTGCACATATCTACTCGATAAGTATTTTATTTCTCTGATACTAAACTGTATTTATTTAAAATACATACAAAGTGACCAACACAAAAAGTAGGAATATGATCATTTCTATAATCAAGATTAAATTATATTTAATTTTGTGCCACAATCAATCAAGATATTTGTTCAGCGTCATTTTTATTGTGAACTTTGATTAAGAACACTCTATTTGTTTAGCCGAATATATACAACAACAACAACAACAAACCCAAAATATTCCCACATAGTGGGGTCTGGGGAGGGTAAAGTGTACGCAGTCCATACCACTGCTTCCAAAAAAGTAGAGAGACTGTTTTCGATAGACCTCCGGCTCTAGACAAAGGACCGTAACAAAAAAAAAGTCGGAAGTGAGCAACAAGATAAACTAACAGTGATACGACATCCACAAATATAAAGTACAATAACAAACTAAGGACCCCCCTCCTTCAATCCTTAAACTACCAACTAAGCTACACCAAACCCTCCTAGCTATAGACTACAACTCGACCCCACACCTTAGCTTTCTACCTTAATACTTTTCCTCTATACCTTTCTATCGTGGGTCATGTCCTCATTAAGCTATAATTGCTCCATGTCACGTCTAATCACTCCTCTCCGGTACTTCTTCCGTCTACCCCTACCCCGCTTGAAACCTTTTAAGGCCAACCTCTCACACCTACAAACTGGGGCATCCATGCCCCTTCTTATCACATGATCAAACCATCTCAACCTCACTTCCCGCATCTTATCCTCCACCGAAGCCACCCTCACCTTCTCCTGAATAATCTCATTCCTAACCCTGTCTGTTTTCATAAATCCACATATCCAATGCAACATCCTTATTTCTGCCACCTTCAATTTTTGGACGTGAGAATTCTTAACAGGCCAACACTCCACTCCATACAACATTGCCGGCCAAATCGCAACTCTATAGAATTTGCCTTTAAGCTTGGGAGACACGTTCTTATCGTATAAAATTCCTGAGGCGAGCCTCCATTTCATCCAACCTACCCTAATAAGGTGAGAGACATCCTCATCAATCTCTTTATTTCCCTGAATCATAAACCTAAGATACCTAAAACTATCCCTCTTACAAACTACCTGAGAATTCAACTTCATTACCACCTCATTCTCTTGCCTCGAATCACTAAACTTGCACTTCAAGTATTCCATCTTAGTCCTACTCAACCTAAAACCTTTAGATTTCAGGGTTTGTCTCCAAACCTCCAACTTATCATTAATACTTCAACGAGACTTTCAATCAAGACTACATCATCCGTAAAAAGGATACACCAAGGTACTTCTCCTTGGATACTCTGCGTCAATACATCCATCACCACGGTGAATAGAAATAGACTATGAATCGATCCCTGGTGTTACCCTATCAAGATTGAAAAATGCTTGGAATCCCCTCTCACAGTCCTTACCCGAGTCTTCGCCCCCTCATACATGTCCTTTATCGATCGGATGTACACCACTGGGACTCTCCTTGCCTCTAGAAACCTCCAAAGGACCTCCTTAGGAACTTTGTCATACGTTTTTTCCAAATTGATAAACACCATGTGGATATCCCTCTTCCTCTTTCTATACTGCTCTACCAGCCTCCGCACTAGGTGAATTGCCTCAGCGTCAAGTGAACAGGCATAAATCCAAATTGATTTTTTAAAATAGACATAATTTTCCTCAACCTTCTTTCACCACCCTTTCCTAAATCTTCATCGTGTGACTTAGCAACTTAATACCACGGTAGTTATTACAACTTTGAATGTCACCTTTGTTTTTATATAAAGGAATTTTCGTGCTCCATCTCCACACCTCGAACATCTTGGCGGACTTAAAAATATTGTTAAATAGGTCGATTAACCACCTCAACCCTGCCCCTTTAGCAAACTTTTAAAAATTCACCGGGATCTCGTCGGGCCCCTTTGCTCTGCCCCTTTGTATCTTATGAATAGACTCACAGACCTCCTCCACCTTAAAATACCGACAATAGTTAAAATCACGAAACTCCTCGGTGTGCTCCAACTCCCCTAACACACTACCACTGTCCTCCTCATCATTCAAGAACTTATGAAAATATGACTGCCATCTTTTATTAATTAGAACGTCCTCTACCAAAACTCTGTTATTCTCTCCCTTAATGCATTTCACTTGGTCTAAATCCCGGCCCTTATGCTCTCTAGCTTTAGCAAGCCTATATAACCTCTTTTCCCCACCTCTCTCCTCTAAACCCGAATAAAGTTTCTCAAAAACTGCTAACTTAGTCTCCTTCTTAGCTAACTTGTACTCCTCCTTGCTCACCCATTTATTCTCTTCATCTTTACTATAGACACCTAATGTCGTCCCTACCCGATATTATTTTCACCCATTTTTACCATATCCTACTGCGTACCCTACCCCGTATGTTAATTCCTTCGCAAAAAGACAAAAAATAACAAACCAACAACCTACCCTATCAAATGGCAACACCTTACCTCACTACCTAAACTATCCCACCTACCCCACCCCACCTTATGTTACCTCTCTTACCTAGCTTTCTTTATACATTTTACCAATTCCATATAGACAAAGGATTAAAGGAAAAGCAAAAAAACAAAAAAAAAGGGCCCACAGTGAATACTCTTTCATGACCAATTTCAATTCAGTAACAAACTAAAAAGATTCCAAATAAAGGGGCCCCACTACTTAACTTCATATTTATCTAATTCATACACATAGAGGAGGACAGATCCATAACCAAAACAGAGGGGGGCTCACTGGAAAGGCACGAAATTGCCACCTTCATTTCTTGGATCTTCCATCATCAATCACACTCTCAGAATTCTAGACACACATAATCTCACTCACAAAAGCTCACCCTCATAATTCTTACCCTCACGCACTGCACACACATATACCTCTCAATTCTCATTTACACCACCATACGCGGAGAGAAAGGGAGACGTAAGAGCAGAAAAAGACGAACATGAGGGAGATAGTAGAAAAAGGAAAAGAGATCAAAATCAGAAATGGAAAAAGAGAAAGAGAGTGAAGGAGTAAGGAAATCAGCGAGGACAAGTTTTTTCGATGAACCATCATCGGAATCCCAATCGAAAAGCATCGTCGGTCACTCCTTCATCGCACCATCGCCGAAAAGGGGCCAAACCATCATTGTTCAAACCCCAAACCCACCAATACCACCCATATCCCACCAAAAATATCGTTAATCGAGCAAAAATTTTAGTGATTGGTCTCATTCATTCTCAATGGGTCATATCAATGTTATCTCCATCTTTTTTGTTTTGATTTCGGCTAGATTTGGGCTTTGTTTTGCGATGTGGAGTGTTATGAGACTGTTTGGGGTCGAGTTTGGTCGTCGTTGAGGTTTGATTTGAGGATTTCAGATGCGGTTCCATCTCTGTTATATTGAAATCTCCAAGTTGAGGTCCAATTCTATCTCTTCTCATTTTATTTCGTCATATGTGTTGATTTGTGTGAGATATAGTTAAATATTGGGTGATATGAATTTTTTTTGCTCAATTTCGTTGAATAGTTGGTTGTGAATTATTGAAATTAGTAATCTTGAATTTTGTTGAAATTTGGTGTTGAAAAAGGAGTGTGGGGATTAGAGGGTAGGAATTGATAAAATGAATATTTTTTAGTCTTGATTTATAATCATTGGTTATTTGGGAGAAAAATACGAAGGTTAAATGTGATAGTAATATGATTAGGCAACCGATTGGATAGGCAAAAATGTTTAGGTTCGGGTAGGCAAAATTTAGGATTGATGTGTTGTTGAATGCGTCAACTGTTTAAATGTGTGTTGAAAGTTTCTTCTAGTTTTATCGTATTTCATTGAATGTGTTCATTTAGCCGGGGAATGCCCCGTGGTCATCTATATTTATTCACCGGGGAATGCCCCGACGTATTATGTTGGCAGAAGATATTCATGGTGAAGATCCGAGGCACCGTATGGAGCGTAGTTTAGGATTAGTGTAGGTTTACATTTATATACCTTTTTATTTTGGGTTTGTAATAATTGGACTAGACATTAACTTTTGGATTCCTGTTTGTTTTGTTTAAATTGTTGTGTGTCTTATGTGGTTTATACATTCGTAATGTCAAATTAGCCGATATGCACCACCAAGCGACCGTGGTTAAACCACGGGATCAAGGGGTGCCTAACACCTTCCCCTCGATCAACAGAATTTCTTAGAAGAAATCTCTGTTCGCAAACCAGTTTAAAGAGTCAAATCGTTTTGGAAAGGATTTTTCAATGATGACTTGGCACACCCAATTTATGCCAAGTGTCAACTCTGAGTTTTGAAACTAATGAATCCTTTACAAAACAATCATTTTCTTTTGTCACTTAATAATAAAAACCCTTTCGAACTTAAAATGAATCTTTTGGAGTATGAAAAATGGGTGTGACAACTCTGGCAACTATGCTGCGAAACCTTTTCAGAATTCAAGCTTATTTTGACATTATGGGTGTGTAAACATTGTTTGTGTTATCGTTTGTTGTTTATTTTATCATTGTTGAGTGCCTACGTGCTCTTTGTTTACAGTTTTTATCTTATGTGTTACCGCTTTATATCTGACATCATGTGGATAACCCGAGTCATTCTTTCTGCAACAAGTTCTGTAGTTCACGCTGTGTACGCGACCTATATTTGAGTCACCCGTATTTTAGGAGGGGGAGTCGTCGGCTGGTATGGAGTAGGTGGACAGCCAAATCAGCCACTATCGACCATATGTTTTCCCGAACAGCCTTATTAGTAAACCCCAACATAGGTCAGCCTTTAGGTCATGCTTATTTGCATCATATTGAGACCTAGCAGGATCCACTTGGTCCTTTGTAGGAGACTCACCTCTAAAGCATCCCTATGTGCTAAATGTTGCATCTTTGAGGGTAACGTGGTCATTTAACAGACTGATATGGGGGGAAGCATGTGTTAGAAGTAAAGTGTGTGGGCATGAAAAATCAAAAAAAAAAAAAAAGAAAAAAGAGAAAAGGCAAATCGAAAAAAAAGTGTTTGATAGTTTTTTTTTAGAGTTTTTTGTATGGCTTTTGTTCCTCACAATCCAAAAATTCAAAAACATTTTTACCTTTTGAACTCATTTCTCAAAAACAAAAACATCAAAAAGATTTTTCTTTGTCTCGTTTAGCATGCATTCACAATTCAAAAACTTCAAAAAAGATTTTTCATTCATAGGAGTTTTTTATAAAAGAAAAATGCAAAAAAAGATTGTAGAAATTTTATACATTTCATATAACGAAAATACCAAATAGATTTTTCTTTTATAGTTGTTGATGCCATTTTTTTGTGAAGTGTCAAAATAAAAACTCAAAAGATTTTATTAACATGGTTCATCGTCTGCCTTTAGTCGCATCTCTTAAGTCAGGGTCTAGCTTGTTATTTAATCATTAATTATCCAATCTAGACAAACTACGCACCCCTGATTCTCTTCTTTTAGGATGTGAGATATATAGGCTGCCTATTGTTGGTTCGGGGATTGTATTTAAGAAATTCAAAAAGATTTTCTTCACTCTTCACTTAGAGTAGGTGTTTCATATACATCTCTAAAAGAAAACTACAAAAAGATTTTTCTTTAATAGATTCAAGTTCCATTTTCATATGTAATTTAAAACTGAAAACCCAAAAGATTTTCTTTGGTAATCATAGGTTTCACTTTGTATAGGGATGTTTAACCTGAAAAATTCAAAAAGATTTTCGTCAATTCTTTTGACAATTTCTTATTTTGTTTTCTTCATAAAGTTTCAAGAAAAAGAAAAAAAAGAGTTTGATTGGCCATTTTGGCAAGACTTCACGAACTACGCACACCTGATTCTCCTCTCTCGGGAGTGAGATACTTAGGCGCCCTTCTTGGATTCGGTGATCTTTTCAAAAAAGAAAAAAAGAAAAAAAAGGAAAAAGAGGTTTTGAAAAAGTGTTGAACTCTAACATATTTGTTGCCTCTTGTTCAGTTAGTTTAAGGTGGTTGGTTTGTGGCTTCCTAGCTGGTCCTCCATATCACACCAAATTTAAGGAAGGGTTAGTTGTGTCCAACAAGGATATAAAGAGTGGCATCATAGATGAAACAAAGAGTCGGGAAATTGAAAGTTTAAAAGAAGAGAATTTGAGACTGAGACAACAAATGATGAAAATGTACCGAGCTTGGGCCAGTGGGCTGCCGCTACCTCAGTTCCCCACTTTTGACCCTATAAATACCTTGAGTCTTCTACCAAAATCACAAAGTCAGTTTCCAAATATGATTGATGCACCACAGCATGCCTCAGAATCCATTCCACGTCAAATGCACCTCAATACTTCCACCACTCTTTCTTTAGCTCCTCAGTATGAGTCTACCACATTCACATCACCAGATACCATTTGTGCTTTTGTTGCTCAACCTTCTATTAATGCTTCTACTTTGGCTATCAATCCAACGATTGTGCTTCCCCAGTCCACTAGTGAATCCACGTTCAATACTCGTGATGATCATTGTTATAATCTTGAGCCTACAGTTAAGTTAAGTGGACCGCCAAAATTTCTTACTAAGAAGCCTAGCATGCTAGAAGACCTAGAGAAAATGGTTGGGAAAGATAAGAGTGTAGAAAATGATATGAAAAGTTCCTTGGGACTTGTAGGCTATGAAGATGTTTCATATAAAAACTGGGGCATGTTTTCAAGTGTTAACCTTCCTCCAAGCTTTGAGATATCAAAATTTGAGGAGCTTGGTGGACAAAATAATTCTGTGAAACATTTGGGCTGATATTGCAATCATTCAAGGGAAATTGAAAGAAAGAAGAAGGAAAACATATTTGTTGTCGTGCCTGGGCCAAAGCAAGTTTGAGAGGTCCAACTCACCAATGCTATCAGTCTCAATCCTGAGCTTACATATCAAATCCACTTATTCATCTGCAATAAGGTTCCTCTTTTTAAATCCAAGGAGTTCCATTCCACTTTCTCAATATCCTTTGAACAATGCACAATTGTGTACCCATCCGTCTTCTTATCCACAATGGCATGCACCTGTCCCTCAACATCGTCCTCGACCCCCACAAATTTACCAAGGAACCTCTAAATTCAAGTTTCATCCAAGGCCAGAGTTCGCAAAGAGAAGGAAGGAAAAGGATAATTTCACTCCTATTGGGGAGTCCTATGCCAGTTTGTTCCAGAGATTGAAACATAGAGGCATGATTACTCCTCTCCTTAGGTATATACCTGACCCACATTCAAGAAATTTTAATCCTAATGTATGGTATGCATATCATTCTAATGTTCAGGGTTATAGTACTGAAGATTATTGTACTTTGAAAAGAGAAATAGAAAAGATGATTCAAGATAAATTGATTGTAGTGCAAAACATTGGCCCCTCAACCATCCCACAGAGTTCTTCACCAGCACGCGGTACTGGACAATATATGGGAGGCAATGAGTTAAGCATAGAGATCCAGAACTTATTTGTTGAAGGAAATGTGTCTGACAGTGGTGGAAGCTCTAGTCATGCTGATATGCAAATCAGTGGCTAATATGTCAAGCTAAGCAATTGAGAAGTCACCCCTCTCCCTACTAGGAAGAGGTCTGGTAGTTTGTTTTATTTTCTTTTCTGTTATTCAAATTATTTTAGGGTGGTAGTTCGGGATCTATCGTGTTTTGTCCCTTTTATCGTTTATCGTCAAACCTTTTCTATCTTTTATTTCAACTAAATAGAGTGTCTCTTTTTCCTTTGTATTTAAATATATGTTATTTGTTTGTTTTCTTTACATAGTACATTTTATGTTGGCTTTAATGATATGACATGCTGGCGGAATTCTTCGCTAGATCTTAAAATCTAATTTGATCATGAACTTTGAATCAGAGGGCTAAAGTTTGAAAAAGCATGTGAGAAATAGGTAGCATGTTAAGACATTTGGTGACCATGTTGAAACCTTCTTTCAAAATTAAGGCAATTGTTTTGAGAATCACCAGAATAACTTGGTCATCAATTGTAAAGCATGCCTCACTTAGGTCAAACAGTGGATGCGAGATCTTATATCAAGAGAAACAGAAAGAAAATCAAGTCCACGAAATCATGAGTCATTCAATGTAAGAAATGTACAACAAAAGTGGAGTTGTTTGCTAGAAAAGAGCAGAAGAAGTAGTGAGTTGTTTGCTAGAAAAGAGCAGAAGAAGTAGTGACACACAGACTTAGTCAAAGTTAATGTTGTAAAAGATGATGCACATGATCTTTATCTCCAACTTTGAAATTGGATGTGATGTACTTTCATTTTCAAAGATTGATATGACGAAGGCATTTCATTCTGTTATCCAAACGTTGTGTCATCCTTTGTTTATCCCATTTGAGCCTTAGTTTTATTTTCTTTCATACACCTCTTTTGGAATCAATATAGAGTCAACAAAGCTCAAAAGAAAAGGTGTCGAGCAAAACAGTAGAGTCAGAAAAGTTTCAAAAAAAAGAGAAAAAGAAGAGCGTCGAGAAAAATAAAGTCAGAAAAGTCCCAAAGAGAAAAAAAGTCAACAAAAGAAAAAAAATCAGAATCAAGCAAAAGAACAAGCTGCCAGAACTACGCGTGACCTGATTCTCCTCTCTCAGGGATGAGATACGTAGGCTGCCCTACTCTGGGCTCGGTCTAACCAAATAAATAATTTAGAATTGTCCAATCAAAAGAAACTGTGGCATGAGTTAATCCTCATTATTTGAGTCGATTGCAAAATTTATAAGTCCTACCCCACCTCAGGTGTCATTTGTCCTCATGCTATCCTTTCTTCCTAACCCTATCCAAAAGCCAAGTTACAATCAAAGAAAGACCTTCAGATCAATCTTTGAGAATGTTAAGGCTAAGCATGCAATGGATGTGATGATGCATTTTAGGAACTACTTGTCTTCCTCAGCATAAGGAATTAGGAGAGAAATAAAAATGAGAAAGTCTCGGTGAAAACTCTTACGAGAATCGTAAGACGATTGTAAGCTGAGAAAGATAAAAATGAGAGTTTTATGGGTGAAAACCCTCACGGGCACTGTAAGACGGTAGTGAGTTGAGACAAATAAAAATAAGAGAGTCTCATTAGTGAAAAACCCTCACAGACACCATAAGGCAATGGTGACCTGAGAAAAGGAAAATGAGAGAGGCTCGTTGTCAAAAACTGTTCAAGGCGTTACTAGCCAAATGTGGTCTTAAATGCAATTGATCTAAGGAAGCAACTCAATTTCGAGGTCATTAACAATAATTGGTAGAAATTTTGAATGGAAAGATCAGGCAGCTTAATCCAAAATGCATGGCATAATCATTAGAGTTGACTATCATTTCTAGATAAATTTTTCATTTCGTTGTTTCAAATGGGGACATTCATTGTATTTTCTTTCTTCTCTTTATTTTTATTTTTATTTTATTAAGTAAATTGTCCAAATAAAATCATTGTTATTTTTTCTCTTTTCTGTGAGTCGAGTCCGTGTCAAAACAAGAGAGAAAATTTTTTAAAACTAGCTACCATCTTCTTTAATTGCACAAATCAAGACAAAGCTAACATATGAAAGAGACATGATTGTGAGCCAAAATAAGGCATGCAAAAAGTTTTGTCAGCTGATAAGTCTGGGAACTCATGGAGATACCAAGGTTCAAAGGGTTTATCTGAGGACCATGGCAAAGCAGAGATACTGTGTTTGTTTCAGAGTCACCCTTAATAAATCGGAGTTTGGTCAATGAAGCAGCAAGTCAATGACATAGGCTAATAGTTGGAAGCAAGGTTAAATGTGACAAAGGCAAGAGCGATCGTCGTGAAAGCTAAAGCCACAAACCAACCACCATGTTTTAAACTCACAAGTTTTCTTTGATGAAACAGGAAACATATTACCTTCAAAGTAAGGACTTCAGAGTATAAATATCAAGGGCTGCAATGCCTCACTTTTACAAATGCAGGAAGCAATGTTGCTGCACAGGTTTGATAGTCAAATTATGGTAAAATTCATCATCTTATATCCCCCGGAGACACACTTTCTTGTCCAGGGGTTTCAGTTTTCATTTGTTGGGTGATACACTTCTTAAATTGAACCTTCACGCCTAGAAGACGTACCTTCTAGTCAAGTCATTCCCTTTGACCCCTAGAAGATGTACCTTTTGGTCGAGTCATTCTCCTTAACCCCTAGAAGACGTACCTTTTAGTTGAGTCATTCGCCTTGACCCTTAGAAGACATACCTTTTAGTCGAGTCGTTCCCTTTGATTCCTATAAGATGTACCTTTTAGTTGAGTCATTCCCTTTGATTCCTATAAGACATACCTTTTAGTTGAGTCATTCCTCTTGATTCCTATAAGACGTACCTTTTAGTCGAGTCATCCATCCTTCTTGATTCCTATAAGACGTACCTTTTAATCGAGTTTTTCCTTTGATTCCTATAAGACGTACCTTTTAGTCAAGTCATCTCTTTTGATTCCTATAAGACGTACCTTTTAGTCGAGTCAACTCCCTTGATTCCTATAAGACATACTTTTTAGTCAAGTCGTTCCTTTGATTCCTATAAGACGTACTTTTTAGTCGAGTCATTCCCCTTGACCCCTAGAAGATGTATCTTTTAGTTGAGTCATTTCTTTGATTCCTAGAAAACGTACCTTTTAGTCGAGTCATCCCCCTTGATTCCTATAAGACGTACCTTTTAGTCGAGTTTTTCCTTTAATTCCCATAAGACGTACCTTTTAGTCGAGTCATTCCCCTTGACCCCTAGAAGATGTACCTTTTAGTTGAGTCGTTCCTTTGATTCCTAGAAGACGAACCTTTTAGTCGAGTCATCCCCCTTGATTCCTATAAGGCATACCTTTTAGTCGAGTCATCCCCCTTGATTCTTAAAAGACGAACCTTTTAGTCGAGTCATCCCCTTTGATTCCTCTAAGACGTACCTTTTCATCGATTCAACTCCCTTGATTCCTATAAGACGTACCTTTTAGTCGAGTCATTCCCCTTGATTTCTATAAGACGTACCTTTTAGTCGAGTCATCTCCCTTGATTCCTATGAGATGTACCTTTTAGTCGAGTCATTCCCTTTGATTCCTATAAGACATACCTTTTAGTCGAGTCATCTCCCTTGATTTCTATAAGAAGTACCTTTCAGTCAAGTCATCTCCCTTTGATTCCTATAAGATGTACCTTTTAGTCGAGTCATTCCCCTTGACCCCTAGAAGACGTACCTTTTAGTCGAGTCATTTCCTTGGATTCCTATAAGACGTACCTTATAGTCGAGTCATTCTCCTTGATTCCTACAATGATATGACTTTCATAAAAGTCCTTTGATGATAAACTGGAGCAAAATTTAATTCTTGTTTTTGGAACTTTACTTTTCTGGCAAACGAAATTTCTCTTTTTGATAATTTTTGTTTGGGATAATCTTCTTTCCAATTTTGATGTGATTTCAGGAGCCTGCCCAAAGCACAGGGAGAATAAATGAAAAACCAAGCAACAAGGTGAAGAAATTAAAAGTTAAACAGATTGAAAAATAGTAAGTGAGGAACCCTCCTGGAGAACAAGGTGAAGAAATTGAAAGCATAGCAACAAATTGGTCAAGAACCCGCCTGGATAATAGGGTGTAGAAATTGAAAAGTATAGCAACAAGTTGATGAAATAGCAAGTCAGGAACCCGCCTGGAGAATAGGGTGTAGAAATTGAAAGGCAAGCAACAAATTGAAGAAATTGCAAGTTAGGAGCCCGCCTGAAGAATAGGGTGATGAAACTCAAGTCAAGAGTCCAAAATAAGCTACGTAGATAGGTTTTTGTAATTTCATTTATGTTTTTAACTTGTAATTTTTATTTTGATACAATGACAGAGTCATGGATCGGAACCTCGATGGAACCTCACTCGACTCTCCAACTCGGTATAGCCCTTCTCCTTCCTTTGGAAGTACCTGTGATGGGTTTCTTTCATAACTTGGGTAGGTAGGATGTCCTAAGTCTAGACCTGTTTTCCCTCCTTCCTCTTGCTTTGTGCTTTTGAATAAAGGTCGAGACAAAATTCTGTCTTATTGTCTACTTCTTTGTCTGAAAATACTTTGTGTTTACATTCAAAGGGGGCATGATGTAGACGCCTAATTTCGTCCCTCCCCGATATTATTTTCATCCATTTTTACCTTATCCTACTACGTACCCTACCCCGTATGATAATCCCTTCGCAAAAAGACGAAAAATAACAAACCAACAACCTACCCTATCAAATGGGAACACCTCACCTCACTATCTACACTGCCCCACCTACCCCACCCCACCTCACGTGACCTCCCTTACCTAGATTTCTTTATACATTTTACCAATTCCATATACATAAAGGAATAAAGGAAAAACAAGAAAACAAAAAAAAGAGGTCTCACAGTGAGTACTCTTCCCTGACCAATTCCAATTTAGTAACAAACTAAAAAGATTCCAAATAAATGGGCCCCACCACTTAACTTCATATTTCTCCAATTCATACACATAGAGGAGGACAAATCCATAACCAAAACAGAGGGGGCCTCACTTGAAAGGCACGAAATTGCCACCTCTATTTCTGGGACCTTCCATCATCTCATACATTAAGAATTCTAGACACACATAATCTCACTCATAAAAGCTCACCCTCACAATTCTTACCCTTACGCACTGCACACACATATACCTCTCAATTCTCATATACACCACCATACGCGAAGAGAAAGAAAGACATGAGAGAAGTAAGAAATGAATCTGAGGGAGATAGTATAAAAGAGAAAAGAGATCAAAATCAGAAACAATGAAAGAGAGAGAGTGAAGGAGTGAGAAAATCGGCGAGGGGAAGTTTTTCTAACGAACCATCATCGGAATCTCAATCGGAAAGCATCGCCGGTCACTCCTTCATTGCACCATCGCCGAAAAGGCCCCAAACCATCGTTGTCCGAACCCCGAACCCACCAACACCACTCAAATCCCACCGAAAATATCATTAATCGGGCAAAAATTTTCAGTGGTTGGTCTCATTCTTTCTTAATGGGTCATATTAATGTTATCTTTGTCTTTTTTGTTTTGATTCGGGATTTATTTTGCGATGTCGAGTGGTATGATACTGTTTGGGGTTGAGTTTGGTCGTCGTTGAGGTTCGATTCGAGGATTTCAGACGTGGTTCTATCTTCGTTATATTGAAATATCCAAGTTGAGGTCCAATTCTATCTCTTCTTATTTTATTTCGTCACATGTATTGATTTGTGTGAGATGTGGTTAAATATTGGGTGATATGAATTTGTTTTGCTCAATTTCGTTGAATAGATGGTTGTGAATTATTGAAATTAGTAATCTTGAATTTTGTTGAAATTTGGTGTTGAAAAAGCAATGTGGGGATTGGAGGGTAGGAATTGATAAAATAAATGTTGTTTAGTCTTGATTTATTGTCGTTGGTTATTTGGGAGCAAAATACGAAGGTTAAATGTGATAGTATCATGATTAGGCAACCGATTGGATAGGCAAAAATGTTTAGATTCGGGTAGGCAAAATTTAGGAGTGAAGTGTTGTTGAATGCGTCAAATGTTTAAATATGTGTTGAAAGTTTCTTCTAGTTTTATCGTATTTCATTGAATGTGTTCATTTAGCCGGGGAATTCCCTGTGGTCATTTGTATTTATTCACTGGGGAATGCCCCGATATATTATGTTGGCGGAAGATGTTCGTGGTCAAGATTCGAGGCACCGGATGGAGAGTAGTTTAGGATTAGGGTAGGTTTACATTTATGTACCTTTTTATTTTGGGTTTGTAATAATTGGACTGGACATTAACTTTTGGATTCTCGTTTGTTTTGTTTAAATCGTTGTGTGTCTTATGTGGTTTATACATTCGTAATGTTAGATTAGCTGATATGCTCTACCAAGCGACCGTGATTGAACCACGGGATCGAGGGGTTCCTAACACCCTCCCCTCGGTCAACAGAATTCCTTAGTCGGAATCTCTCTTCGCAAACCAGTTTAAAGAGTCAAACCATTTTGAAAGGGATTTTCCAAAGGTGACTTGGCACACCCGACTTATGCCAAGTGGCGACTCTGAGTTTTGAAACTAATGAATCCTTTTCGAAACAATCATTTTCTATTGTCACTTAATAATAAAAAACTTTTCAAACTTAAAACGAATCTTTTAGAGTACGAAAAAGGGGTGTGACATTTACTCTCAACCAACTTAACCTATGCCGCCTTCTTCGTCTCCACCTTTTCCTTAACTTGTTCATTCCACCACCAGTCCCCGTGATGTCAGCCAGACCAGCCCTTCGATATACCCAAAACCTCTCTAGCAGTCTCCTTGATGCAACCTGCGGCCCTATCCCACGTACTGTCCACGTCCACTCTGTACTCCCACGCCTCTATCCCCTCCAACTTTGCCCCTATATCCAAAGCACTGGTCGGAGTTAGGCCACCCCACCTAACTCTAGACCGAACCTCCCCACCCTTCCTCTTCTTGCCTTTCTTAATATCTAAATCTATCACCAGAAGTCTATGTTGGGTCGCAAGATTCTCATTCGGAAAAACCTTACAATCCTTACACAAAACTCTATCCCCCTTCCTAAGCAGTAAAAAGTCAATCTGGGTCTTAGCTAACCTACTCCGAAAAGTAACCAGGTGCTTCTCTTTCTTCGAAAAGCTGGAATTCACAACCACCAACCCAAAGGCCCTCGAAAAATTCAAAAGAGCAGCTCCCTCCTTATTTCTAACCCCAAAACCAAAGTCTCCATGCACATCATTATACCCTAACGAGAAAGACCCGATATGCCCATTGAAGTCCCCTCCTATGAAAATCTTCTCCGAGCTAGGCACGCCTCATACCACGTCATTCAAAATCTCCTCTTCTCCTCCTCGTCCAGGCCCACCTTAGGCGCGTACGCACTATAGACGCACAACGAAAACCCCTCAATGACAAACTTAATAGTCATCACCCTATCACTAAACCTATTAACTTCCACTACCTGCCCCCTAAGCTCTTCGTCCACTAAGATACCTACTCTATTCATGCGTCTCTCACTACCTAAGTACTACAACTTGTACTCATCCACATCTCTAGCCTTAGAACCTACCCATTTGGTCTCCTGAACACACGTAATATTGATCCTTCTCTTCTTGAGAATTTTTACCAGCTCTATCGACTTAGTCTAAAAGGTCCCTATATTCCACGACCCTACCCTCAACTTATCATCTCTCGAGTCCCCCTCTCCTAACACCACACCCTCCGCATCTCAAATTTAACCCAACACCTGGCCCCGACCCCACCCCTAGCACCCTAGGACATGACTTTAAGCCGAATATATGATTTTTTTAATTTTTTAATAAAATCAAATAAATAATTTTGTTGTAATAAATACTAAATCTAAAACGCATGATTAATAGTATATATCCCAACAATCTCCTGCTTAGGTTTTTAACCATAACAATTGTTAGAATATACCATATCTAAACTCATAGTTAAAAGTATATACCCCAATAATCTCCCACTTAGACTTTTAACTATAACAATCGTTAGAATGATCATAACTAAACTCATAATTATATAGGGGTGTCAAATAGGCGGGTTGGGTTGAGATTGAAGATATTAAATAAGTTGAATTTGATATTGGGTTGGGTCGTAACCCACTCAACTTTACTTCGGGTTCAAATAGATTGGGTTGATATCGGGTTCGGTCATGACCCGCTTAGTCCAAAAAAATTAACGTATTGATATTTATCCTTGTAAACCCAACTTAAGAAAATAAATTTCAATGGGCCTGAAAACTTTGATGGGTGAGTAGGGAGTGGGGGTGGGATGGGGGTGAGGTAAGAGTTTTTTTAGAAAAATAAGAATAACTTTTTGGAAAGTGGTATGCCATAGGGGGAGGGGGTTAGGGGGTGATGGCGGTTGGGGTAAGATTTTTATTTTTTAAAAAAGATATTTAAAAAAAAATTGTGGGGTGTGGGGTGCGGGGGACAGGGAAGGGATGGGAGTTGAGGTAAAAAAATAATTTTAAAAAAAGAAAGTTAATTTAAGAAAAAAATTGGGGAGATGGGGTATGTCGTATAGGGGAGGGGGCGGGGGGGGGGGGGGGGGGAGGAGGGAGAGATGGGAGTTGGGGTAAGATTTATTTATTTTTATAAAAAAAATATTTATTTATATTGGGGTACCCTATTTTTACCTGAGGTTAAAACGAGCACGATGTTATGGACTCTAAAAGAATGAAAATTTGCACAGACTCGACACCTAATTTTTAAGGAAAATAAGGAAACCTATTGAAGTATTAACATGTCATTAGTGTTTTAGTCTGCGAAAAACCAATTGAGATTCTAGGTAAGGGTTCAAGTTATTCCGAAGGGAAGGGGTTGGACATCCTTCAGAATCCACAAATGTGGTACCCGGCTAGACTAAATTTTTCAAAGAAGGAGGAGGTATAAAAAATAATGTAGAAGTGTATGTATTAAATATAAAATAATATAAATGTTTAAAATTATGTAAAGATGTATGTATATTAAATATATAAATAAAACATGTTATTATAAAAAATATAAAAAAAATAAATGTGAAAAGAAAAGTATTTTATGTTGTGTGAAAGAAAGTATATCTTGATATGTCATGAAGAGAAAGAGAAAAATAATGTTTTTTGTTTGATTAAAGTTTATGAAAAAGTAAAGATTTACTTTAATAAAAAGTTCACAATGTCTATGATGTCAAGTATGTAAACTAATTTGATTAATTTAATTTATTAATGTAAAATTTAACGACCTAAGTTTGCATAAACGCGAGGTGAAGTTGTATAAAGAAAATTCCGCCCAATACCCCAAAAATAAAGTTTTCACTATAATAATATTTGTACAAATATAAAAATACAATACAAAATTAAAAGGGCCTCTTTGAATGCAACTCTCAACGAATATTCCAAAATAACCTGTATAAATACTTATAAAAATGTTAGTAACAAATAAATAATAATAATAAATAAAAATATGTTCATTTACGTATTATAAAAAATATATTTTTTTGTTAAAAGTAGGCTCAGATAAAGTCATGGCTGCGAAATGGTTGCTCAATTAATTGGCCTTCCTAAATCGTTTTACTACGAAGTGGTAGCTCAATTAATTGGCCATTCTAAATCGTCTTACCAAAATATGAATTGTAAAATCATATATTGTTGTAAAGTGTCATCATTGCCCAAAAAATAATTTTTATTACTTATATGTATACTTAATAATCCGTCTTTTATTTACGGAGGCCTCAAATTAAAGTAATTTTTCATTGGCCATAAAATTCTGTAGTATCTGTTCATTATCAATGTAATAAATTAAAGGCAAAAGAAAAGGACAAATGTTCAAATCAGTCCAAAAATAACCGCACAGTAATGGAGTAAAATCACCTGCATAAATTAATCTCAACAAGACAACCCATAAAGAATAACAAAGGAGTATAGCAACAACTTTTGACCATATAATGGTTGTTAAATTCTTCAAATATGTCAACAAACACAGTCAATCCAAATATCCAAAGTATTAAGGATCCAAATTAGAAAAAAAAATGTTAGCACCATAAATGACCCATATCTGTAAAATAAACATACTACCAAATAAATCTATAGTATGAGACAAAGATTAGCGTTCCTTCGACGGTAATCGTCGAAGCAACGCCGAAAAATGGGAGTACGGCCAGATCTGGCCAGTTTTTTATGGTAAAAAGCGAAAGGGGAAGAAAGGAAGGCTGTCGCGATGCTGTTTTGTTGGTGTTAGGAGCGGTGCTCGTCGGAGCAGTGGATTGTTGTAGCGGAGGGTGGATGGTGGAGGCAGATCTGAGAAGCGGCGGGGTTGGTGTTGTTTGGACGCTCGCCTGGATCTCGAACAATGAAGGAAAAAGAGAGAATTGTGAGGGAGAAGGAGATGAAAATGATGATTGTGTGTGTTGTCATTTTTGTAGTGTGTGTATTTTGTAAAAGAAAAATGGAGATTATCGCTCAAGTGTGTGTGTATGTGCCTTTTGGATGAAGAAGAAAGAAAAAAAGAAAAAATCGGGTTCTGTGTATTTTGTAATATGTCAGAATATTGTTCTATGTTCATGGTCTGTCTGTGAATGGATAATAGTATAGCTATTTATTTTGTGAAGAAAAATGTCAAAAATAGAGGTTGTTGTGTAATGTATCCGTTGGAGTGTTTTGAAGAACAAAATAGAAAAATGAAATAAATAAAATATGCTTGTGTATTTATGAATATGTGTGTGGGTTTGCAAAGAAAAAATATTTATGAGTTGTAAAAAAATAAATATATGTGTATTTTGAAAGAGAGGAAGAAATGAACAAAAAAATGTGTGTAAAAAATGTGTCCTTTCACCACCTATTTATACAAAAAATTGAGCACCCCTTTTATCCAATAGATAAAAGGATGTCCTCGCTTTTCATAATAGGATACCCTTAGATCCTTAAGTTATTGACCAAAGGATTTTCATCCTTTTGACCAACGGACAAAGTAATTATTCAAAGGGTAGTGTCATTGAGTGGTCATTGTCAGATATGATAAGAAAACACTGAGTAGTTATTGTCGGACATGATAAGACATTATTGTGTAGTCGTTATCAGATGTGATAAGACATCAAATTATTATACTGCACAAAAATAATTGATCCGACTCAGCGTTTGCTTACTGTAAAATATAGATCTTGAATGAAAAAAATGTAAGGAATATTAAAATTATTAAAATATAATTTATTTAAAATGTATATATATATATATATATATATATATATATATATAACGTCATGTCGTGCACGTGTGCGGGTGATTGTAAAATATTAAGAACGATAATGAATTGATAAAAATCCTAAAATTAGAAAAATTATTAATAAATTATAAGAAATCAAATTATGACAAAAAATTGATTAAAATCCTAAAGAAAGGATAATTATCAATAATTCATCAAACAATTGTAAAAAAGATGTGAAAATTATGCTTCGTTCTCTTTAACGAACAAAAAATCTGAAGACGTTAATTTTAGGTATGAAGAGCAAAAATTGGGTGTCAACGTATATTTAAATAATATTTTTAAAAACAAGTATTTTTTGGAAGGGATAGAAAATGCGGGGAGGGGCAGAGTTTTGATCATGGGGTAAGAAAACATTTTTAATTTTTTTCTAAAAAATTAAAAGAATTAATTTTTTGGGGTGGGGTGGTAGTGGGGGTGGGGGTTTGGAGTAGGGAGGGGGGTGGAGATGATGTGGGGTAGGGGCAAGAAAAAAATTTATAAGAAGTTTTTTTATAAATAAAAATAATTTATTTAACAGAGGAGGGTGGGGGTGGGGTAAGTTGGGGGTGTAGTGGAGTTAGGGTGATGTGAGATGAGTCATTTTGAGAGTGGGATAACACATTGTCGCTTGTTTTTCCTATTTTCATTAAGAAAATCATTTTTCTATCAAACGAGTTGAAGTAAAGATTGAATTGGGCTCATTTGAACCCAATTTAAAAATGAGTTGAGTCTTAATGAGTTTAAATTTTCCCAATAAGTAAATTATCTTGAATCAAACCCATTAAATATTGGAAGAGTTGGGCGAATCAACTCAATTTGAGTTTATTTTAACACCCCTAATGGTATGTATCCCAACAAAAATTATATTATTTAAAACTTGAATGGAGGTCTTTCATAGGGGTGTTCATGGTTTGGTTTGGATTGGTTATTGGTCAAAATCATAACCAAACTAATTTAGTCGGTTTTTAAATTTCTAAAATCAAATCTAACCAACACAAAAAAATAACTGTCTATTTGGTTCTTGTCGGTTTAGTTCGGTTTGGTTTGATTTTTTTGGTTTATAACTTTAGCTAATGATAAAAGTTGAAATTTTTTTTTAAAAAAAACAAATGCAATCCAACATATGAGATGTCAACTGAGTGTTGTGCCTCAACCTTAAAACTAAGATGTCAATTCACTACGAACAATATCGTATGAACGCTTCTACAAAAAATATTTAGAAACTAAATATAAGAGAATAATATGATAAACCCCCCAAAATGTGAACACATAAATTTTTTGCCCAATAGGGATCAAAAATAAAGTTCAAAACTAGTGATTATCTATAGTTGAATGAAACTCATCTGTAAAACTTCATAAACAACAAGATAATATTCATAATTAGTATCATTTATCATTTAAAGTGCGAAAATAATTTAGAATCTCATAGCATACTGTCAACTAGATGGAGACATATGACCCATATGACTGAAAGTATTACGGCGAAAGTTAAATCCTGATTAAAATTTAAAATGTATCAAATATTTATACTTTTATTCATGAATTGTGTTTATATATATATATCGATTTGATTTGATTTTTTTGTTGGTTATTTCGGAGTAAAATTAAAATCAAACCACATAAATATGATTTTTAAAATTTCAAATCAAACCAAATCAAACCTAATCAAATATCAATTTTTTTAATAAATTTAATTTAATTTTTAATCAAACCATGAACACTGCTGTTGTTTCATATCTCAATTGCAAGATCCCTTATTTCTAATACTGTATCACAAGCAGCAGTTAAGATAGACAGTGCAAACCACATTAAAAAATCACATAAAAAAGTGAGCAAAATTTACAGTTGCCGACGTTCAGAATACAGCATTGCATTGATTGAGGGCATCAAGTGCAAATATGTGTAGCACCCAATTTAAAGTCACGTAAAGACTACTCCTTTATCGAGAAAAGCTCTACTCTATCTCTCAAAGCCTCTCATGTTTCTCTTTTTCCATACACTTCAACAATATCGACACTAGTGGAATCATCTTTTATGCCCTACATCTTTTCATTCAAGACTAAAAATTATAAAATCATGAATAATAAAAGAGGGCAAAAAACTCAAACTAACATTTATAAGGCCCTTGGGTCTCCTACTAACTACGTAATTTCCTCCGTTTCAGTTTGGTTGATTCTTTTTTTTAAAATATTTATTTTAATTTAGTTATTTTTTTATGAAATCAAGAAAATTTTATTATATTCTTTCAATATTATTCTTAACATTAAATGACTAAACAAAGTGTATTTACTTAAATTTATATTTTCAAAACATAATTAATAAGGTTAATTTGGTAAAATAAATCTCCTAATTAATATTTTCTTAATAAGTGTGTCAAGTCCAAAGGGGCCAACTTATATGAAACGGAGAGAGTATGCTACTTGGGTCTCCGACTCTCCATGGAATGTGGATATATTTTTATCCAATTTTTTTTTTAAAAAAAAGTAAAAACAAATACTCCCCCCATTTAAACAAGAATGACCTACTTTTCTTTTTAGTCTGTTTCAAAAAGAATTTTCTTTTTTGGCAATACCTTTCCACATGACATGTTTAGGACCACAAGATTAAAGAACATTTTGATACATTTGATACAACTTTAATTTAAGGCTACAAGATTCAAAAATGGGGTCTAAGAAGGATAAAGTGTACGCAGTCCATCTCACTACCTCATCAAATGAAGTAGAAATGTTGTTTCTGATAGACCCCAACTCAGACAAATAACAATATAATAAACAAAATACATAAAAGCATGCAGCAACATGGTAATAATACTATATTGTTATCAAAGAATATTAGGGTGATGACACCGCGAACCATGCATCACCCTAGGTGTTATCAAAGAAATCGCTTTCGAAGTAATGCCCAGGACAATGACGTACAACATCACCATGGGAAGACCATGGATTTACGCCAGGGAAGCGGTACCTTCAACTCTGCACCAAGTGATCAAATTTCCTACTCCATGGGGAATCACAAAAACTCCGGGAGAATTGAAGTAAAATTAAGATTTTAACAAATAATTCGCCAAATTAAATTTGTAGATTTACTAAATTCTAAATATTTGACTGTAGGAAGATCTACACTGTCTTTCTTTTCCTCCCCTAATCCTCTTCCACGCAATACACGCGGTGTATTGTACGTAATCTTACCTTACATTTCTGTCAGAGGCTGTTATCAAAGCTTGAACCCGTAACCTCTTACATTTCTGTCAGAGGCTGTTATCAAAGCTTGAACCCGTAACCTCTTAATCACATGGAGGTAGTTTTACCAGTTACTCCAAGGCTCCCCTTCCATTTCTAAATAGAGAAAGAAAAAATTTAATTACGTTTTCAAATGCAACACTTTGTGAGTTGTTATTTTCTAACTAGTGCTCCTTCTATTACTTCTCTATTATTATAAAACAAGAAAGAATAAAGAAGAAGAGTAGAGAGAATAGAGAGAGTAATTCTTATTTCTTCTTTTGAAGGATGAGGGATCATCTTGATTGAGAATACAATGAACAAAATCCCTCCATTTAAAGGAGAAATTTATTTCTAGTCTGAGTAAAAGATGTTTCAAATCCTAATAGATATCAAAGTATATCTTCATAGATCTTGATAGACATTCACTATAATGTAAATACATTTATAACACTCCCCTGAATATCTAATTGGTAGATAATGTGTCTCGTTAAAACCTTACTAGAAGAAAAAAAAAAACAGTGGAAAAAAATCTAGTGAAGGAAAAAGGGTACACATCTCTAACCATACGCATATAAGTTGCCTCATTAAAAACCTTACAAGGAATACCCAGTGGGACAAAATCTCGTAAGGAAAAAAGAGTACAACGCATATTAACTCCCCCTAATGAGAACATCCTTGAGTCTTTGCATCTCGATCTTGTGCAACATCTTCTTGAAAGTTGCAATTGGAGAAGATTTGGTGAATAAATCAGTCACATTGTCAGTTGAACGAATCTGTTGCACGTTAATATCATCATTTTTTTGTAGCTCATGTATGTAGAAAAGCTTTGACAAAATGTTCTTCGTTCTATATCCATTTATGAATCCTTCATTAAGATGTGCTATGCATGTTGTATTATCTCCATATAAAATTGTGGGTACAATGTCACATTTCACACCATATTTTTCTCGAATGAGATGTATCATGGATATCAACCATACACATTCTCGGTTTGCTTCATGAATGGCTATTATCTCAGCATGATTCGATGAAGTGGCTACGATAGACTGCTTTGTATATCTCCAAGATATGACAGTACCACCACATATGAACACATAACCTATTTGGATCGAGCTTTATGCGGGTCAGATAAGTACCCAACATCAGCATGACCAATAAGATCAGGACTGAAATCTTTAGAATAAAACAAGCTCATGTGTTTTATCCCATTTTGATGTCTCGTAATAGAAGCAGAAATATACCTTGCTAACAAATTGACTGAAAAGGCTATATCAGACCTTGTAGTATTTGCAATATACATGAGTTCACCACTTGCACTAAGATATGATACTTTATAACCAATCTAATTCAGTATATTTTTCATTTCAGCAAATAATCTATTGCTTTGAAAACTCTCCAAGAGTTTCAATAATTCTCAAGCTATAAGCTTATACAATATAAAGACTAGCAACAAGTTTTCCATAAACTTTTATATTTTGAATCCTTGAAGAAGTTTTCATACAAATTTTGTCAAGTGACAATATTCAACATTTTATGTGTGACATCTTTAAGTGTCCGGACTGTAAATTAATTAAGTTTTCACTTGTCAAGATGCACCCTTTCATATCACTTGATAAATGTTTCTACGTCAGCATGCTTAAATAAACGTAGAATTCTGATCCTCGTAATCTTTTACAATATTGCGCCAATATTGTATCAAAGATATTGATGATATACCATTTCGTATCGGTTTACAATGCGACATAACATTTTAAGATCTCAGCACTTCATTATTTTCAGGTACATGAACCTCTCATAAAGTTTCATGAAGTGTTATGTCGTAGGCTCTTCAAGAGCTCATTGTCTTCTTATTATGATTATTTACTCCTTATTTTTCAAGGACTATTTTATTTGGAACCAATTAGTCTACCACGTTTCACGCATGCATAGACTTTGTCCTTTAGGAACACAAAATAAGAGCACTTGCGCTTAATATGAGATACTTTCGGCATTTGACTTGAATTATCTTTTGGATGAGGATCTGGTGATAATTTCTAACATATTTTATAGCGCTTATAATCTCTCCCTTATGTTTTGTAAAACTAACATACATCCTCTACTTCTTTGAGGAATTCATCTTTGTGCATTATGGTATATTCATTAATCATATATCGCACATCAAAATTATTAGATGGAATAATTGATTCCCGACCTTGAACCAATTGAGAGGGAAGAAATAATCATAATTTATTGGTCTAATGCATACAAGTGCAATTGCAACATATCATATTTCAGACCAATACATGAAGTTTTTTTCTCATTAACAATGATTTAGATATTTATCGAAGGCATTCAATACTAAACCATCATCATCAAGATGAATTATCTTGATTACACAATCTGAAAGTTATGCTCTTAACTCAATTTTATTGAGCAAGCAACATTTATGAATGTCAAATGGCAGGTTGACAATAAATGTACATGTGATCATCTTATATCGATGCATCTTAATAGATCACATGACTGGTGAACGGGTCCATATTCACCTTTTATACTTTTCAAATTTAAAGAATTCAATCCCAATATTTGTTGGTTCAACCAACTTATCATGAGAACAAGCGACATAAATAATTCTCGAAGAATCTTCTAGTTGTTCAATACATGTCTAATACTCAATATGCACATCTTCAGGATGCCACAATCGTTCACATCAATTTATGAACTTTTATTCTAGTAAACACCAAGTTTACCATGACATGTATCTTTTTACTTTAGTAAATTTCAGATTTACTATTACATGAATAAATTTTAGATTTACTACTTTAGAAGTAGATTTCAAAATAACTCTTCTCGGTTATTCTACCTCATTCGGAGGTGAGTTGTGATACCATCACAATCAAGTGCACGTTTGCATTAATAAGGTTCTCATTCTCCAGGAATGGAATATAATTGTGCCTTAAGCCTATCAAATTATGATAGCTTATAACCTATTTCATGATACTGCTACTTCAGGAGCAAATCGAGGCATAAGTATGATAGAGAGAATTTCTCTATATTGCTACCATATTCACTTCAAGAATGGAGCAAATTGTCTTTTGAACTTATCATATATTGCTACTACATTCACTTCTTGGAATGGAGCATATTCAATGGACAAGTTTCATGACTTTTCATCAAAAATACATTATTTTGCCTTAGCCATCATAGTATCATCAATATGTTGCATTGAGATTCAAAATCAGCGTCTTACCCATATAAAGGCGTCTTAGGCATAAATCAATGGGACTTGAACCCAACATATTATCATTCCTTTTGATAATATTGTTCTTGAGGAATAAATTTAAAACATAAATGGTTCCAAACCAATTATTTTTTCTCAAATCCAACAATAATTATATTATTAGTAGCAAAATAAAGATAACATAAGAAATTACTAACCTTGAAATTACCTTTAGATTTATAATCTCATCTTGTTTAGTAGAGTCTCGTGCTAATAACATATTATAAAACAAGAAAGAATAAAGAAGAAGAGTAGAGAGAATAGAGAGAGTAATTCTTATTTCTTCTCTTGAGGGATGAGAGATCATCTTGATTGATAATATAATGAACAAAACCGCTCTATTTAAAGGAGAAATATACTCTTAATCTGAGTAAAAGACAAATGCTTCAAATCCTAATAGCTATCAAAGTAGATCTTGATAGACATTCACTATAATGTAAATACATTTATAACATCTATTACTTTTTAATTGTTTTTTTTTTTTTTTTAGAGTCAAACGATATATACTTTGATCATATTTTAAGATGTATTTCTTAATCAAATAAAAAAAACGAAAATTGTAATTTATAGTACTTTTTGCATAATTTTTGAATTTCTAAAATTTAATTTTAAAAAATTAAATTAATCTAATTTAATTTAACTTTTAAACTTAGTTAAATTGATTCACGAAAAATAAAAGAATCAATTGAAAAGAAATGGAGGGAGTAGCATCCTCGGTGAACAAGAACTTTCTACTTTTGATGAAATTGAAAAATGATCTAAAATTGATGTTTTCAGTAAATAAAATTAATAGGCTACTAGTTTCCACACGGAATATAAATTAAAGATGAATTTGACTAACATCCACTGTCGTCAGTGGAAGCTTTTTTTTTACCCAAACATGTAACTTTAATAGGTAATACTAATTATCATAGTATTTTTTAAACCTTAATTCAAAGCTACCTTCCTATTTCCACAATCCTTAATCTTATACTTTTGATTTTTTTGCTAATCCCATTTTCTTTTTCCCTAAGCTTTTCATCCCAATCCAAAAGTTTCTAACAATTATTTTACAAAGAATTAGAATCATATTCAATAATACAAAATTATTTTTTTTAATTTAATTTATGTGATGATCGATGTTCAAATTTAGAGACACAAACGAGTTGACTTTTTAATTATAATTTTTTATATGCATATTCAATATTTTAAATGATAATTATTTTAATTTATACCGTGGTATTTTTTCATAATATTCAAATATATAAATTTTATTTTGAAAAACTAAAAATTCAAATCCATTAGTATAATCAAGTTAAAAGTCTTAAATCTCAAAGAGTGAAAAGTATCATATAAATTGAGATAAAGAGAGTATTGCTTTGAAGGTTAATGCTACTAATTGGTTTTATTTTTTTAATCTCTTCTTAGAAGCCTTCATCTCTTTTGCTCCTTTGGTGTCTCATATTCACAACATTTGTGTTGGAAGTGATGGGTGCTTGTCATCTGAGCAACTCATCTTATCACTAATTGATTCAAATTTAATGATGTTAAAGTTAAGAACAATAGAGTAGAAATTATCAATCAAATGAACAAGACACGATTGAATCATTCCTAATTTTGACAACAAAATCATAATAATAAAAAGATCTGACACGGTAAATATAGAGTCTAACTTGCCTTCTACAAGTATTTTTTTAATTTATAATTTAAATATTAAAAAGTAAGAATAATTAAAAATTTCCTATAATAAGCTTTAAAATATATGTTTGTGTAAAAAAAGCTTCCACTGACGGTAGATACTAGTTAAGCTCATTCAATATATCTAGCGCATCTAGTTCATAGTCGGACAATCATACTCCCTACATTCTTAATAAGTGTTTTTTTAATAAGTTGTTCTTTAGCAATTTTATTTTGTTTATAAATAAATGGAGTTTTAGATAATTAAGAAGACAATTGTAATAACACTGACTGTTTAACAAGGGGTTGATACCAAACGGTATCTACAACACCAAAACAGTCCGCAAATAGTCACAACAACACGCCTAAATCCGCAACAACAAGACAACAAGACGATACAAGAAGCAAACACAAACTTAAAACAATAAAAGGATAGGTAACTTGACACAAGGAGAACTCATTAGATACCAACTAAAGAGTGTATCAAGCTCTAAAACCTCTACAAAACAAGTTAACAAGCACCAAGTTCTTATGCAAATCCAAGAGAAACTCGGTTCACTCAAGAACTCACGTTTCCAGCCATTTCACACAACACAAGAAGAAAACTGTCTCTTGTGATGTCAATGATGGTCTACTCTCTATTGAGAGGATGGTGTTTCAATGTTACAATGTTGGTTAAAAAATAAGCTAACTAAGGAACAAGATTAAGGAAAATGTTTAAATATTCTATTACAAATGTGTTGCAAAAGGACCCTTTTATCCTTAATGAGGGGATGGCGGGTGTGGAGTGTTTTGGGGCAGCCTTGGGTGTATTTTGAGAAACTAAGGTCATCCCTCACATGTCAAGGCGTACACTCCCTTGGATGAGTTCGCAACAAGCTCAACCACGTCTATTTTCATAAACGTGCCTTGAAGTCTTTGTAGTTCCCGAGTTTGGCTTCTAGTAAATGGTCTCAAGCCCATGACATCCGTATCACCCTCTCCATCTTGAGAGGATTTTGACCTTAAACTCATGGTTTCTTCATCTTCAATGGTATCAATCCGTGAGAGATCACACACGTTGAACGTGTTATGCATTTGGTATTCCGAAGGTAAGTCGATCTTGTAAGCATTATCGTTGATTATTTCAAGAACCTGGAATAGTGGAAGCAACTTTCCCTTTTTTTGGTTGGGAAATTGGTCTTTCCGTAGGTGTACCCACACCCAATATCTCGGCTCAAGCACAAGGCGTCTTCTTTCTTTATTGACTCGTTTGTCCATCTCTCGCTTCTTCTTCTCAAGTCACAACCTCACCTTCTTATGTAAGATTTTCATAGCTTCGGCGCTCTTGTTTCCATATAAGCTAACAACAACATCACTTGGCAAAGGAGTTAGATCCAAGGAGGTTAGGAGGCGTGATGCCCGTACTTGAATGGATCACCCGATTGTAAGCAAATTCTATGAGTGGTAGGTGATCTTCCCAAGAAGTCAACTTACCTTTAACCATGGAACGTAGCATAGAACCTAAGGTTTTTTTTACTACTTCCGTTTGGCCATCGGTTTGTGGGTGGCAAGATGTAGAAAACAACAACTTGGTACCGAGCCTACCCCATATTGACTTTCAAAAGTGACTAAGGAGCTTAGAGCCCCTATCACTTACAATGGTCTTTGGGATGTCGTGCAACTTAAAAACATGTTCAATAAACAAAGAAGCTACACTAACCGCATCTTCACTATTTTTACAAGGAATAAAGTGTGATATTTTGGAGAAACGATCAACAACAACAAAGATGCTATCCCGACCCCTTTGAGTCCGTGGCAGCCCCAATACAAAATTCATAGTAATATCAAACCACAGAGGTAATGGAATGGGAAGCGGGGTGTACAACCCATGAGGAAGGAGCCTAGACTTAGCACTCCTACAATTCATGCATTAGCCGCAAACTTTCACAATATCTTTGCGCATCCTTGCCTAATAGAATTGTTCCTCCAATATTCTGAGGGTCTTACCAATTTCAAAGTTACCCATGAGACCACCGTCGTGTGCCTCTCTCACAAACAACTCTCTCCAAGAGGTAAAAGGAACACACAATCATCTTCCCCGAAACAAGTACCCATCAAACATGGCATAGGGAATGGAATCTGTATGCCTCCTTTCCCTACCCACGGCTTCACTTTCCCTAAAGATAGGAGCAAAGTAAGGGTTCTCAGGATATAAAGACTTGATGCTCTCAAACCCCATTAGATTGGACGAAAAAGTGGACATAAGAACATGCTTTCTAGATAACACACCGACTACCACATTATCCTTACCACTTTTATATTAAATCACATAGGGAAAAGTTTCAAGAAATTCAATCCATTTAGCATGTCGTTTGTTAAGTTTGTCTTGTTCCTGAAGGTGCTTCAAAGATTTATGATCCATTTAGATTACGAATTTCTTGGGACAAAGATAGTGTTGCCAATTGCCTAACGCTCTAACTAAGGCATACAACTCCAAATCATACGTAGAGTATTTTAAAGTTGCTCCTTTGAGCTTTTCACTAAAGTAAGCTATAGGCTTAAATTCTTGCATCAAAATCGCGCCTATGTCCACTTTTCTAGCATCACATTCTATTTCAAACATCTTGTCAAAGTTACGCAATTGCAACAATGGTGACGAAATGAGCATATCTTTCAAGGTCTTAAAGGCCTTAGATTACTCTTCACCCTACTTGAAAGGTTGGTCCTTTTGGATGATTTCGGTCAAGGGGGCTGCAATGGTACTAAATCCTTTGACGAACCTCCTATAAAAACTTGCCAACCCTTGGAATCTCTGAACTTCACCCACGGTTTTAGGGGTTGGCCAATCTTTAATGGCGGTTATCTTGGATTCGTCTACCTCTACTCCCCTCGAGCTTATAACAAATCCCAAAAACACAACTTTATCAATACCAAAGGAGCATTTTTCAATCTTAGCATACAACTTTTCATTCCTAAGAACATCAAAGACACTCCTTACATGCAATACATGTTCATTAGGGGACTTACTATAAACTAAAACATCATCAAAGTACATAACCACAAACTTGTCAATAAACGGCTTCATCACATGATTCATTAGCCACATAAATGTACTAAGAGCATTGGTAAGACCGAATGACATGACCATCCACTCATATAAACCAAACTTGGTCTTGAATGCGGTCTTTCATTTATCACCCGATTGCATACGAATTTGGTGATATTCGTTCCTAAGATCAACCTTAGAAAACACACAAAATCCATTTAGTTCATAGAGCATATCATCTAACCTAGGAATAGGATGACGATACTTTACTATAATTTTATTTATGGCTGGACAGTCCACGCACATTTGTCATATCCCATCCTTCTTTGACACAAGTAACACCAGAACTGCACACAGACTCATGCTTTTCTTGATATATTCTTTGTTGAGGAGGTCCTCAACTTGCTGTTAGAGTTCCTTGGTATCCGTGGGGTTGCTCCTATAAGCCAGTTTGTTCGGCATTGTGACCCCAAAATAAAGTCGATTTGGTGCTCAATTTCTCGAAGTGGGGGAATTCCTTACGACAATTCACTAGGAAATACATCATCAAATTCCTGCAAAACATTAGAAATAAAAGACGGGATAGGGGAAGTGGACGGGTTAGCATTCAAAACATGAGCCAAAAGTAGCATAGGAGTAGCATCATCATACTCTTGGATGAGGTCGCCCTATCGAACCAACATTACCATCGAATCCTTACCCCTTATAGCCAAAACTTCCTCTTCTCCCTCACCCTTTCCACTCTCGGGTTCATCCCCTCTACCCACAAATTCCTTCTCTTTCTTTATTTTTTATTGAAAACTCATCATTTGGTGATGTTCCTCACACAATTGTGATGGTGATAGTGGTCAGAGGTTGTACTTCTGACCCTTAAACTCAAAGGAGTAGTAGTTGGTTCGGCCATCATGCTTGGTCGACCTATCATATTGCCATGGCTAACCCAACAAAAGATCACAAGCTTGCATAGGAATGATGTCGTAAAGTACCTCATCCTCATAATTTCTAACTTTGAACCGAATCACCACTTGACAATTTACCTTCAACTCTCCACAATTGTTCAACCATTGGAGTCTATACGGATTTGCATGTGGAGTAGTTGGTAACTTCAAGTGATCTACCATCGAGGCACTAGCTACATTACCACAACTTCCGCTATCAATAATTAAGGAGCACACACTCTCCTTAATGAGGCACTTAATATGAAATCCGTTTTCCCGTTGGCTAGGATCATCCAACGCTTTGCTAATCATAAATCTCCGTACCACATAATTAGGTACTTCAAGTTCACCTTCTTGCGGCCAAACCTCCTCTTCATCATCATTACTAGGCCTCTCGGCCTCTACTCCCTCTTAATCTTGAGAGGCTCTTTATTTTCACCTATTTTAAGCCCCAATTCTTCTCCCAAGAAATACAACTTCCATTCTCTCAATATCACATTTCTCCAATGAGGACACTCACTAGCCTTGTGTCCCTATCTGTGGTATTTGAAGCATTGAAATCCCTTGACATTGGAGGGAATATTTGGCTTGCCCTTAAACCATGAAGGAGGTGGTGGATCAACCTTGTTCACGGGTGAAGAGGCCTTGGTTGGTTTTTGTTTAGACTTGTTCCACCCCAAAGTCTATGGAACTACTTCTCTCCCCTTGGTCCAACTCGAGAACCCTTGATATGTTTTAGTTTTGTATGCCGACCTTTCCTTGTTCTCTCATTTAGTCTCCAAAGCCGCTTGAAAGATCTCTTCAATAGTTTCAAACTTATGAAGTATCGTATGTGTAGAGATTTCCTTATTTAGGCGGACCTTGAATTGGATAATATCGTGTCTCACTTATTCTCCTCTATGATCAAGTTTCAAGATGAGTTGTTGAAACTCATCATAGTAGGTTGTCACACATTTGTTTCTTTGCTTCAAGTTGTACAATTTTGCAAGGATTTCATGTTGATAGCTTTGGGGAAGGTACTTTTGCCTCATAAGATACCTTAACCGAAATTAAGGAGGGGGTTTTCCCTCAATCAATACGTCGCCAAAACGTTTGACATACTCCTACCATGTGGTAGCATATCTCTCAAAATGAGCAATGGCATAGCAACTCTTCTTTTTCTCCGTGAGATTGTTCACTTAAAAGACTCTCTCGCATGCGGATTCCATGCGAGAAACTCTTCGGGATCACTTTCTCCCCTAAAGATTAGAAGTCCCATTTTGATAGCGTTAAGACCAACATCCCTTTCCCAAATACCTTGGCCGCCCCTAACATCAAACCCTCGATTTTTCCTTGTACCCTTTTACCTTTCATCCCATCTTTCATCAAATAAGGATCATCATACATTCCATACCCTCCCCTTTGGTTCTCCCTCACATCTTCCTCTTCTTGTATTGATGGGTTTTGGATATTTGGAATTTGGTATGGTAGATTGGCATTTAGTGGAGGAGGTCTTTGGATTGGAGGATTTTGGCATGGAGGATTCGGATTTAAGGGTGGAATTTGGGTTCCAAGTCCTTCATGTGGGACTTGATGATGTGGGGAATGACTAGGTCCATCAAGGCCTCGACCTTGTGAGTAATAGTTGGCTTGAGGTATGGTATTTGGTGGATACATTCTTTGGTACATGGCTTCGGGGGTAATAGTTTGGGATGCGTTTTGAGGAGTTGAGGGTCAAGAACTCCGTTGGATTTTGACCCTCTCTACACGCCCACTAATAGAGGCCATTTCCACTCCCATCTTCTCAACCGTGGCATTCACTCTAGCCATGTCCCGAGACAAGGACTCAAGACTAGATACAAGCGCATTCATAACATTATGGTCCAAGGTTTGTGCATTGAAAGTTTTGGGTTCCATGTGTGGTGGTTCCATTTGCAAATGTACCTACAAAACAAGCAAATGTTAGTTCAAAATACTCCCACTCACTCTTTTCACTCGGCTCCCTCACTTAGCCTTTCAAGTATTGTAAGCCGGCTATCAACTTGTGAGTAATTGGTAATGAATCTACTCTTGAGTTAGAATGGATTTCAGTTTGGAAAACTCATATAAGTTTTGTGCGCACTTGAACCAAGAATAACTACGAATTATAAATGAGCAAAGCACCACAAGGAACGTTAACATGAAAGACGTACTCAAAAAATAGTTCATAACTTAGTAGGTTGTTACTTAGTTTCCAACTAGTGTAGGAGTCAATTAAAAGATACTAGTAGAGACAAGGAAAGAAATTAAGAATGTCCAAGAGCTTGAGTTTTGTTATTGGTGTGGTCCACATTTTATTTTCTTTTGGCCGTCTGGAATTGTTGTTGAAGTGTGATGTTTTTCCAATCTTGAGTTGTTCAACCTTGTTATTTGGTGATAATTTTTGGTTTTAGAGTGATGATGCAAGATTTTGGACTCTCTTTCCAAGGGTCAAAGGTGTCTATCAAATTTTCACCAACTTGCACTAAATTTGCAAAACACCTTTTTGCCTTGTCTTTGTCCCTTTCCTCTTTTGGCCTTTCTTGAAAGATGTTTGACACTCCTTTTGATAAATAAGGTTTTGGGGAGGTATTTGTTTCTTTGCCACTTTGGTGTTGCCTTGAAAGTATTCCTAAGACAAACACAAGAATTTGTCTCTCTCTTCCCTTTTCAAATTAAACAAGGCCTTTTGTTGAATATTACCCAAGAACAATATGAACAACAACAAGAACACTTTGAATAACAACAATAACTAATCCGTCCAAACCCTCAACAATAACTAAACACGAACTCAAATCTTGGGCTTTAGATCTAAGTGTGTTAGTGTACAACAAGCCAACACACGAAACTACTAAGACAAGCAAAATAACACCTAAATCTAGACAACTTCTCGGCCAAACACAAGACACCCAACAACTTTTTTTTTTCAACTAGAAGAGCCCAAGATTGGTAGTGTAAGAACACGACCAGCCTTTGCTCTGATACCAAATGATACCAAATGGTATCTACAACACCAAAACAGTTCTCAAACAGTCACAACAACACTCATAAACCCTCAACAACAAGACAACAATACGATACAAGAAGCAAACACAAACTTAAAACAATAAAAAGATAGGTGACTTGACACAAGGAGAACTCATTAGGTAGCAACTAAAGAGTGTATCAAAATCTAAAAATCTCTACAAAACAAGCACCAAGTTCTTACGCAAACCCAAGAGGAGCTCGGTTTACTCAAGAACTCACGTTTTCAGCTGATACACACAACACAAGAAGAAAACCGTCTCTTGTGATGTCAATAGTGGTCTATTCTCTCTTGAGAGGATGGTGTTTCAATGTTACAATCTTGATTTAAAAATACGCTAACTAAGGAATATGACTAAGGAAAATGTTTAAATAGTCTATTACAAAGGTGTTGCAAAAGGACCCTTTTACCCTTAATGAAGGGGTGACGGGTGTGGAGTGTTTTGGGGAAGCCTTGGGTGTATTTTAAGCACCTAAGGTCATCCCTCACATGTCAAGGCGTACACTTCCTTGGGTGAGTTCGCAACAAGCTCAACCACATCTATTTTCATAAACGCGCCTTGAAGTCTTTGTAGTTCTCGAGCTTGACTTCTAGTAAATGGTCTTGAGCCCATGACACCCGTGTCAGGGGTAAATGAGCAATTTCATCTATATTATTAATATTAATTAAGAGAATTAAATTGAGCAAGTCAAAAGCCAAAATTTACTCTGTTGTTCAATTTTTTTTCACGTTTTAGTTACAGCGAAGTAGGATATTAGGGTTTTTTTTTAATTTCTTTATTACTGGAAGAGAGAAAGCATCATAGAGGGTTTGTGGAGTTCAAGAACGGCTATGAAGAATTCCATAGATCACAGTTTGATTGATAGTAACCTTCGAGTATGTATATATCAGTGCCTTGATATGTAGTTGCTGATCCTTACCTTTATAATGGGATAAATTGAAGTTGGAACTATATGAAAACATATGGGTAATATTAAAGGACCATCATGTTATTGAAGCCACTATTTCACATAGTAGCTATATTTATTTTTATTGTGAAAATAAAATATAAAGCTTCGGTTAATTGAAAATTTTAATTGTTGAAGATGTTATGTTTTGAATGGTTACACAGACGAGCAATTGGACTGAGAACTTGATTCTGATTGGTGACTTATTCTAAAAATTTAGACGTTACTCGCTTAAAAGCTTTTGATTATTTTAAATTCATTTTGGTGGTTTGAGGTGATTTGAATTTACGGAAGCATAGTTGTGATATATTGAGGGGTGCTTGGATTGTGAATTTGAAGTAAGTGAGGCTTTAAGTTTTGGTGCTTGCTTTTCAAACCTATTTTATAAAAAAAAAATATATTTTTCTGCCTAGTCCATATGTTGAAACAAACGTGTGTTTGGTAGAATTGGTGGTCTTTGAGCAACTGCGGATATGTATTTTGTTAAGTATATTGAGAATCATTTAATGGTGAGTTGTGAGGTGACGTTGGGATATTGGATATATTTACCAGGAGGATACATGTGCTGCCGTAATATGTTAGGGGCATACATATGCTGACGTGATATGTTAGGGGTCTTGTACTTGCTGTCGTGATATATTTACTAGGGGTATACATATGCTGCCTCAATATGTTAAGGACAATACCTTTGTCGCTGTAATATGTTAGGGGCTTTGTACTTGCTGCCGTGGTATAGTTTTTGGGCATTATATATGTTTTTGTGGACTTGTCAAAGTGCTAGGTTAATCACCTTCACTGCCGTTTATGACAAACCGTGAGGGTGGATTGAGTTAAGATACATAGTAACTTTTGAAACATATGGTGAAGCTTATTGAGCATTATATTATAAGATATATGTTGTGCATATAATTTATTTAATTGTTCTGTGTTGTATTTTCTAACACTTGTTCCAGGGGTATTAAATTAGCGCGTCGAGGATTTTACTGAAATATTTATATATAACTCACTCCTTACTTGCATGTGTGTAGATACTTTGTGGAAGGTGAGATTAGTGGTTGATGGTCCATTTATGAGGATTCTGTTGAGGTGAACCTTCTCATTATTCGTGGAAGCTGTCGTTTCAGCTCTATCTATTTTAATTTATATTTCTCTTCATTGGGTTTTCATGCCCGAGAATTGAAATTATCTAACTCTATTTTAGATGCTTCATGATCTTAGCGTGAAATTTCAGCTAGAGAATTAGTTCTCGAGTGATTGATGAATTTATTGTTTGATAGTGAAATTTTGTTGGATCATGATTCAATAGTTATTGATGCGTTGGAGTTGCACATATCTTATCTTAGTGCTTATTAACTGGTAAAGTATACAGAAGATTGATTCTCCCGACAGGTGGTGTTAGCGGGTGCCACTCACACCTAGGAATTAATTTTGGGATGTGACAACAATAATGATGTTCTTTTCATTCTATCCTTCTTTAAATAAAGAGAGTTTTATATAATCAAAAGATTATTAAAAAGTTATATATTTTCAAGATATTTATATAGAGTAAGTTGGTAAAAATACTCTTTTATTTTTTTGAAATAGTAATTTCTTAAAGAGTGTATTTAAGATAAAGTAGCGACTTATTAAAAAATAAAGTAACTTTTTCCATTAATTTTTGAACTTAGAAGAGTGGTTAAGCTATTAACCAACCACTATGATTTACAAAATAATGAAACTCATTTTTTAAAATAAATTAACCAAATAACATATTAGATTTTCTTTAGACAAATATAATACGATTAATTTGTGAAGCCGCTTATCTAAGAAAAAAGGTTGATAAAGACGTCAAGCAAGACTAATAGGCTTTTGGGCTGATAAACTTAAAGATGAGGTGCACATAATATTTTAAATAAATTTTATATCAAAATAGAAGAGAAAAGATAGCTCACCAGCTTAAAAGTATGCAAGTATTGTTTGACTAGTCATTCATTCGGAGAGTCACACCCCCTTAGTAACTCAACATCCTTGCTGATTTGCCCCGCCATACTTGATCCCCCATTAGCCTACCCTCTATCAGTGGTATCACTTCTACCCATCACCCTAATTAATTAATTAAGTTAAAATGCTCAAATTTGTCATTGAATTATCAGAAATGATTCATTTATTCAGTTAAAAATTTGATACATTTATATCATTGTCGTTGCAAAATCAGCTCATCCATGCCATTATTTTTTAATGATAAATTTTTAAAAATAGCTTGCCAACCTAGAAACGTGTTAATATTATTTGACTAGTCGTCCATTCGAAGAGTCACCCCCTTAGGGACTCAATGTCCTCGCTGATTTGCCCCGCCATACTTGATCTCTTCATTTCCCCATCAGCCTTTCCTCTATCAGTGGCGTCACTTCTACCCACCACCCTAATAAATTAATCAATTAATTAACTAATCACTTTATAATATATTGATATTCTTCATGGGGAGAACAAATGAGTCCAATCGAGTCATTGGTCATAGTCAACTGCAGCAAATAAATTTGCATTCCCAAAGAAGCTGAAAATGGCTGAAAGCTCATCTAACAATGGCGGAACTGATCAGGTACAAATACATTCCCATTCTCTTCTCATCACTCTACTTTTACTATCAAATATCCAATTAGTCATTTTGCCATATCTCCTATTTTTGGTTGGTCAGGTACTGGTGGAGAACACAGGCAGTGTTAGAATATTCATATTAAATAGGCCTAAGCTGTTGAATGCTCTTTCTGCTCAAATGGTATGCCAACATATACATCATATTATTACTCCTCCGTTTCATTTTAGTTGAACTTCTCTTTTAAAATATCTGTTTTAATTTAGTTATTTCTTTTATAAAATCTATGAAAATATTATTAAGTTCTTTCGATACTACCCTATTATTAATTACTAAATAAAATGTATAAACTTAAATTTATATTTTCAAACCATAATTTAATAAGACCAATGTGATAAAATAAATCTCTAATAATTTTTTTTTTTCTAGTTGGAGTGTCAAGTGGTAAGGACCAATTAAAACGAAATGGAGGAAGTACTATTATTATCTATTGTTTGTGTTTCATTAAATATCTCATTTAAAAATTTATTTGGCATGGTTGATTATGTGTCTGTTTGGATTGACTTTTCGCTTTTGACTTATAAGTCATAAACTAGAAATTCTAACTTATAGCTTTTGACTCATTTTTAGCATTTTAAATCAAAAATCATAAGTTAAGATTTTTAATTTATGACTAGTGATTTATTTTTAACATTTTAGCTTAAAATTAAGTGTTTATAAGCATTTTTTAAATATATTTAAACACTTCAAAAGTGCTTAAAAATTAATTTTAACTTAAAAACATTTCAAATAAGCCAATTCAAATGGGCTCAGCTTATCTACTGTTAATGATTGTCTTTTCATTAAGTTCGACCTTAACTAGTTTGTGATTGAGCGTAATGTTACTGTAGTTGTTGAAGCCGTTGTTGAATAGTGGAGGTGCGCAGTCAGATCTAAACATGTATAATAAAAATAAAAAGAACAATTTATTGCATATGCTCGCCTTTTGCACCTTAATTAATGGTACAAGGAAAACAAATTAATATTTGCCCTGGTATTTTTTCATGGTCACTTTTTCAATATATCAAAGCAAAGATATAAAAAAAATTGACTATAGTAAAAAATTTCATAATTCTATACTACTACATTTTTTTTGTGAAATATGCATCTACCTGTCATTAAACAAAAAGGTAAAAAAAGGGGTCATATTCCTTAGATTATCGTTGATATTTTTGATCTTCCTTGAGATAGAATAAATTTATAGAAAAAATACAAGACTAGCAAACTTAACTCCATAATTAATCTAAATAGCAGTATTTTAAAAAAATATTTTAGTGGCTTCTTATTCTTTCTTAATTTTTTTCCCTTTTTCTCTCTTTTATATCACTAACCTTTTTTTCTCTTTCTTTTTTTTTTCTTTCTCGTTTTTCATTTTTTTTGTTTTTCCTTTTTAGTTGTTTTTAATTTTAATTTTTAATTTTTTTCCTCTCTTCTGTTTCTCTTTTCTTTTTTTTTTCTCTTTCCTTTTTTATTTGTTTTTTTTTTTTCGTTTTTCTTTTTTTTTTTCTTTTTTTTTTTTTTCTTTTCTTATTTTTGTTTTTTAATTTCTTTTTTTTTAATTTTTTTCTATCTTTAGCTTCTATTTCTCTTTCTTCTTTTTTCCCTTTTCATTTTTTTTTAAAAAAATTCTTTTTGCTTTTTAATTCTATTTTCGAAAAATATGGCTATGTTGAGTAAAAGTCATGAATGATAATGAAATTACTACAATCGTTTATTGAATTTGTATTCGTATCGTCATTTATATTTTTGTATTCATTGATACAATTGTATTTGTATTTTATAATTTACACTTGTATTTCTATGTATTTTATAGTTCGTATTTATATTTGTATTTTATAGTTCAAAATTATGAATATTCTATACAATTCACACTTATATTTAAAGAATTATTTTGTATTTGTATTTTTAAGTTGATTGCATATTGTATTTGTAATTTTATTTATTTGTATATGAATTTGTAGTCAATTGCTTCATTTGTATTTTTAAATAAGTGAGAACAAATTGTTATTTTTCTTTCTATAAACACTTGTATTCATATTCATTAATATGAATTATATTTTATTCATACAAATTGGATAAGAAAAATACAAATGATAAATTATACAAATACAAATGTTACATTCGTGACAAATGATACATATTTATATAATTTGAACCATATATATACAAATGATACATGTTTATATACAAATACAAATACAAATGATAATTTGACATACAAATAATAATGATACATTTGTATTAAATGATACATTGCATATATATTTGTATATTTTAAACTCAAGAAAATACAACAACAACAACAACAACAAACTCAGTGTAGTCCCACAGCGTGGGATCTGGGGAGGGTAAGATGTACGCAGTCCATATCGCTACCTCCGAAGAAGTAGAGAGGCTGTTTCTGATAGACCCCTGGCTCAAGATAAAGGATAATAAACAAGGAGATGGATGACATAACCGAAATAAAGTATAGGAAATAATAGAATAAAATCACAGAAATATGAAATACAACGGTTATCAGAGACAATCTAAGCAAAAAAAAAAAAAATCTGATGTCCAAAGATACTAGTATAACATTATAGTTGTTTCACCACTCAATTTTTTTTTCATTAGAACAACAAATGTACATGGGTAATAGAAGCTTAATAGAGTTTAACGAGTCAACTTAGTTAAGTTTAAGAAATGAAAACTCATGGTGGTAGAATGTTTAAAGGAACTTTAAAAAATAAGTTCATATCAATGGTGTCCCTATTCCCGATAACATTTCAAGTAAAACCATAATGGGGCTACAATACAACAAAAATCACAATGGCTAGTGCTCAGAGTTCCCTCTTTGCATAATCATTCAAAGTGAAATTACTAAGTCGATTTAGTCCTTACCTGAAAAGCAATGGGGATAACAAACCATGAAGGCAGTGGCGGAGCCAGACTTTTCTTTGAGGGGGGTCAGAAGTAAATATATGGACTAGTCGAAGGGGTTCAACATCTATAATACATACATAAAATATTTTTTGATCATATAAAAATAGTATAATTTTCCGATGAAGGGGGTTTGGATGAACCCTCTGAATTGCATGTGGCTCCGCCACTGCATGAAGGTGAGTCAATATATCTTGCATACTGCTCAAAAGCAAATTGCACAACAATACCAACAAGGTAGGGGGCAAGAGTAGCAGAAGCTGCAGGACCCGTCCATGGCCAGACAAACCCCATGGTCACCATTGGAATTATTAGACTGAGTACTAGTACAGAAATTGAAGATATTCTATATCCGAGTGGTGAGGTGATTCTCCTGTCAGAAGATACTAGCTCAAGCGGTCTCCTTAAACGATCTATTAAGAGAAGAAACACTGCTGCTTCACAGTAAAAGATAGCTTCGGTGAAGAACAAGATGAGGAAATCAGTTAATAAAGAGTCCTCAAATATAGTTGATAAAATCCTGCGCAAGGGAAAGATGAAAGAGGCAACAAGGACAGCTGGGCCAACAAACCACAGTAGAATGTTCTGGTTCTTTGCAGTAGCGGATACAACGATTTTCTCCTCCCTTCTGTAAGGATGATTGTAGAATGACAGTATGCCAGGCTTACCACCAACACCTTCAAGTTGGGCATTTGAACTACTGACAGAGGCAACGTATTCAACACTAGGATGTTCACTTTCTTGCTCAAAACCATCTTCCTCAAGCTTGCAGTTGGATAACTGGTCCTCTGCATTGGCACTCGAACTTCTCACACCTTTAGCTTTTCAAGCTTGAAATGATGTGACCTAACAACTTTTCAAGAAAATACAAGTAATATATATACTTGTTTGTATACAAATACAAATAATAATTTGTAAATATTCACGATTTAACTATTCAAATACAAATAATAAATTTATTTAAAATATATAATTTGATATAAAAAAATAATAAAAGGAATGAGAAAAAAACACAAAAAACGAGAAAAGAGAAGAAAAGGAAAAAAAAAAAAAAATAAAGAAAAAAGAAAAAAAAAAAAAAGAAAAGAAAAAAAAAAGAAAAAGTAGAAAAGGAATTTTTTTTTTTTTTTAAAAAAAAAGACTAAGGAAAAAACTGAAAAAGAAAAAAAAGAAGAGAGAGAAAAATAATTTTTTTAATCATTCATATCTATTTTGAGTTTTGAAACTCATTAAAAAATGATTATTTTTAGAAATAAAATCTTCAATTAATCTTTAATTAATTGGATTCTTTTGTCTTTATAAAATCAAGTTATTACCGAAAAATAAAGTAATTAACTGTATTGTATATGCATTTGATATTGTCCTGCTCATCAAATACATATACATGTTGCTATTTAGGATAATTAGTAAAAGGTTACTATGCGTCTCCTAATTAATGAGCCTAGTTTGCTATTTCTGAATTTTCTCCTAAATTTATCCCCACGAATTTTATTTGCTGAAATGTATAAGTACTTCTTATTTTTATTAATTTCAGCAATTCCTTTGGTCTAAAATAATATTTTATGACTAAGTAGAAGAGGGATATTAGATTTTCTTTCATTTGGATCGGGTCTAAAGTGTAGTGTAAAACAAATGGATGAGGTAATATTAAAGCCACATGACATTTTTGGAATTAAAAAGAAATAAATTTTAGGTTTTTCTTTAAATATTTTTAGTAAATATAAGTTTGTGACCGAAAATAGTAAATATGCACCATTTGTTGTTTGGTGGAGGTATATATACGCCATATTTTTAATGAGTACTATATTCGCTCTATATCGCAAAATTGAAGGGTAAATTTGCCCTTTTTTCCAATAATTGCATTAACTAAAATCAACTTTAAAAATAAAAGAATTACTTTAAGGGTGTGTTTGGTATGAAGTAAAATACTTTTAAATTTTCTCATAATTAGTTGACTTAAATATTTTGAAAATAATTTACAAATGAACTTATTTTTTTCTCATTTAAGAAAATGACTTCTTTATATATATCCAGCAACCCTTTTTCAACCTCACCACTACCTAATCCACCCAGACCCCATTTTGGGATTTGAACCCGACATCGAATTGGGAGCCCACTCTCGACCGTCACCCCAAACTCGAGATTCAACCTTAACACAAGACTCGATACCTCAAATCAAGACCTGACCTCGATCCCCACACGAGACCAAATTTCGACCTCGATCCAAACTTAGGACCTTGCCTTGACTGCAACTCGATCAAGACCCCGACCATGGACCTAACCTTACCCAGGACCCAACCCAGACTCCTGACATCGACTAGAGACTCAACTCCCGACCTTAACCCTAACCTCGAAACCCAACCCAACCTGAGTATCGACCTCGAGTTCAAGATCAAACCTCGACCTAAGACTCGACCCTTACACTCAATTAGGGAACTGACTACCAACTCGACCTCTATCCTGATTAAAGACCTAATACCATCTCAATTCTAACCCAGGACCTCGGCCTTGACCCGATCATGACCCGGCACTCGACCTTGGCCTGATATATAATTTTGACCCTGATGACTCGAGATCATGACCTCGATTTTGATCCTGACTCCAACCCTAACTGAGACCCGACTTGAGCCCCCAAATTCATCTCCTTTTTATTTTTGGTTTCTCCATTCTTTCCAAATTTCTAGTTCGACGTGTGATACTTATGTTACTTAAATATCAAAGGTCTAGATTATTTAATTTTCTTGGCCAAAAAATTATACTAATTAAACATGAATAAAAATAGATGTAGCTATTTAAGTTTCAATTTTGATAAGAAAATGTCCATCTTTCAAAATTTTGGGACCGAATAAATTTACTTCAACTAAATAATTGATATAAAATGAAACTTTCCATAATTTATACAATATCGAGTCAAGATAAAGATGTGTAAATATTTTTTTTACAAAAAAGTTTCTAATTTTTTTTTTTTTTTTGAAAAACTTTATCTTAACAAAATATTTAGTTTATATTTCTTTGATAATGGCCAAGTAATTTTCAATACTTTTTATTTAATATCTAAATATTGAAAATTCTATTTTATGATTTACAATGTTTTCTCTTCGTAAAGTAACTTATTTAAATGTTAATTTTAAATTGGCACAAAATTTAGTCTATGAAGAAACAATTCATCTTTTGTGAATGGAAAAAATAAGTTTTGTATAGAAAATGAAAATGATTTACTATGGTGTCAAAAGAATTGTGAGATGGTTATTTTCAAAGCTAAAATTAGATATACTTAAATGGTAATATATATCCTTTTAACCATGATTAGGAAACTTGATTACTTAAAAATCTGCACCATTGATATTTACTTAAAAGTGTCATACATCATGCAATATTCGTGTCATATTCATGTAATTAAATTACTGAACACTTGATGATATAGATTGGAGTGTGATGAAGACATGTTATAAGTGAATAAATGTCCTCTTAAACATATTTGTTTGTCCAGATATCTCGGCTGTTGGAACTTTTCCATGCCAGCGAAGGAGATTCAAATGTGAAGATGATAGTATTGAAGGTATGTATGTTCACTAGTAGGAGGATCTTCTGTGCTAGTTAACTAGTTGCCATGATAGCTTAGCTGTGGTTATTTTGTAATTTTTTGTTCAAACAAAGTATACATGCTGGCAGGCAGTTTGCATTGATTGTGTTTCTTCATTGAATTCTGTAATGCATCAGTCTGCGATTTTGTTTCTCTTAGTTCTTGGTCCTTGTGACTTGTGCTGGAAGATGTATAATTTGTTAGAGGAGGTTGGGTTGGTGGAAGGAGGATAATGGTTCTCTGGTTAACCTTATAAGAGAACAAGGTATATTTCTGATTAATTAACCTTATTAAAGATAATGGTATTTTGGCTACACCCATTCAAAGTATTTTGGCTACACCCATTCAAAGCTATAAAGTCTCCTGGAGGGCACTAATAAGACTCATCTCTTGACACGGTGAAGAAAACGTCTCTGTTGGTTTAAAAACGTTAAAGGGAAACAACGCAGGAATTCAATTTAAAAGCTGGCCGCAGAAATAGAGATGGAGTTTGAAGAAAAGAATATGCAGAGAGACAGAGAGATTATTTTCTTGTTAAAAGAAAGTCTATAATTGATCATCAACTTAGCAACTTAAATAGTTGCTATTCCAACTAAAAATAGGACAAAGAAACAACCCACTTCTACCAAAATTAAGACAACTAATTAGTTTCCTACCAATGATAGAACTCCTAAATTAACTAGGATTGTAAGTAAAAAAGCTAGAGAAAAAAAACAGAGAAAGACGTGCATATTCCTAAAGCAACTCTCAACAGTCTCCTTATGGCTCCGGTGATATCTCCCCTCTAGTATTCAATGCTACCTACCTTTTTCTTCACCATATATACTAGGATTGTGTTACTTGGTGATACTAACTCTTACTTGATTGCAGGAGTTCGAATGAATTCGGGGATCGAAATTACTGCTTCAGGAGTAACTAACTCGAGAAAGTAGTTAATGAGAATGAGAATTGAGAAAACAGAGAGAGAGATTTTGAGAGAGAATAATTAATTTTTGTATATCTATATGAAAATGAATGGATTACATGTTTATATAGAGCTCATGATCCACTACCCATTGACTAGTCTACTTGAGTTAGTTATAACTACTTAACTAACTTTAGTTGCTGAGTAACTAACTAGACTATAGCTTTCCAGTGTTAACTAACTTCTCGAACTTATTACAATTTCCCTACTTATTAATATTGTGTATCATTACTCCCCCCATAAAGAAGATCCTTGACCTCAAGGATCAAACGAAGGAAACCTAATCTTGAGAACACTAGCAAATTCCCAAGTTGCAACATTAGCAGGAAGTCCAGTCCACTTAATCAACACTTGTGCAACAGCCTTATTCCCTCTTTTAACCATTCTTCTCTGCAAAATCAGCTTTGGTTCAGGGCAATGGGGATTTGCTAAGTCTACAGTAGGAGGATAAGAGATTTGAGAAGGCAACTCGTAACACTTCTTTAATAAGGAAACATGGACAGTAGGGTGTATCTTGACAGAAGCAGGTAGTAAGAGAGTGTAAACAACCGGTCCAACTCTCTTAATGATTTGAAAAGGTATATAAAACTTGGCTGCCAGCTTGTGAGTAACATGATTAGTGATAGTAACCTGCTTGTAGGGGTGCACTTTGAAGTAAACCCAGTCACCAACTTTAAAGTTCCTGTCAGTTCTATGAGCATCAGCCAGTTGCTTCATCCTTAGTTGAGCTCTGGTGAGATAATGCTTAAGCAGCTGCAGCTTGAGTTCCCTATTCAGCAGGGTGTTATCAACCTCAGCTGAAGCTGATTCTCCAGGAAGATATGGTAAATGTAGTGGAGGTAGCCTTCCATACAATGCCTCATATGGTGTTGTGTGAATAGATGAGTGATGGGAGGTATTGTACCAAACCTCCGCCATAAAGACAAGAAAATCAGTTAGAAGCATCCTCATTACAGTAGCACCTCAAATAAGTCTCTAAGCATCTGTTTAAAACCTCAGTTTGGCCATCAGACTGAGGGTGATATGCTGATAAAGTATGCAACTTAACACCTTGTAGAGTGAATAGCTCCTGCCAGAAGGAGCTGATGAAAACATCCCTATCACTAGTAATAGCATCAGGGAATCCATGCAGCTTAACAATATTCTCGAAGAAAACCTTATCAACAGTTTGGGTTGTATAAGGATGTTTAAGTGGAAGAAAATGCCCATACTTGCTAAGTCTGTCCACCATCACTAGAATCACCTCATAACCATTTGATTTAGGTAATCCATTAATGAAATCAATGCTAATTTGCGACCATACCACATCAGGTATGGGTAAAGGCTGTAAAAGTCCAGGGTATGCAGCCAAATCAGACTTATTCCTTTGGCAAACATCACAGTTTTGAATGAATTTCTTTACCTCCTCTCTCATATTCTTCCAGTAAAAGAGGCTGAGCAACCTTCTTGATGTAGCCTCTACCCTAAAATGACCTCATTGGGGGCTTGCATTCCACAATGTCATGATCTCCCTTCTCAATTCTTGAACCTTGCCAACCACCAGTCTGCCTTTCCTTCTCAGCTGACCTTGACTCCAAGTGAATTGTTTGTGAACTGTAGGATTAGTCTGAAAATCTGCAATAAGTTGTTGAAGTTCTGGATCCATAGTCCAACTATCCACAATAGCTTGGAATAGATCAGTATCTGTAGGAGAAATGAACAAGGCTAATAATTCTGCTCCAGTAACTCTTGACAAGACATCAACCACCTTGTTGTCAACTCCTATTTTATACTCTATAGAGTAATCAAATGGCATTAGCTTTGTCAACCATAAAACCTGTGAATTTGTATGTAATTTTTGCTCCATAAGGAACTTTAAAGCCTTCTAATCAGTCCTTATTATAAACCTTTGGCTTAACAAGTATTGAGACCATTTAGTGACAGTTTGTACAATGGCCAATAACTCCCTATCATACACTGATAATACAGCATGCCTTGGTGACAATGCCTTGCTGATGAAAGCAATTGGATGTCCATCTTGCATAAGTACAACTCCTATTCCAAATCCACTAGCATCAGTCTCCACCATAAATGTTTTGTTGACATCAGGTAAAGCAAGCAATTTCAAAAGCATCTTGAGCTGTAGTTGACCAATTAAAATTGTTCTTCTTTGTTAAGTTATTTAAAGCCCTGCAAATCACACCAAAACCTTATATAAACCTCTTGTAGTAATTAGCCCGTCCCAAGAACCCTCTTAGTTGCTTAAGAGTAGTTGGAATGGGCCACTTCCTCACAGCTGTTATTTTCTGAGGATCTGTTGAAACACTTTCTGCTGATATAAAGTGTACAAGATATTCAATTTTATGAACCCCAAAGAAACACTTGCTCCTTTTAACAAACAATTGATGCCTGATCATTTCCTCAAAAACAGACCTCAATGCCTTACATGTTCTTCAATAGTACTACTGTAAATCAGAATATCATCAAAGAAAACTAACACATACTTCCTAAGAAATTGCTGAAATACAGAGTTCATTAATCCTTGAAAGGTAGCAGGTGCATTAGATAAGCCAAAAGGCATTACCAGGTATTCAAAATGATCGGAATGGGTTCTAAAAGCAGTTTTAGGCACATCCTCTGTAGCCATTCTTAATTGGTGATAACCAGATCTTAAGTCAATCTTTGAAAAGATTTTGGATCCTCCTAATTCATCCAATAAATATTCAACAATAGGTATAGGAAACTTATTCTTCACAGTAAACTTATTTAAGTCCCTATAGTCAACACACAACCTCCAGGTACCATCTTTCTTGCCCACTAAGACCACTGGGGATGCAAACGGACTACAACTAGATTGTATGATCCCTTGGTCTAACATTTGTTGTACCAGACCTTCAATAATGTCCTTCTTAATGGAAGGATATCTATATGGCCTCTTATTTATAGGCTCAGTCC
>NC_061111.1:199809996-199835191 GCF_002878395.1 Capsicum annuum | reverse complement strand
CCCCCCGCAATACAATTCTATGATCAAATACTCCCCTATGAGGTGGTAAGCCAGTAGGTTCCCCAAACAACCCTTGAAACTCTGATAATAGATTCAATAAAGTTTGATGACATTCAGTTTTAACTTCCTCCAGTAATGCTGGGTGACCCTTCATTTGTTCACTCCCCATAGACTTGAATCATACAAAGTTGAGATTGGTTACCTGAGTATTTAGCTAATTTACTAGCTCCAGAAGTCTGCACCTGGTTTCCAGCTCCTCTAAGCAAATGTTTCCTTCCCTTGTACCAGAATTCCATGGTCAAAATCCTAAAGTTCATCTTGATATCTCCTAAGGTCAACAACCACTGAACCCCAATACTACACCACATGAACCCAAAGGTAATAGCAGAAAATCTGCTGAAAATTCAACTCCTTGTAGTAACCAAGTAATAGTGGTCATTTTATCCACATTTATGCTCTCATTTGCTGCAGCAACCATTTGAGGATTGGTAGATCTGACCGAAAAATCTAATTGTTGTACCAAATCAGGGTCTATGAAGTTATGAGAACTTCCTATGTCTATCAATATGTGCAGCCCCTTTTTGGAATGATATCCAGTCACCTTAAGTGTCCTAAAACCCAAAGAACTATTTAAGGCATGTATTGAAATCTCCATGTGCTCAGCATGTTGAGACAACTCACTTTTGCTCTCCCCATCTTCATGCAACTCCACCTCAGTTTCAGAGACTCCATCTTCTATTTCATCCCCTTCTTCTAACTCCAACCAGTACAATTGCTTAGTAGTGTTACATTTATGGCCCATAGTATATTTTTCATTACAAAAATAACACAATCCTTTTCCCTTTTCTCATTAATTTCTTCCAAGCTCAACCTTCTCCTATTCAGATTTTTATTATAGTTTCCTTGGGTGATCTTAGGAGTAGGTAGTAGAGGCTTATAGAAAGGTTTTTGATCTCCTATCTTTCTTGAATTAAACACCTGATGTGAACTTACAGGTGGTTTAACAGCATTCAAGTAAGCTTCTTGCAGTCTTGCACTCCTGTAAACTTGAGACAAGGTAGTAGGGTTAGTAATCTTAACAGCAATGTTAAGCTGAGGTGTCAAACCCCCAATGTAGCAACTAATGGCATTTTCTTCTGACAAATTCACCCTTGTAAGATGCCTTTCAAACACAGCCTGATACTCTTTGACAGTCCCAACTTGCTTAATCTTCTTCAATTCCTTCATAGGATCATCAAAGTCAGATCCAAACCTCTCCACCAATGCCATCACATACTTATTCCATCCAATAGGTTGAAGGTACTGTCGATACCTCATGAAAGAAAGATGCCACTGAATTGCCTCTCCTTTCAGATGTAGTGTGGCTATGGTAATTTTATCAGAAACGAGTACATTTTCCATTGAAAAAAATTGTTCAATCTTGAATAACCAAGAATGCAAATCATCCCCTGAAAACCTCAAAAACTCCATGCGCGACCACTTCGAGAACTGGGAATGGGAATTGTGATAACTGCCAGGGCTTTAATCTCTGTGCTCCCTCTCAACTGATTGCCTAACCCCGATGGTTCAGCTTGATCTAATGGAGATTTATCTCTCCTATTCTCTGCGGAATTCACCAAATGATCCTTTAATTCCATTACCACCTGATCCAACCTCTTCAAGGTAGTAACTTCCCCTGCCAAATTGCTCACATTTGTAGTCAATTTCTGCAGCATATTCCTTATTTCTCCCATGTCAGCTGGAGAATTATCAATGGATCGAGTTGTTTTTGTCATGATTGCCAAGAATTCGATTGGCTCTGATACCAATGATACTAACTTTTACTCGATTGCAGGAGTTCGAATGAACTCGGGGATTGAAATTACTGCTTCAGGAGTAACTAACTCGAGAAAGCAGTTAATGAGAATGAGAATTGAGAAAAAAAGAGAGAGATTTTGAGAAAGAAGAATTAATGTTTGTATATCTATATGAAAATGAATGGATTACATGTTTATATAGAGCTCATGATCCACTATCCATTGACTAGGCTACTTGAGTTAGTTATAACTACTTAACTAACTTTAGTTGCTGAGTAACTAACTAGACTGTAGCTTTCCAGTGTTAACTAACTTCTGGAACTTATTACAATTTCCCTATTTATTAATATTGTGTGTCACTTGGTAGTAAAATTAATCCAGGTTGCTGAAAGTTAGTCATGGGGATACAGATATTGTTTGAAAGAAGTCTTGACAAATACTTCACCACATTATCTTAGTGCTGGAAACCACTAATAAGTTACCCTTTACTGAACCCCAAAGAAAAATCTAGAGAGAAGGGAGACTTTTTACCTCTAGCGTTTAAGTTACGCTTGTTATAGACACATGCTTGAACCACTTATTGACATCAGAGAGTCGATAGGAAGCATCAAGTAGTTAGTTTTGCCTGTAAATCTTTGGAACTTGAGCAAAATAAATCTAAAATCAGCTTAAGAAGCTTATTTGGATACCTTCAATAGTAGAACAGCTGAAAGGGAAACGCTTCTTGTGTTGAGTTTTATGTTTTAGTTCTCTTTCACAAGTTTTACGTTTTAGTCACTTTCACAAGCACAGATTTACAAGGGACCCAGTACAAGTATAAAATATCTCAACAACAGTCACAGTTACTCCTGTTCTTGTTTCAATATTTCCAGGGAAATGGAAGAGCTTTCTGTGCTGGTGGTGATGCTGCAGCTGTTTTTCACAATATTCGCCAGGGTAGGTAGTCCGTGAAATTGGTTATAGCTTGGTCAAGACAATGTTCACTATTTATAGATGATATTTTGAACTGGATCCATGAAGGTGAAAATATGCTTCCATCCTTATTTATGCACTAGGGAGTCATTTCGTATGGGCATAAGGTATAATAATCGGGGGATAAAATACAGGATTATTTTATCCTGCATTTGGTTGGAGATATTAAGTCAATCTGGGATTATTTATCCCATCATTTATACCTTATTGATAGGATAAATTATCCCATATACATGCTGGGATAGCTTATCCTAGATACATGGTGGGATAGCTAATCCCGGGATAACTTGTTCCCAACCAAACCACCCTTAGATGTTTAATTATAGACATCCAAAAATATGTGACACACCTCTAAATGCTAATATGAAGAAGTTCCATAAGTTTCAATATTTTGAAGTCATTTCACAGTTCAAATATAGACCATAGGTTCTACTCTAATTAGTGGTGGTTAGACCAACTATATTATATGAAATAAAGTGTTGGCGGCCAGTCAAGAACTCATTTGTTTAGAAAATGAAAGTTGCAGAGATGGATATGTGAGTATACCAGGAGAGATAAGATTAGAAATGAAGATATCTCGGACAAGGTAGGAGTAGCTTCCATGGTGGACAAGATGAGGAAAGCGACACTGAGATCTTTTGGACATGTGAAGAGGAGACATGTAGATGCCCCAGTGAGGAGGTGTGAGAGATTGACAGTCGCGAGCATCAAAAGAGGTAGAGGAAGGCAAAAAAGTATTGGGGAAAGGTAATTAGGCAAGACATGTCATATCTTGAACTTACTGAGGACATGATCTTAGATAGGAGGGTTTGAATGTTGCGGATTAGGGTAGAAGGTTAGTTGGTAGTTGAGCGTTTCTCTCGCTCTCCCGCAGGATAGGCTTGGTGGTTGTACTTGGACCTTCTTTCTTGGTAGTTTCTTACAAGTTGGTTATTGTCTATAAGTAAATATTACTTATAGATGTAGGGTTTATATGCCATTCAGAAACAAATAGGACGAAATTTAGAGTCAATGATGGGTAATGAGAACTTAACTAACTTTTTTCGCCTTTGTTTCATGTCATTCAATAACTGTGGGTTGTTAGAAAGCGTTGAGGGTCCAAAAAACCAAAAGAGCGAGTAAGATAAGTAAATTGAGTTGTTGGAATGTGCAAGAGACTAAGCAAATACTTCGCCACCATGCATTTTAGGAACGTGTCATATACAACTCTAGAAACCACAACTGAAAGACATGGACATGTGCAGTGAGATAGCATGTTTATACGTGTCCAAGCAACAGAGACTGTAGTATATACTGACAGTTTCCACCCTTCTTTCTTAAATTGACAGTATTTGGAAGCTTACAATGCTAATTTTACCTTACATTGTAGAAGAGACGGAGAAAGAAGTGCATCTGGAAGTGTGGCTGTTACTGAACGGTCTTAAATCACATTTAGGATGCACTTGTCGAACGGTTGAACACTGAAAAAGTTTGCACATATTCAATCTGATATTATACCTTTGACCTTTGCCACCCAACTGTGCTCTATCCAGATGACGTTCTCAAAATTTTCAAGAATTTCGTAATTTAAGTGCATATAGTTTAAGGATAAAAAACTGGGCAATTACAATTTATTTTTTTTATGCTTTCAGGTAACTGGAAATGGGGTGCTGATTTTATCCGTGAACAATACACCCTTGACTATGTGGTGGCAACGTATAGTAAACCCCAGGTTAACATAGGTTATGTGTAATTTCAGTATTGTGATACAATTCTTCGAGGAGTAAGTTAATCTTATTTGGACTGCCCCTTGAAGGTTTCCATCCTAAATGGAATTGTCATGGGAGGTGGACTTGGTCTTTCTGTACATGGTAGATTTCGAGTTGCAACAGAGAAGACGGTATTGCATCTCCTTGAGTAATAGATTCAACTCTTCAATGCAGCTATCTTGCTTTCCTTTTTATATTTGACCTTTACCACATTAATTGGCATTTGCTTGAAATGTGTCTATTTATATTTTGAAGCCTCTCGTATGGAATGAAACAATATGTAATATTCATGTGGAATAGCTTCAGAAAAATTAGAAAGAAACCTTACAGACTGTAAATCTTCATGGGTTTTAATTGGTAAATATGGAATTGAGTTGAGAGTGTATTTTTTCTTTGGCAGTAATACTTACCCTTGTGAATTTATTTTGTCTTTGGCAGTAATACTTGCGCTCTTTCAAACTTGGTTGGTGTTTGCTATGTGTAAACTGGTATCAAAAGCTTCATGTCCACATATCTCATGTTCATTTTTCAAACTTGGTTGGTGTTTGCTATATATAAACTGGTAGCACAAACTTCATGTCAACATATTCTCGTGTTCATTTTTCCTGTAGGTTTGTGCTATGCCTGAAACAGCTTTGGGACTCTTTCCTGATGTAGGTGCCTCTTACTTTTATCCAAGGCTTCCAGGATTCTTCGGTAATTCCATTTGTAGCATTGTTCAGATTTATAAAAGAAAATATCCTTCTAGATATAGTTTATTCAAGTTTCAGCATGATGTTTTTTACTTCTTGTCAGTGATTGAATTAATGTCACTACCTGGATGCTCAAGCTTCGCTAGTTTGGGTTGAAGCTATCTTGAGAACTATAATTACCCTAAGCTACTTTGCTTTTAATGCTGCTTCTTATGCGATACCTTTGAAACCAAAAGTGAAAAGATTTGAAAAAGGAACATTGGTCCTTCCTCACGAATAATTACCTATGTTATGATGCATGGAGAAATTTTCAGGTCCAAATGGTTAATACTATGTCTTCTTTTCCTTAACTACTTTCTTATATTCTTTCGCAGGGGAATATGCTGGTCTTACTGGTGCCAGGTTGGATGGTGCTGAAATGCTTGCTTGTGGTCTAGCAACTCATTTTGTACCCTCTGAGGTATGATGCATTAATCCCCATCACGTTCTGAACATTTGGAATATCTTCTATAAGAAATGAAGTAGGTCTTCTATTACTAATATGTCCAAACTGAATGGTCTATAAATAGCAAAATGCCGAACATGTAATAACTAAATTGCCAGTTCACTATCTGCAGGAAGTTATTAAGCATATGGTATTAGGACGGTAATCTTATCTGGCATTTGATATATAGGTCTCATCATCTTTTTAGTTGATCTCTTAGGAATTTTAATTTCCGCCACCTATCCAAAAAATAAGAAGTATAATTTCCGCCAATTTTGACCATGTTTCTCACATTTGGGCGTCCACTTTGACCCAAATGTAGTCTAGATCTAAAGGGTTTTTGAAGGTCTGTGGACAGCGTTAGACCTCCAGTGGACCAGGATCTCTACTTAGTTTTGAGCGTGGCATGTAATGATGAGTCTCAGCTTGTTGTTTCTTTTCCCATCTAATAAATAGTGGAGCTTAACAATGTATCATGCAGAGTACGGTATGTAAATTGAGATTCTTTAGCGGGATTGGGTACCGACAAATATGAATTTAAAGTATTTGGAGAAAAATTATTCAGGTCCACTGACCTTGCAAAACTGTGCCCAAACTAATCAGGCGTGTTCAGAATCTGGATTTGTCAACCCTGTGTGCAATGCTACTTAGATGAATTTGTGGGATTTTCCTTTAGCCATTGATCGACTTACATGCTATATTGTGGATTTCTGGGTGAAGACCTTTCCTGATGGTCTGTCTTTGTGCGGAGTTTGTAGTTATCTAGCATGAATACTGGCATTTTGAATAACCGGTTTGTAGATCTTGATATACATCTCCACTCAGGTTGCATAACATTTATCCAATTGTTTATTTCCAGCCCTCTTTGATCTAACTTGAATGTTTTCTGATCTTCCTTCTGTTCACAGAGGTTGCCATTTTTAGGACAAGCACTAGCTGAAGTCAATACGAGTGATCCAGATGTTATTTCTGCCATCATTAATCGCTTCTCTGATGTACCAAAGTTGAAAGCAGGAAGTCCTTATCACAAGTGAGTTCATTCAATATCTCTGTTATGGTGTTTGTTTTCGTGCTGATTTGTTGGAAGCTTACCTTCTAGACATAGTTCCAGGTCCTATAAGAGGATTTTTTTTTAACTTATTAAACAGCAACGCATTGATAGCATATCACAGAAATTAGCTGTTCTCTTTTGTATTAGTTATTCCTATTGTATCACTTTTCTTCCTGTCGTTCTTAGACTGTTTATTTTAATATGGCCATTAGAAGTTTAAGATGATGGATAGCTTTCCAAAGTTTGCATTGACTAGAGGGAAAGATTGTTCAAATAATACAAAACTAGTGGTCTTAGAAATTTTAGGACCCCTTTCTCATCACTGCACCTGTTTCAGTTCTGCAATTTTTGTGGATGTAGGATGAAGATTATTGATCGCTGCTTCTCTCGAAGAACAATCGAAGAAATCATATCTTCTCTTGTAAGTTTGAGAGATGGATGGTTATTTGATGTATTCTTTTTGTTTTCTGTGGTGAAATTACTTTGTAAAATTTTGATAAAATAAGTTATGATAATACTTTATGTGAACTTGGCATGAATCATCATCAGGAAACTGAGGCTTTGAACAATAAGGATGACTGGATCTGTTCGACCATCCAATCCCTGAAGAAAGCATCCCCGACAAGTCTTAAAATTTCATTGAGATCAGTAAGTCAATCACTACTCGGTTCATTGCTTCTATATATTTTGGAAGGTAGAGTTTCAGAGGCTGGAACTAGTTTTTTAACTTACATGTTGGACAAAACTTACTCCTCCTTCAACTGCTACTTATGTAATGGAGATACAAATGACATACGTTATTATTGTTTCCTTGAGTACCGCATGCTTCTTGCTTTGTCAAAAGTTTAAAATACCGTTTGAACAGTTATCAGGTGTCAATTCATTGTAGTTAATTTTTGTGATGAAATAGAGGAAGAAAGAACAATGTAAAATTCTTTGTTTTATAGAAGTTGACCGGATCAGCTGTTTGGTTATGATCAGGTCAAGAGCTCTACAAATAGATTGTGAATGATACCCGTTCTACCATACACTTCTCCTCAATTCTAAGCATAGTGACTGGTCCTCATACTGGTTCAACCTTTTGTCTTTTAAGATTCACCTCCGTTGGCTTTGTCCCTATCCATGGGTAATTCAATTGAATTAAAAGTTCTAACTTATCAAGGAAATGTTGTTTTATTTTTCATGCTATTAGCTAATTCGTACAACTTATTTAGAAACCTCTCCTCCCCGCCCCTCTGGGCCTCAATTTTATTTTCTTAGCAGCTGCCTCGGAAAGACCATTTGGATTATTTATTTTGGATTTTTAAAATTTGATACTTGATTAGTATTGCTGTGTTGCAAGTTCTCCACAACCACATCTAGAATCTCTTTCTACACAGGCCTCCTAATGCCTTAATTTAGTTAGCACTGTCATTGGAAACTTGGGTATCTGTCGATTGTTAATATTACTTTCATTTTCTGCTCCAGATAAGAGAGGGGAGGCTGCAAGGCATTGGTAGTTGCCTTATTCGAGAGTATAGGATGTCTTGTCATGTGTTCAGAGGAGAATTTAGCAAGGATTTTTTCGAGGTAGAATATACTTATCTCTCAGTCACCCATTATACTGCCTTACAAAACTGACACTTCGACTTTTATTTCAGGGATGCAGAGCCATAGTCATCGACAAGGATAGAAATCCTAAGGTGTGTTATGTTCATTTGATCACGGGATAATCCTGATCTTAGATATCGAACGCTTCTTTCATTCTTGTGCTTGTCTTTTCACATGTTTTCAGTGGGAGCCCTCCAGACTGGAACTAATTAGAGATGATGACGTTGACCGTTACTTCTCCAAGATGGATGATGAAGATTGGGAAGACCTAAAGTTGCCTGAAAGATCAAATTTGCCTCCATATGCAATTGCCAAGCTTTAAAATTGACCTCTGAAGATCTTGCAATACTCTACAGCATGTTATCCTCTGTTCACTACATTATGAATGCCCAATAATCATTTGAACTGTCTTGTTTTTATGTACACTGGATAAACGCACATCACTCAGTTGAATGAAATGTCAGAAATCAAGCCTAAGGAAAGATACACTACTATTGCAATACTTGCCAGATAGTTGGGCACACAGATATACACATCATTCCATTGAATTGTGATGTCAAAAGTAAAGCACAAGGTTAGATTGTATAGACATACCTTGCTATGAGTTTCTGTATTTACCTCGCTAGTTCTCAACCAACTACTCCAGTGAAGCTCAAGCGTTCCTATATAGAATTAATTGGTGGCTGCTATCAAAACCTGTTTCGAACTAAGCCATCGCCACTTGTGAAGTGGGTAGGCATCAGGCATGGAAAGTTCCAAAATTATTTGATTGATGAGTTCCCCAAGTTGTTTTTATATGGCAGACTTGGGTTGCTCCTCAGGATCAATCACCCTTTTCACATTATCAAATATCATAAAGATTGTACAAATATTATGCCTCGACAAGATATGTCCGGGCAAGTAAAATTAAAGGTAGGTGCCATTTGATTTTAACTAATAACGAACACCTATTTACTAAAGTTTAAAAATCGGACTGCAGGAAGATCTACATTGTCTTTCTTTACCTTCCCTAATACTCTCGTAGTTTTAATTTTCTTTTCTAATATTTGATTTTGTGAATTTAGTTGAAACACTGTAATTCAGAAAATTCATCCACGTAACACATTCCAACTTCCAAGAAAATTGACAAATACAATTTAGATAGGTTAGTTGTTAAAATCTACTTTTTATAACAGCACACACCTTTAGTTGTACTTTTATAAAAAAAGGCAAAATTCATCGGCAGACCCCTTAAGTACGCACGATCTTTCACTTAGGTGTCTCAAGTGGACATTGGTTCATTTTGGCACCTCAAGTGGCCTTAAAGTGTGCCGTTTTGGCACCTTTTGCCTGGTTGGCAAAACGCGTGCGGAACACTCCGCAAAGGCGCGTGGAAGCCTTTTTTTTTGCTGACATGGCATATTAATGACCCCCAATGGTAAGATACCCATATTTCATCTTCTTCTTCATTCCCAAATCATATTTTAACCCTAATTTATCACTCTTCTTAGATTTTTTTTATTAAAAACTTCTCTCTTCTTCTTCTCTCTTCTTCATCTTCTTCTTCAATTTTTTAAAAGTTTGAACTTTTTCTTATTTTATTCGAATTGAATTGGACAATGTCGAGCTCGTCGTCCATGGCTGTTTGCGAAAAAGACTATCGCTATTGTAAATGTGGTAATGAAGCATTACTAAAGACTGCTTGGAATCAACAAAATCACGGTCGTAGATTTTTTACGTGTAAAAATTCAAAGGTAATGTTTTTTACTTCTTAACTTAATAAGTCGATTAATTATTGATTTTGTAATCATTTTTTGTTATTAATTTTGTAGAAATTGAACGGATGTGATTACTTTGATTGGTATGAAGAACGACACTCTTCACAAGTAAATAGGGTGATTTGGGGTTTGTTGAAGAAAGTTAAATTCTTTGAATATAAAGAAAATCGAGCTAGAAGATATAATATTATTGGTGTCGTTGCTACTTGTTTGTTGTTGTGGGGAATATGGACATTGAAGCCAAATTGCTGAAGTTTGGCCTTGAAGTTTTGATGGACTTGAAGTTATGATTGCCTTCAAGTGTTGAAGTTGCAAAATGACTTAAATTCCTTCTTGTTGTCATGAAGTTTAGGTGTATTTTTGTGGTGAGTATTAAGCCTTGTTAGGGTTTCGTTTGTTAATGTAATGTTGGTCTTGTAAGAACGTTACATTTTGATGAAATGAAATGTTTATTTTGATTCTAAATACTATCAATGTTTTGATTCTAAATACTGTCATTGTTGGTCTTGTAAAATGAAGCATCCAAATAGTATTGAGCTGATATCAACACCAACAACAACTAACAATACGCTACTGTTGAGTTGAAAACAACACCACCAGCAACTTCATCTATACACTCCATATAGAGCTGAACGCAACAACAACAACTTCATCAATACGCTCCAAATTGAGCTCAAAGAAACACTAACAACAAGTTCATAAATATGCTCCATATTGAGCTCAAAGAAACACCAACAACAAGTTCATAAATATGCTCCATATTGAGCTTCAGTTAACACTAATTAATAATCCAAAAACATGTTCCATATTGGAGCTCACAGTTTGCATGATACTACTTAAAGAACCTGAATTTACAGGTTTCAAAAACTAAAGAACCAGGATATTTACTTCAAAAACTAAATTGATAGTTTGGTACTTCACATTACACAATAGAATCACAACACACCATCAGACTAAAATGCTTCTTCTTGACTACTTCTTTTTCTTTTTGTTGGTCATCTACTGCAATTGATTGGTGACAACATCTTTTTTTTTTTCCATTTCAAGCCTCTAGGCTTATAACCAACATCAACCCCTGTAGAACTTGCATCCTTGTAAGTTGTACCACTTTGTAGGATCCTTTGACTTGATGTCCCAGGCTATTTTTTGAAGACAAAAATAAGGATCAATAAACATTATATATATGCCCTTTATTTTTAAAGAAATAATGTGAGTTAACTTACATTCAGTATTTGGGTTCCCTTTGCACTAGTGTAGATCCCAAATTCAACATTCTTTGACCTTTTTGATCCACTTTCGTCAATATCCTTTGTGGTTTCAACTCTTCCCCTCTTCTGTCCAATAGTTACTCTACTTCTAGGAGGTAGTTGACTCTTGATTCCTTCTGTAACAGAAATTCTTGTATCACCACAAAGGTAGATTTTAAAGCTTCTTTCAATCTTCTAACTCTGCTTGTATCACCACAAATTGTAGTTGAAGATGCAGGTTGACTTGAGCTACATGATGCTGATTTTTTTGATGTTGAAGATGCAGGTTGACTTGAGCTACATGATGCTGATTTTCTTGAGGTGGCTTAAGCATTTAGGCTGACAGCTTCCTTGTGAACTGATACGAGTACGATCACGATTATGTACACTTTTTGAGTATTTTGAAGACCACCTAAAGAGTGCACAAGTCTAAGTGTGAAGGAGGCCGAAAACTGTCCCAAGCACACTCCATGGGCTGTTTTTGGAGCCCTTTTCATTAAAGGGTCTTTTAGTCTTTTGTCTTTTATTTTGTAATGTAATATAGATTGAACATTGTAGGGTTTTAGTTGGTAGTTTTTATAAATGTTGAAGAAAGAACACTCCTCTTAGAGAGAGAGAGAGTTCATAATCGAAACTAGGGCATAGCATAAGGGTGGATTCTCTTGTGTGTTGCATTTTGCTTGATACGTTGGTGCTTGGGTGGTGGACGCCTCTCTTGTGTCAATTGTAAGAGTTAGGTGTTTTTGTGTAAAGTGTTAAAGGTCCAAGAGTGGAATATGATCTTGGGTTGTTAAGACTACATCAACACTTGTCTAACTATCTATCTTGTATCTTGTTTTAATTTCGGCTTCTTGTGTTGTTAATGTAACTCGTTTGTTCTTGTTGCTATTGTAATATTGTGGAGCTTCATATTGTGTTGCTAAACTTGTTGTTGGATGGTTTTTTTGGTGTATTAACACCTTGTATCCTTTTCTTTCTTGTTCTAGATAGTGAATCCGAGAGAGGTCCCCATTTGGTCCATGATTTGTTGTGATTTGTGGACTGTTTTGGGGTGTGATTTCATGTTTCTTTGTTTGTTCCATATCATGAACTTTGACCACTAAAATGAAATCCCTGTGCATTGGGATTAGGAATCTATAAAATCATATCATACCAGTTAATAAGTTATAAAATCAACATAAAAAATAAACTTCTAAAATCAAATAAAAGTGACTGTTTTACCTTGCAAAATCTTCTGTTATGGCCTTATTTATGAAACTTGGAGCATGTTATTGTCCCACCTTTTTTGGACATCTTTCCAAATTTCTTTACTGGTTACCCTTTGCCTTTCTTTCTATTTTTTAAAGGTCTTCCAGACATTTTTTTAGGTTCAGGGGGCTCAATCTTTGAATTGTTTGTCTCAGGCCATATCTTCATATTGGAGATTGGTTGGATAAAGTGATTATAAGCCTTCATAAAGGTTTCCTTCTTATACCAATGTTCCACATAAGGTTCAGGCTCTTTTTCAACATGATACAAAGCACAAATAACATGTTGGCAAGGAATGCCTCTCAACTGCCAAGTTCTACAACTACATGACTTATTAGTCAAGTTCACAGTATGCCTATACTCCCCTTCTCCAATCTCAAATCCAACATCAGCATTCTAAATCACCTTCCAAGCCCTAGCCCTGTCTTTATTCTTCTCCAAAATAAGTCTAGCCATAGGTGCAATATCACATATCCAAGTATTAACAAACTTAATCATATCCACAGTTCTAGTCATGATTTTTCTCCTAATTTCCTCCGACATAGTAATGATAGATTTATGTCTAGGGACTAATATCCATGAATTAAAGGTCTCACACATGTCATTCTCAACAGAATCACACTTACAATGATCTTTAAAGAATGCCCTAACCCATGACTCTCTAGGATAATGCAGCAAATCACCAATGATATCATTACCTTGCCTACCAAATTGGTTCATGTAATCAAGTTCTTCTTTGAACTTCACTTCAAAACTTACCTTTAAGCATTTCCAAAATTATTTTTTTCTCTCTTCTCCCTTCCACTCTTGACTCCAATTAGCCCAGATGTGTTTAGCACATCTTCTAATTTCAGCATTTGGTAACAACTCAACAACAACAGCATGAAAACCCTACATACAAAAAAAAAACAGTTAAAGTACTTGACAAAGAAATTTTATTTTTTAATTAATTGCCAATTAAAAAAAATCAAATATTACCTTTTGCATATCAACCATCACAGTAAGACTTGCTCCAATACCCAACTGCAAATCCTCTTTCAAGTAGTTGACAAAAAAACTCTAACTATGCTTGGTTTCCTTGTCCACAACAACCCAGGCTATAGGAAACATCTGATTGTTTTTATTCTTCCCAATTGTAGCTAGAAGTTCACCCTTACAAGCACCCTTTAAGAAACATTCATCAAACCCTATAATTTTCTACATCCTTCCATCCATCCATTTTTCAATGCATCAAGACACACATAGAAATACACAAACAGATTTTTATCTGGAACAGTTTCGCTGTCCATTCTCAGCCAAACAGAACTGTCAGGATTGGTTTGTTTGATCATCTCAACATAATCACATAATCTTGCAAATTTCAAGTTTCAGTCCTCTATGACCTCTCTTAGGATCTCTCTTAGGATCTGTAATTTTTCCCTGTAACAGATTGTTCTACCCACATATAATTTTAATTTTTCTCTGCACAATTTTTGTATTTCCTAAATTTTCAAAGATGGTTGTTTACTTATTTCATCCCTAAATCTGTCAGCAACAAATTTAGTTGCACACATCTTATTCTTGTTTGATGTTGTACACTTATGCACTGGATTATAATTCTTAATCAAGAAATTACCAGTCTCTGTCAAGTGCACCATAACACAACTAGTTGTATTTTGTCTTGAATTTGCACTTAACCCTCACTCTATGAGCTTTATTAGGTTTTAAGATAATCTGAACTGTATTTTTCACTGCATACCTCCCCAAAGCTTTTCTAAATTCCTTAGGACCATTAAAAATCATACCAAGTTCAAAAATAACAACACCACAATCATCATCAAATCTGATTTTATTACTTCTTCTTCTTCTTGAAAAATCAACACCAACAATAGCATCCTCATCTAACAAATCAATGCTATCAACTCTATCACAGTTTGAACTATCAATATACTCTTCATCACCTCCTAATCTACCCATCTATCTATCTTTCTTATTCCTGCCAATGTCTTAAAAACCTTTATCAATACTAGCTTCTCCTACTGGTATTTCTTCTCTTAATTTGGATTTTTTTCTTGGATTTTTTTTGCTTCTTTTGTCAGCCCTAAAGGCTCTTAACTCTTCATCAATGTCTGAATCATCCTCATCAGGAATATCATCACCATTCAGATCTGATTCACTACTGGGAAGATCTATTTCATCACCATTCAGATCTTCATTAAGACTTCTATTTTCATTCTCATCACTACCTATATCAACTTCATCATTAGACTGTGGCCCTACTAAAAGAGGCACAACATTTTTCACAACATCAACATCTTCATCTATGTCATGAAAAATATACACATCAAGTTCATCACCATCTTTTTACTCATTCACAAACTTTAGTAATTGACCATCAGAAGTGATTTGAACTAAACCCCCACCATCTATATATGTTGACAATAGAACCCCTTAACTTTTGAGTACCCAAGATCTTTGGTGTAGGAAAGAAATTCAACAAGATTGAAATGGTCTTTATCAATGGCAACAACAAAGATATCCACTTCACCTTTATAACTAAGATTAGGGTCAGATACAATTGTTTCCCCATGATGAAAACAAGCCAATATATAGCTGTCCATTTTTGTAATAAATTCCCAAAGATTCTGCACAAAAGGAAATACCCAAAATACCCTTAAAGTAAAAAGTACCAAAATAACCCTATTTATCAGTGAAATCTCCAAAATAAATCCTAAATCAGTGAAATCCCCATAAGGCCTTCAAAAAAACCCTACTTTATAACTGAAATCACAAAAAAAAACCTAAAATTATAAATTCAACCCAGCACTATAATTTCAAGCGGGAAACAGTCTAAATAGCAAGAAAAAATATTAACTTAAAGAAAAATTTTAGTTCGACCTTCAATTTCTTCAACTATAAATTAGATTTCTTCAAATTCGTCACTGAAAATGAATAACACTTTCATACAAGTAGTGTACCTGCAAAATACACCGTAAATAGTTACAAATCACTGAAAATTAAGCAGCATGGCCGAAACCTCTTCTAACAATGGCCCCAATTCGTGGGTTTAGAAAAAACCCGCACCATACCATTGTCACCCCTAGGCGGAACCGATCAGGTGCAATACATACTATATATTATGCTCCTATCACTCTACTTTTACTCATCCACTTGCTATTCTAGTTAACTATAACTATTCAACTAATTTGATCATTTTCACTTTCCTATATCTCTCTTCATTTTATGGTTGTTCAAATTCAATTGTTGCAACCTTTTTTTGTTTTTGGTCATCAGGTATTGGTGAAGGAGACGGGCAGTGTTAGATCATTCATATTAAATAGGCCTAAGCAGTTGAATGCACTTTCTTATTCAGAAGTTGAATGTGACAGAGAGGCAGATGTTGCGATGGATATATGAACTTATCAGGAGGGATAGAGTTAGAAATGAGAGTATTGGGAAGAAGATGGGAGTGACTTCGATGGAGGACAAGATGCGGGAAGTGAGGTTGCAATGGTTCTGGCATGTGATGAGCAGGGGCACGGATGCTCCAGCATAGAGGTGTGGGAAGCTGAGCTATAGATGGTTTTAGGCGGGGTAGAAGTAGGCCTAAGAAGTATTGGAGGGAGGTGATTAGACATGACATGGAGCAGATACAACTTGCGGAGTACAATGACCCTTGATAGGAAGGTGTGGAGGACGCGGATTAGGGTATAGGGTTAGTGTGTAGGAGTACGTCTGTGGTGTATTAGTGATAACTATGTTTATAGATATTTTATAGTATTATCTTGTGCGTGTCTTGTCTCTGTTATTATCCTTTACTATCTAGCGGTGTGATATCCCTTCTTGTTGCATGCTTTTATGGGTTTTATTTGTTATATTGTTATATGTCCTAAGCCGAGAGTCTACCGGAAACAACTTAGAGATAGTGGTATGGACTGCATACACTTTACCCTTCCCAGATGCCACTTGATAGAAATACATCGGGTATGTTATTTTTGTTGTGGTACGCTAACATATGTTATTATTTTATTACCATTTTGTTAGAAGACGGGTATCTATGCATATTTGATTTAGATAACGAGTATATTAGCTCTAAAACTCAAAGTTGAGGGTATATTTATACTTTTCCTATAACTTGATAATTAAAATCAGCTTTGAAAATATAAAAAAAATTACTTTAAGGGTGTGTTTGGTATGAAGTAAATTATTTCTCAATTTTCTCATATTTGGTTGACTTAAAATTTTGAAAAAAAATTGTGTTTGTTCTCAAGTGTATATTATTAAGTATGTTACCACATAAAATATATCGATCTCCTTTAATTGCATACATCAGCCTTAAATTGAAATACATTTGAGGTTTTACGACTTGTTAAAGCTAATGTGTAAACTAAAGGAGGCATGTTTTAAGTGGTTAACTTATTTTCGTAAGTGTACATGAGAACACATAGAGAAAATTTAAAACACTTTATAATGCGTCCAGGTTAATCAGAATATGTCGTAGTTACTTCTCAGTAATTGATAAAAGTTTATGTGCAAAAAGATGCTACGAATAAACAACATGTGTGTCATTATGTGTATATATATATATATATATATATACATACACACACATCTGATGCAATAACTGTTGGGTTCTAAGTGGAATTGTGATGGAAAAATGGAGAAAAAAATGAAATGTCGTTTTACACTTTAACAAAATAAAGTTCTCCCACATTGGTGGGAAAAAGAAACTTTCTTATGATTATATTGAGAAACATTCTTTTATGTGTATAGTAAGGCAAGAATAAGACAAGCCTCGTGTCATGACTTGCGAATGCAGGTTCTTCTTTTCTGAAGCAACTCTTTATGGTGTCTAGAACGAAAATTTTGAAGTAACTCATTAGGGCTATAAAAATGTGATTTTTCCTCAGGTCTTAGATCAAAAATTTGAAAAACATTGTCTTCTTCTGAAAAACTCTAGAGTGACTTTAAGGACACAACGTGAATGCGGTAGACGTAATTCTATCATTTCTGTCGTCATCTCTTTCTTATGGTTTTGCTATTTTTCAGAAAATAGTTGAAACTTCATTTTGATAGCTCATAAATTGTTTGAACTTGTGTTTGAACTTCTTTGTTGACTTGTTGTTCTTGAACTTAGTGTTGAAATTCTTGTTGTTAATACAGATTTTAACAATAACATGCAAAGACAAACAGAGCAAACATAATGGCCGCATGCAAAATTCATCATGTGAATGCAGGAGATGGGGAATACAGTTTTGCCACCACCTCTACCCTTCAGGTTTGAATTCTCTTTTTCTCTTTTCAACTCTGCTTGGGTGAAGTGTGAACTTGCTTACATTATTAGTCCGTACTAACTTGGAATTGAGGCGTAATTGTTATTGTTGTCATTATATGAACTAACTAATTTACACTTCATGTTTCGTGATTTTTTGAGGAAGGTAATACTAAAGGCAAAACCTGTTTTAGAAGATGCCATCAAGAACATATTCAATAATATTGGTTAGTTTCCCAAGTGTCTTAATATGGCAACTTTGGGTTGCTGTTCAGGTCCAAACACACTTTCATAGTATCAAATGTCATAAATGTTATGCGATGAGAAGAGATGCAAAATGCCAGAGTTTCAAGCTTGTCTCAATGATCTCCCTCATAGTGACTTCAACGTTATTTTCAAATCAATTCCATCTTTCTATCAGAATTTCAAAGCAAAAGATGGAGCAAATTGTTTCGTATCAGGCATTCCAGGTTCCTTTTATGAAAGGCTATTTCCTAGCAAAAGCTTGCACTTGGTTCACTCATCTTACAATATTTATTGGCACTCCCGGTTATTGATGAATCATATTAACTTTTTTCAGTTATCTTGTTAGTCATATATTACAAAGCAAAATCTTTTCTTGCGAAGATTAGCCTGTCTAATTTTATGCAAGCCATATTTAGTTCTGGCTTTTTTGCCATATTTTGTTGGATAAATCAAACATTTTGATATCAATACCTATTGAAACATGTAGGCTCCGGAAAAGATTGAGAACAAGTCCTCCTCAAGTATCTGATGCCTACCTGAAGCAATTTGAGAAGGATTTCTCAAGGTTTCTGCAAATCCGTTCAGAGGAAATAGTGGTGGACACATGCTTTTGACATTTATCGGAAGGTGCATTCCTGATCCCTATGGAAATGACTCTGCTCATCTGGATCTTGCATCAAAATCACTGATTGAATTAGTACAAGAGGTCTAGTTCACTCCTTCTAACAACCTATTTTCTTTCAAAAACTCGTTAAAGAGTTTAACTTTTATACACTGACAATGCATAAGGAAAATTTTACACAATCTGGTCATTTAAAATGTTACTATCGGAAAGAAACTATATTAGTCCTGAATCTTGGTTGCACTTACAATTTTAGTAAAAACTCTTCACAAATTATATTAGTCATTGTTAGAGTACGCGTCCTACTAATTCTCTATATGTGGAACAGGTAAGGAAACGTGGTTACAGAAGTAAAACTGAACACAGTGTTTTTACTTGGAAAACCCCCGGCTCAAAAAAGGTGTAAAAAACCACGACGGGTACCTCTACAGGATTTAACCCACAACTTCACTAAATTACTTGAGCCTCAACAATCAACAAAATTACAAGACTTCTTGTAACCTAGGAATTAAAACTTCTAACTCCTATCACTACAAAAACACTAATCTTCCCAAGATAAGTGTTCCCAAGTCTTCGAGTTCCCAAACTTGAAGACAACAACTCCTAACTCAGTGTATAGATTACTGAGACTAGAATCAATAACTCATTACAATACAAGAACCTAATGACTACATTGGTTATGACTTGCTAAGTAAGAGACTAGGTTCTTCTTCAAGTATATGAACTGATGTGCTAATTGTTGATTGACTTTTTAGTGCTTGAGTGAGTATAAGGCTTTGTGTCACGTTTGTTGTATTTAAGCCAACCTGTGATAGAGTCCTTTTTCATATACAATTTGTTCTCCAGTAGAACTCTATCAGTTAACTCTTTTCCTTTTGCTGCCGTCTCACTTGTCCTAGATTTGATAGGACTCTTTTTCTTCAAATCCTCTCCTTGCTGGACTACTTGATCAACTTGACTTCTTCAAGACTCCTTGTTTGACTCAGCTTCTGATGTGATTTATGTTAGCTATGCTTGTCTTGTATGCAGAATCATATCATTCAGACTCTTGCGCCAGCAAGAGTATTTCACTTGAATGGACCAACTTCTTCAAATTGTTTCATTCTCATGTCTATCATCAAAACTCCTTCATGCCTTAACAGTCATGAACTTGTAACCTAGAAAATAAAGGCAATGATTTACTACAACAAGGGACGGCCTCGTGCACTGAGCTCTCAAGGAAACTTAAATTTCACTGAGTGTAAAAGTTAACTTAATCTGCTAGTGTATTAAACTAAATCATTTGTTAAACCTATGTTCATGTTTTTTTGATAGGGACTGCAGGAACTTACTGAACAGGCAAGACTAGACTCGTTAATTATCCTTTTTATGCATCATACAAGGATGAAATTGAAAAAATTGTTCAGATGGAAGGTTCATTTGATATTGACAACCTAGAGTTTTTCGAAGTGAACTGGGATGAGAAGGACAACAATGATGACGTTTGCTTCGATGTCTATAGCAAAAAACAGTTAGCAAAAACCACGAGAGCTGTTTATGAACAATTGTTTGCTAGTCATTTCCAACTTGGAGATTCCGTTGTTGACTATTTGTTTGAGAGATATGCATATCATGTGACTTGTCATTTGTTGGTTCAAAAAGGTAAGTTCTTCAACATTGTCATATCTTTGAGAAAAAAATGAGAGAGAAAGAGACAGTAGGGTGCTGTACTTGCCAGTTGTGGATTCTGGAGTAGTAAGTTGTTAAAGATATTTACTTTTTATGTTAATGCCAATTATCTATATATACTTCTGAGTTGTGGATTCTGGAGTAGTAAGTTGTTAAAAATATTTACTTTTTATGTTAACGCCAATTATCTATATATACTTCTGAGTTGTAGGCACTGTATTCCACTATATCTTTAAGTGAGTGATAGTTTATCATTGTTGAATAAATTTCAGGAAATCGTATTTCAGTATCTTTGAGGTAGTGATAGATTATTGATATTGAATAAATTTCAAGGGATTTTATCCGAATATCTTTGAGGGAATGATAGTTTATTGCTATACAATAAATTTCTGGAGATTGTATTCCAATATCTACGAGGGAGTGATAATTATTGCTATTGATAAGGGAAAAGGTAAAACATATGCCTGACTATTAAAAATGGGTTAACTTTACCTTTCGTTACGCTTTTGGCTCAAATATGCTTTCGTTGTTGTGTTTTTGACTTATAAATACCCTGGACTAGCAAAGTAGCTACATAACATTCCTACTGTAAACGCTTTTAGGATATAAGTAGTTTTCAAGAAATGTTTTTCAAGGAAAATAAGTGACAAAATATCATACTAAAAGCATTCTATGAGGATGGGTGGGGGAGTGCAGGCTTGGAAATCTTGAAAACAATAAATGAATAAATGAATTATCATGGACCAAATTTTACATATCGCTTGTTGCGCAATTACAATTAATAGCTAAAGAGCAGTTAACAAATATTGGCTACAACTACAGTAATGTCGTCATACTTTCCTCCGTGGTGTTCAATACCAACTTTCGAACACTCTCTACTAAATGGCGTATAAAGCTCCGTGCTTTTTGCATTATCCAATGCATATAGCGCAATTCTCCATGCCAATATCTCCGGTACATCTGACTCCAGTGAATCCACCCCAGAATTCACTAGCATCTCCAACTCGAAATCATGAACATTACCGAACAATCCATCCGTTCCCAACACAATTACATCCCCTGCTACAACTGGAACGCTGATTTTCTCCGCCACGCTCGGATCATCAGAACTACTCGCATTCCCCAGTTGGTAAGGACAATTAAACCTGGATTGCTGAATTTCCGATTTATACACAATTAATCCGTCCCTGATCACCACGAACCCGCTATCTCCGACGTTTACAGCGTGCAATGTATCATCAGACGGTCAGAATACAAGCAGTGGAAGAACCCTTCGCCTTTGTATTCGAATAAGCTTCACTCAGCACTTTCATCAAACCAACAATAGTACTATTATCATTATTTTGAACTGCAAATTGGGCGTTTTCATCAATTCTCTCGAATACACCCCCGAATCAATCCCCTTCTTAGCCCAACCACCAACACCATCAGCAACGCCGATCGTCTGTTCTTTTACACAAATAAAGCTAGCATCTTCGCCTAACGGCTTTTCATCGTTCACTTTCGGAATATAAAAGGATCCAGCAACCATGATCGTACTTCCAGTTCCTCCAACACTAACGTCAGCCCCCGTGTTTATTCAATTTCGGAATCCACAATACGTCGTCGTCATAATCAATAAGATTTAATGCCGAAGAAAATTTCTCAGAACAGAGCAAGTATTTGAGTTGTTCATCCACCTCATCTAAAGCGGTACAGATGACGTCGAATTCCGATACATCCATGAGTCGCCGCCGTTTAGTGGCGTGAAATTCCGATTCGTCATTGAGTGGCCGCCGCTTGTTGAGGATATCGACAGCCATAATAGGAACAACAATCAACAAAACCCTAGAGAGAAGAGAGGTGAAGGGTTTAACATAGAGACAGGAGGAGTAGCGGAGAGTATATATAGATTTTTGAAAGCCTATTTTCATGTAAGAAGGCGGAAACCGCGTATGTGTAGAAATAGGAATTTTTTTTATTTTATTTTTCTTTTTATCCGTTTTCAGTATTTTCGTTGTATTCCAATGAGCGATGCTTTATCTAATACTTCTTTCGCACGTTTTTCTATTAAGAAATTATAAATAAGAAAGATAGTTTTATTATTATCTTGAAGTAGTACAGAATTTTTGTTTTTACATTTCCAAAGAATATTAGTTGGTGGGATAAAATAAAAAAAATAATTAATTAATTTTACCTTGGTTTAGTAAGTAGACAAATAATTTTGAACTTATATTTTTAATAAATGATCAATTAATATGGAATAAAAAGAGTAAATTTCAAAAGATTGTATTCCAGTATCTTTGAGGAAGTGATAATTTGTTGCTATTGATAGGGGAAATGGTCAAATAAACCCCCAACTATTTAAAATGGATCGCGTTGGAACTTTGAAATTTTGATGAATGACAATATAAATGAAACAAGTTGATATACGTGTTTCATTGATCCGACAAGTTCAAGATTGCAGTCTACGGTATAAATAATTAAAAATCAGAATGAGTTAAATCAGTGCAACTGAAAACTTCAATTTACTGATCACGTGGAGAATAGAACACGTTGAATTTGATTCAAACACTTGATGATAAGGGAAAACAAGTTGAGTTAAAAAAGGAGTCTTATGTGAAGAAGGAGTTTTCACTTCTGAGCATATCCTTACGAGTCCTATGTGTAGAAGGAGAAAGATTCTGAAAATTGAAGAAGTCTATGTAAAACGTACAATTTGAAGGACTCTTTGGAGAGTTGGAGTTTGACTACAACACTAAGGAGACAAGAGTTGGAATTGAAAGAGTCTCACTTGAAGTAGAACTCTATGCAATGAGAGTTATGATTGAAGGGAGAGTTTAAAATAAAGAATGACTTTTGAAGAGTTGTGCTTAAATAGAAGATACATCAATCAGAATAAACTCACGCACTTACAAAGCAGAAAAGTACAATCGACAGATTGACTTCACGAAGTGCTACTCAATCACTAAAGAAACACATTGAAGAACCTGGTCCTAAGTATAAAATCCAGCTAAGAGTTTTACAGTTGATTTTTAGAGTTGTTCATTGTGTTTGAACTATTGATGTAATATTAGTTTTAGTGTGTTATAAACTGAACTAGGAGCTAGTCTTCGAGTTGGGGAAAACTCAGAGACTTTGGGAACGCATACCTTAGGAGGTGTGTGTATAGTTAGGAATTAGAGTTTATAATTCCTAGTCGTTGTGTTAAAGGAATTAGAGTTTTTAATTCCTATTTGTTGGTTACAAGAGTTCTGTAATCAGTCGTTGTTGAGGCTCAGAGTTATTTAGTGAAGTTGGGGTTAAATCCTGTAGAGGTGCAGGTCGTGGCTTTTTACACCTTTTGAGCTGGGTGTTTTTCACGTAAAAATCGTTGTGTTCTTTACTTTCTATTTTACTGCTTCCTTGGAACACGTCAGGGAACCCGTTCCACCGATAGGCAACAGTTAGGCGAAAATAAGATAATCAATAGGGCATGAATTCTTAACAAGTGGTATCAAAGCGGGTTATCTTGTGAAGGCTAACACCTTAAGATAAGATCAAAGATGAATTCTGCACCACCTACCACTACTAGAAAACTGCTTATTACCTAGGGATTTTACCTAGGGAATAATATCGCAGGAAATACACGCGAATTTACCTATGAAATTATTAAATTCGTCAATATTAAAATATATTACCTGCGAACTATATATTTGCAACAAATTCCGCAGGTAAATTTGGCGCCATATTGCGCAAATTTTGTACTTGCGACATTACCTGGGGAAATATATCGGCGGGTATTTTATCTCTAGGTAAATCCGCAGGTATATGGATAAATATATATATTTTTTAAATTCGTAGAAAAATCCCCAAGTAACTTATCCTATGGATTTACTTAGAGATATTTTGAAGGAAATTTATGTAATGAATTTTATTACCTAGGAAATTATTTGGGCATTTTGTGCTGCAAATTTTGCTGGGGATTTACCTGTGAAATTATTACTTGCGACATTACCTGGCGAAATGTATCGACGGGTATTTTATCTCTAGGTAAATCCGCAGGTATATGAACAAATATATATATTTTTTAAATCCATAGAAAAATCCCCAGCTAACTTATCCTATGAATTTACTTAGAGATATTTTAGTGGAAATTTATGTAATGAATTTTATTACCTGAAAAATTATTTGGGGATTTTGTGCTGCTAATTTTGCTGGGAATTTATTCTTGGGGTTTTACCTGTGAAATTATTACTCGCGACATTACCTGGGGAAATGTATCGACGGGTATTTAATCTCTAGGTAAATCCGCAGGTATATGTATATATATATATATATATATATATATATATATATATATATAAATTTTAAATTCATAGGAAAATCCCCAGGTAACTTATCTTACGAATTTATTTAGAGATATTTTGGTAGAAATTTATGTAATGAATTTTATTACCTGAGAAATTATTTGGGGATTTTGTACTACTAATTTTGCTGGGGATTTATTCTTGAGGATTTACCTGTGAAATTATTACTTACGACATTACCTGGGGAAATGTATTTGCGGGTATTTTATCTCTAGGTAAATCCGCAGGTATATGAACAAATATATATATTTTTTTAATCTATAGAAAAATCCCCAGCTAACTTATCCTACGGATTTACTTAGAGATATTTTGGTGGAAATTTATGTAATGAATTTTATTACCTGAGAAATTATTTGGGGATTTTGTGTTGCGAATTTTGCTGGGGATTTATTCTTGGAGATTTACCTGCGAAATTATTATTTGCGACATTATCTGGGGAAATGTATCGGCAGGTATTTTATCTCTAGGTAAATCCGCAGGTATATGGACAAATAT
>NC_061111.1:199716322-199809896 GCF_002878395.1 Capsicum annuum | reverse complement strand
ATATATATATATATATATATATATATATATATATATATATATATATTAAATTTATAGAAAAATCCCCAGATAATTTATCCTACGGATTAACATAGAGATATTTTGGTGGAAATTTATGCAATATATTTTATTACCTGTGAAATTATTTGAGGATTTTGTGCTGTTAATTTTGCTGGAGATTTATTCTTGAGAATTTACCTGCGAAATTATTACTTGCGACATTACCTAGGGGATTGTGTAAATTTAGCTGAAATTATTTTTGGGGATTTACCTACGAAATTATTACTTTAAAAATTATTGGGAGATTGTGTTACTACAAATTTAGCTGAAAATATTTCTTGGAAATTTACGTAGGATTTTTGTGACTTGAAAAATTTTAATAGGAAAAGGATAAACTTGAAGAATAAAATAATAAAATAAAAAAGAAATTAGACTTTAAATCGGTGGACATGTATTATCAAGCAAAAGAAGAGTCTATTTCGAATTATTGTTATCGTTGATTTTAAAGTAATATATTATGTGCCATATTTTTATTTGCACAATTTATTCATAATTAATCCGAGAATAATTATATTATTTATTTTACTATTATTATTATTATTATTATTATTATTATTATTGTATTAATCTGCAACCTTAGTCGATTTAATTTTTTCTAATATATTTATTTTCTATCCTAATTTTGCCAATTTTAGCCTAGTTTTATCTAATTTATTACAATCCTAGCCCGAATTATGTCCAATTGAACTCAATTTCAAATTCCATTAAATTTTTTTAACCAAATTTTTAATCTTTAAATTTCTGTCGTTGATCAATATTTATTTATTATTATATTTAAACAACAGCCTAAGTCGATTCAATTATCTTCTAAATTTTATTTAAATTCTAGCCAATCTTATATTTAATTGATGTAAATTTTAACAGACTTTTTAATTCAATTTGGTTCATTTTTTAACCAAATTTATATCGAGTCTTATTATTTTCCTCGTTATTATAAATATGTTATTATTTTATTTATATCGAGTCTTGATATCCGTCACTTTTTTCGCGGACTATTGTGCCAACTAATTAGCAAATAATTTATATTTATATTAATTTTATATAGCTACCATATTTATTAAATCATATTCGTAATTATACATTTCCATAATTTACAAACATTATCTATTATTATTATTATTATTATTATTATTATTATTATTATTATTATTATTATTTTTATTGTTACTATTATTACGCCTTTCCTAAATTTATTAAATAGCAGCCTACTCAATTATTAAAAATAATAATTTTATTTATTTTTTAATCTTAATTTTATATAGTTAATATATTTATTAAATATCAACCTATTTCAATTCAATTTTCCTAATTTATTTAAATTCTAGCCTTTTTATTTAAATTCTGCTAACTGTCAATTCTTTTTATTGAGTGTTTATTTTTAAAAATATTTTTTACTAGATAATACAATAAGTCGAACTAAGATTTTTATATTTTAAAGTTCACTTTTATATATTACTACTATAAGTAAGTGTCACTTAGCTGGCACCTCAAGCAGGCAGCTGGCGGGTTTCATGCCTACTTCCAGCTACCTGTTGCTCCTTGATTTTATTATATTATCCTTAATTAATTATTACATGTATTATTTACGTATTAGAAAATTAATAATATTTAATAAAAAATAAAATACACATTTATGATATGTCTGCTTCAGCTGCTTCGACCATAATTTTACTATATTACCCTTAATTTATTATTACCCTTAATTTTAAAAATTAATAATATTTAGTAAAAGGGGTAAAATAGACATAAAATAATAAATTAATTATTGATGTTTTAAATTAATTTGGCATTTTATGTGAGACCCACATAAACTTTTTTCACATGTATTTTTTGTAGCAATTTTGCTATATCACGTCTAATTAGTTATTATTAGTCATTTAAGACATGTCTATCTCGCTGCTTCAATCGTGATATTTGGTCAACTCTCAAAATTATATTAGTATCACTTAAATTGGAATAAATATAAAGAAATTATAAATCACAATAGTTAAAAACATAAACTACTTTTGAAATATAATTGACTATCAATGCACAAAAGTTTTGAACAAGAAGAGTATTCTAGATTATAATAGCTAAGAACTTAAAATATTAAATTAAAATGCCAAAAAGTTATTATAAATTACAATAGCTAATAGTTTTAACAAAATCTAAAAAACCTATTAAACTATAATTGATTATCTAAATTTTAATTTAATTATTTTTCTTTGCTTTAACTTGTTATATATATTTGAAAATTGTGTAAAAAATATTACAAATTACAACAATTAATAATTTAAATTTTTTGAAGACACATAAAAAAATTCGGTTGACTTTTTATCAGGCAATAAAAATTGAGATATATCATTTAAAAATTTCGTGAAAAGTAATGTAAATCACAATAATTCAACATTAATCGGGATACATTATTTAAAATTTCATGAAAAATAATATAAATCACAAAAATTATCAATCTAAAATATTTAAAAGATGTAAAAAAAAATGGACTTTTTAAATTCTATCGATTTCATATTATTTGCGATAGAGCGATATTACTTGAAAATTATGTAGAAAGTCGTATACATCATAAGATAATTAACAACTTAAAATATTTAAAACTTTATAAAAAATTTGATTGACTATCTCAAATATTCCATCAATGTCACATAAATTGAAACCAAAAAAAGCATATAACATCCAAAATTATATAAAAAAAATTATTAATTTTTCAAATTTCATCTATAAAAAAAATTTGGACAAAAACGTGTCTCCCTTTTTTTTTTTCACATTGATAGCTTAGTTAGACTCTCCACCTTCTCCTCTCAATTCTTTAAGCAAAGGTCTTATCAATTCTCAGCTCTCTAAAAAAAACACGTGATATCTCAAAATCAGAGGTTTTCTCTTTAGCTTCGAAACTTTGTCAATCAAAATCAAGATATTCGAGGTTAGTTTCTTTAGATTCTACTGTAAACTTAATAATTTTTTCATTTGCAAAGTTCCCTACTCGATATTTTGAAGTGAAAGGTTCTGATTTTGTGTGTATGCTTACTTTCACCAACTGAAAATTTGGATTGTTCCACTTTGATTTGCTTTGTAGTGTGAGTAGACAATCTCCTACTGCTTTGGATTACTCGGTTTTGGCTACTTTTTTTATTTTCTTATTTTTGTACCTAAAATTGATTTCAATAACTGGGGGATTGTCTACGGGTTTGATGTCGTTATGGTTGTTAGTGCTCCTAGAAGATTGTTAGTGCTAACTGGATAGTTTGCTCGGAATTTTGCTGGAGTATGACTTCCTCTGTGATTAGTGCACTTTGATAACTTTATGTTCATCCTCTGTGATATATTTAGATTCTTGTCTACTATGTCATCTTGCCAAAGTAGTATACTGCTTAATGAAAAACTGTATATTTCATCTTGTCATCTTATCTTTAAGATTGATTATATTATGCCTAAAATTACAGTTACTGCTTATTATTTCCTGTATAGTTTTTCCTGTACTGCATACACGAAACTAGTTTAGGAATTAATGAAAAACTATATATGTCGAGCTGAATTTATCGAGTTTTCCCTGTACTGCATACACATCTTTTATGCCTAAATTTCACTAGAAGATGGTCCAAGGAAAGTGGAAAATTGATAAAGTGTAATTTTCTCTTTATTAGAGAGAAGAAGGAACCAATTAGGCCAAAAGTTTATTTCTTTATCATGGTACCAGATGAGTTTTGTTTTCCATGTTGTACCCCTCTATTTTACTATCCATTCTCTAGATGGTCAATCATGGACGTGCGGGAGTGTTGGAGTCCCACATCACTTATGTGATGGAAACAAGGACTTTTTATATGACTTGGATAATCCTCTCTTCACGAACTAAAAATGATTTGAAGATGTCATCCATGTATAATCTTCTTGTCCTAACATCGCTTTTATCTTTTATTGTGAATGGAATTAATATAATATTAGACTTTTTGAAGTTACAACAACAACAAACCCAGTGTATTCCCATAAAGTAAGGTTTGGGGAGGGTAAAATATACATAGTCCATACCACTACCTTCGAAGAAGTAGAGAGGCTGTTTCTGGTAGACCCTTGGCTCAGTCTAGAGAATTTTCCATGGAACTGAAATGGAATATATTTTTAACCACCTTTTTCTGCTTCTAAAACCTGCATTGACTATTCCTTTACAATCCTATTTTTATGTCTCATATATTCAGTGCCTTGAAAAGTATCCCCCAATCCCCCGAGGCACAAGAGAGTCAAAATTATATTGGAAGGACAGAGTTGTCTCCCTAATCTTTTTTCTTTTGTTAATTTAAAGTCAGAACTTTACGATGCTTCCAGGTTATCATGTCATGCAATTTTCTTATTTATTTCCCTACTAAGCACAAATTCACGTAGCCATCTCAAAAGGGCAAGGAGAGGACAACAATCTTTCTACAATTATCTTATCAGAAAAAAATATTTTCAAAAAAGAAGGGAGTCTAGCACATAGTGTCAGGGGTTTTCCCCTGATTTTCTTACTATATTTAAGTTTTATTTTTTTTCTTAGAAGGAAAATAACAGTTACCATAATTACTTTTACTTTTCCTGAAAGAAAAAAATATAATTCTTTTCCATATTTGGTTAACCTCTTTCTTGGAGGAAAGGTTTTGGACATCTATAAATAGAAGACCCCCTTCTCATACCATAACACATATAGCATCCACAATGTAGTCGTTTAAAGAGTTTTGTTTAGAGGGAGATTTTCTCTCTAATAGTTTTATGTTTTCTTTTATATTAGGTTTTTATATGCAGGTCAATTGGCCAAACTATATAATCATCATGTTTTTAGTATGTTTTTCTTTTCTTCTGATTTATCGTCTCAATAGTTTGCAACTAATAGCTTCTGCATGACGTGCTCTCGATTTCAAACCCAACAAGTGGTATCAGAGCTTACGGTCTAATGGTCCAATGGTGTAGTGAGACGAGATTAAACAAGTTCAAAACGGTTTCAAAATCAAGCTGCAACAATTTGGGCGATAATGAAGATTTTTGTCGAACTACATGTGGAGAACAAGTTTTAACCATATTTTCAACACTTCTACTGCTGCATCTTTAAAAATAAAAATAAAATATTACTTTTAAACCAATTTTTAACCATGATATTTTAAACCTTATTTTTAACCATGGCAAGCAGCAGTTATGAAGATTATATCAAGAACGAAGTTCATGCACGTGATATGAAGAGAAGATGGATCAAGTGAAGAAAATCAAGCCAAAAAGGGGAGATTTGTTAGGGTTTTTGCCCTGATTTTCTTACTATATTTAAGTTTTATTTTTTTCTTAGAAGGAAAATAAAAGTTAACATAATTACTTTTACTTTTCCTGAAAGAAAAAAATATAATTCTTTTTCATATTTGGCTAACCTCTTTCTTTATATTAAGTTTTTATATGTAGGCCAATTGGCCAAACTATATAATCATCATGTTTTTAGTATGTTTTTCTTTTCGTCTGATTTATCATCTCAATAGTTTGCAACTAACAGCTTTCGCATAACGCCCTCTCGATTTCGAACCCAACACATAGTGCAGGAGGAACATACTTACTAAATGAAATAACTCTTAGTACTCTTATTCTTGGGGATTTACCTGCGAAATTATTACTTGCGACATTACCTGCGGAAATGTAGCGGCGGATATTTTATCTCTAGGTAAATCCGCATGTATATGAACAAATATATATATTTTTAAAATCCATAGAAAAATCCCCAGGTAATTTATCCTACGGAGTTACTTAGGGATATTTTGGTGAAAATTTATGTAATGAATTTTATCACTTGAAAAATTATTTGGAGATTTTGTGTTGCGAATTTTACTGGGGATTTATTCTTGGGAATTTACCTGCAAAATTATTACTTGCGATATTACCTGGGGAAATGTATCGGCAGGTATTTTATCTCTAGGTTAATCCGCAGGTATATGAACAAATATATATATTTTTAAAATGCATAAAAAAATTTCCAGGTAACTTATCCAATGGATTTACTTAGGGATATTTTGGTGGAAATTTATGTAATGGATTTTATTACCTGAAAAATTATTTGGGGATTTTGTGCTGCAAATTTTGCTGGGGATTTATTCTTGGGAATTTACCTGCAAAATTATTACTTGCGATATTATCTGGGGAAATATATCAGCGGGTATTTAATCTCTAGGTAAATCCGCAAGTATATGGACAAATATATATATATTTTAAATCCATAGAAAAATTTCTAGGTAATTTATCCTACGGATTTATGTAGAGATATTTTGGTAGAAATTTATGTAATGAATATTATTACCTAGGAAATTATTTGAGAATTTTGTGCTGCGAATTTTGCTGGGAATTTATTCTTGGGGATTTACCTGCGAAATTATACTTGCGACATACCTGGGGAAATATATCGATGGGTATTTAATCTCTAGGTAAATCCGCAGGTATATAGACAAATATATATATATATATATATATATATATATATATATTTTAAACTCATATATATTTATTTACTCACTTGGGAAATTACTGGGAGATTGTGTTGCTACAAATTTAGCTGAAATTATTTCTTGGGGATTTACGTAGGATTTTTGTGACTGGAAAAATTTAAATAGGAAAAGGATAAACTTGAAGAATAAAAAAAAAATTAGACATTAAATTGGTGGACAGGTATTATCGAGGGAAATATATCGACGGGTATTTTATCTCTAGGTAAATCCGCAGGTATATGGACACACACACACACACACACACACACACACACACACACACACACACACACACACACACACATATATATATATATATATATATATATATATATATATATATATATATATATATATTAAATCCATAGAAAAATCTTCATGTAATTTATCTTACGGATTTACTTAGAGATATTTTGATAAAAATTTATGCAGTGGATTTTATTATTTGAAAAATTATTTGGTGATTTTGTACTGCGAATTTTGCTGGGGATTTATTCTTGTGGATTTACCTGTGAAATTATTACTTGAAAAATTATTGAGGGATTGTGTTGCTACAAATTTAGCTGAAATTATTTCTTGGCATTTACCTACGAAATTATTACTTAAAAAATTATTGGGAGATTGTGTTGCTACAAATTTACTGAAATTATTTCTCAGAGATTTACGTAGGATTTTTGTGACTTGAAAAATTTAAATAGGAAAATGATAAACTTGAAGAATAGAAAACATAAATAAAAATAAATTAGACATTAAATCGGTGGACACGTATTATCAAACAAAAGATGCTCAAGAAATTAAAATTAGTTTATTGACATAGATGGTATCATAGATGTATTATCAGTAATTTCAAATTTTATATTCATAATTTATAGGTGTCTATTTAGAATTATTATTATCGTTGATTTTAAAGTAATATATTATGTGCCGTATTTTTATTTAAACAATTTATTCATAACTAATCTGAGAGCAATTATATTATTTATTTTACTATTATTATTATTGTATTAATCCACAACCTTAGTCAATTTAATTTTTTCCAGTTTATTTATTTTCTAGCCTAATTTTGCCAATTTAAAATAATTTTTGCCTAATTTTATCTAATTTATTACAATCCTAGCCCAAATTGTGTCCAATTGAACTCAATTTCAAATTCCATTCAATTTTTTAAATCAAATTCTTAATTTTTAGATCTCAATCGTTGATCAAAATTTTTTTATTATTATTACATTTAAGTAGCAGTCTACGTCGATTCAATTATCTTTTCAATTTTATTTAAATTCTAGCCAACCTTATATCTAATTGATGTCAATTTTAATCGATTTTTGAATTCAATTTGGTTCATTTTAAACCAAATTATATCGAGTCTTATTATTTTCCTTGTTATTATTATTATGTTATTATTTCATTTATATCGAGTCTTAATATACGTTGCTTTTTTTGCGGACTACTGTGCCAACTAATTAACAAATGATTCATATTTATATTAATTTATATAGGTACTATATTTATTAAATAATTTCCGCAAGTATACATGCCCATAATTTAGACACATTGTCTATTATTATTATTGTTGTTGTTATTATTATTATTACGGCTTTCCTATATTTATTAAATAGAAGTCTACTCAATTATTAAAAATAATAATTTTATTATTTTTTAAAATTAATTTTATATAGTTAATATATTTATTAAATATCAACCTAATTCAATTCAATTTTCCTAATTTATTTAAATTCTTGCCATTTATACTTAATTTGTGTTACTTGAGTTTAATTTGACTCAATCGAAATCACCAATTAAATTTTTTTAACCCAATATCTAATCCCAATTTGACTCATCTCCTCAATTTAATCTCAATTGTTCATCATATTTGATCAAAGGTCAATATTAAATCAATTTTCACTAATATGTTTCTTGAAATTGTACAGCTTCAGACTATTTTTCTTAAAATCGAGCGTCTATTGAAAACAACCTATTTACCTCAGCGGTAAGGTCTGCGTATACTGTACCCTCAACAGACCCCAATTTGTGGGACTAAATCGGGTTAGTTGTTGCATTCATTTTCTCAAAATCTCATAGAGAAAACAATCAAAAGATGTCACCTTGATATTATTATTATTATTATTATTATTATTATTATTATTATTATTATATTTATGCTCGGTAATTTTAATATAATATTTTCTATATGACATGCATACGTAATTTATTGTAAGAATAACAATTTTTATAATATTTTTTAATTTATTATTACTATAAATTTATTATTATATTTAAATAGCAGCCTAAGTTAGCTAGTTCAATTATCTTCTCAATTTTATTTAAATTCTAGTCAACCTTATATCTAATTGATGTTAATTTTAATCTATTTGAATTCAATTTGGTTCATTTTAAACTAATTTTTAATTCTGTTTTCAATTTTAATCACAGCCATCGATCTCATGAGATTGACGACTGAGACTAAATCTTGTTTTCATATAAAAAACACTCAATTACCAAAACTTACTTTTTTTATTTATTTATTTTTTACAATATATTTTTTCGATGTTATGATTTCAGGTGCAAATGATGTGTCAATGATCTAAATTGATACAAGAAAACCAAGGGATACACGAAATTACAATCCAAACAGTCCACAAATCACAAGATTCGAGGACCTATTAGAGACCAACTCTCGGATTCACTACAACACACAATGATGAGATAGAAAGGTGTGTTTTCAACACCAAAAAAGCAAAAACGACAATAAGATGAGAACAATATGATAAGAACAATAACAACAAGAGACAACAACTCACGAGTTGAAGATTACTAGATACACAAACGGTTACAAGATTACAATAAACAAAAGGGATAGATAGTTAGACCTTGGTTGGTATAATCTTAAGAACCCAAGAACATGTGATACTCTTGAACCCTTAACGCTACACACAACGGTTAACCTAACTCCTACGTTGACACAAGAGGGACTTTACCTCCTCTAAACACCACCGTCTCAAGCCATGAATGCAACACTAGTCATTCCACACTAATATCACCCTAGTTTCGGGTTGCCTCCTAAAGAGAAGAGAGGACTTGTCTTTCAAAGTGTTATACAACTTACAATATCATCAAAGTCTAAGACAAAAATGACCTACAATGTTCTATTTATACTAGGTTACGACTAGAAAACAAAGTGACCAAAAGGCCCTTTAATGAAAAGCCTCACAATGTCGCCCATGGAGTGTAGTGTAGGTTTGGTTTTGGTGTGTGTTTTAGGCCCTTTTTTGCATATTTCTTGCACACTCCAAGCCTTGGGTTCGTTACACTTTCACACGTCCATCCTTGTGGTCGTACTTGTATCATAAATGGCTAATGTGGGCATTGGCATCAGTGGCCAAAAGGGACGTCAAGCTGTGATGGCATTGTTAACACCTAATTTTGACCTCCTGATAGTCCTTTTAGACTGTTAATTTATCAAAATTATTTAACTTTTGATATTAATATTTATTTTGCTACCAAATAATTTTTGACGTGTCCCATTCATTATTTAAAAAGCACAAATTATTTTATTACTTTTAGTATCATTTTTTATAATTTATTAATTCAAATACGACATTTTTTTCATAATTTTATCAGTATTTATTAAATTATTTTTTGTAAATATGCACGCTCACAATTTACAAATACATTGTCTATTATTATTATTATTATTATTATTATTATTATTATTATTATTATTATTATTATTATTATTATTATCATCATCATCATCATCATCATCATCATATCATCATCATCATCATCATCATCATCATCTCTACCATTATTTAAATAACAGCTTGAGTTGAAATCAATTTGCCTAGTTTATTTATCTTGTAACCCATTTTTATCCAATTCATTACAATGTTAGCCTAATTTTATTTAACCCATTACAATTATGACCAAATTGTAGCCAATTCTTATACAAGCTATTACAATTCTAGCCACATTTGAAGTCCCAATTATTTTTTTTATCCTTTTAATCTTAGCCATGAACCTACATAATCCAATGGCTGAGATCACGTACCCATTGTCTTTCCTTAAAAACCAAAACACCAAAACCCTAATTTCATTGACAAAAAATCAATCGCACACCCTGTCTCTCTCTCTACCTTCTCTCTTCTCTCTAAACCCTCCTATCGCTGCTCTCTCTCCCCATTGCCGGTGAACCCCACACTTCAACCGCCACCTCCCCTCTTAAATCTCCTCCTCCAGCAAGCTCCGCCGTCGTCACCGCTGCACAGCAGCCATGCGACTGGAGGGAATGCAATGTCGTGCCGCCCCTTTCTTTTTCTCTCCCTTTCGGTGAAGCCCCGTCTCTGCTGCCACCAGACAACGGGAACAGCCGCAGCAACCAGCCACCAGTCCGCCTCCCTCGTCATCTCCACCATCTCCCGCCACCAGTCAAATCGGTGTTTGCCGCCAGCCGAATCCCATGCAACAACAACAGCCGCCAAGCCTTTTCCTCCATTCTCTCCCTTCTACGACGAACTAGCACCGACCGCCATACGAAACTAGCAACAATGATGAACACAGCTAGACCCCGCTTCACCTGCCGCTCCGGTGACCCATCTTTCATCGGAAAATGACGAATTAAGAATTCATATCCAGGTTTGATTTCATATTTCAATTTATGACTAAATTTCACTCTCTTTTTGATTCGACAGATTTTGATGTTGAAATTCACGAAGATATTTCGGTTAATTTCGTTGTTTGTTAATTCGTCTAGATTAGTATTCGTAAAAATACCAATTTTAATGATGTTAATTGTTATTTAACTTTTGAAATTTACTGATTTTATTTGTATTATTGATTCATTAAATAGTTGTTAAGTTATTAAATTTGTCCATCTCTCATGATTGTGACAGATTGATGATTATGGTAAAAAAAAATAATAACGTGGTTGATCTCTTAATTTTACTGTTAGGTGAATATTAAGTTGCTGATTTCATGCATAATCAAAGATTCTTGATTTCATATGATTAATTGATTTTACCATTTTTCTATATATGGTTAACGAAAGATTTGTTTTTCATAATTTCTAACATTTTACATGCCTAATTATGGTAAATTAGATACAATTACCTCTTCTTAATTGATTCTTGATTGATGCTGAAACATCTTTCTCCTTTTATTTTCCTTTTAATTGATTTATAAAATTATTCTCCTTCCTTTTACTTTTAAATCTCTTCACTATATAAACAACCCCTTCTTATTTTTCAAAGGGAGACCTCTTATCATCAGATTCCTTCTTCTCTTAAACACATTCTCATCAACGAACACCCTCTACATTCTCTATATAACTTACAATTCGTGCACTCAACTTTAAGAAAAACTAAAAGTGTTATTTTATTACTATTGTGGTCGCATTTACTCTGCGGAGCTGTGGTATCAATCTTTCTATGGTAATTCGTTTGGATTTCTGTGTTGCTCGATTTTTCTTATTATTACTCGTTATCATCAACCCGTAAGTCTCTGTCGATGCAATTTCCGTTATACTTTATGTAATGATGCTAGAAAGCATGCATATAGGAACTATTTAGTGTTCGTTATGCTTTTGTTTCACTATACTTATAAGGCTTGAGCAATGTCTTTCCTTTAAGCTAGTTTTTGGGGTGTGAGTTAGGTTTAAAGCCTAATTTGAAATGTTATTAGAGTTAGGCCTGATATGGTCCCTTACATTTGGGGAGTGAGTGAAATCTTGATATCCTTAAAGGTTTGTTTTGAATTTAGTTTAGTTTGGTAACTTGTGAAGTGAATTAGTGACTTGAAATATTTTCAGTGTAGGTACTTTAAAGGTGAGCTTTTATTTTGAATTTAGTAATGTACATGGTCACTTGAGAAGTGAATTAGTGACTTCGATTTGTTTAAGTGTAGGTACTTCAAATGTGAACTTGTATCTTGAACTTAGTTTAGTTTGGTAACTCGTGAAGTGAATTAGTGACTTAAAATATTTAAGTGTAGGTATTTGAAAGGTGAACTTTTGTTTTGAATTTAGTAAGGTAAATGGTCACTTAAGAAGTGAATTAGTGACTTCGATTTGTTTAAGTGTAGGTAATTGAAATGTGAACTTGTGTTTTGAATTTAGTTTAGTTTGGTAACTTGTGAAGTGAATTAGTGACTTGAATTGTTTAAGTGTAGGTACTTGATAGGTGAAGTTTTATTTTGAATTTATTAAGGTACCTTGAGAAGTAAATTAGTGACTTTGATTTGTTTAAGTGTAGGTACTTGAAATGTAAACTTGTGTTTTGAATTTAGTAAAGTACATAGTCACTTGAGAAGTGAATTAATGATTTGAAAATGTTTAAGTGTAGGTACTTGAAATGTGAATTTGTGCTTTGAATTTAGTAAGTGTGGTCACTTGAGAAATGAATTAGTGACTTGAAAATGTTTAAGTGTAGGTACTTAAAATGTGAACTTTTGTTTTGAATTTAGTAAAGTACATGGTCACTTGTGAATTGAGTTAGTTACTTGAAATGCTTGAGTGTAGGTACTTGAAATGTGAACTTTTGTTTTGAATTTAGTAAAGTACATGGTCACTTGAGAAGTGAATTAGCAACATGAAAATGTTTTAAGTGTAGGTACTTGAAATGTGAACTTTTGTTTTGAATTTAGTTTAGTTTGGTAACTTGTGAAGTGAATTAGTGACTTGAAATGTTTAAGTGTAGGTACTTGAAATGTGAAATTTTGTTTTGAATTTATTTTAGTTTGGTAACTTGTAAAGTGAATTAGTGACTTGAAAATGTTTAAGTGTAGGTATTTGAAATGTGAAATTTTATTTTGAATTTAGTTTAGTTTGGTAACTTGTGAAGTAAATTAGCGACTTGACGTGAAAACAGGAAAAACGACCACACGTGGTCGGTTTTTGTGGCCGCTTTTCTTGTTTTTTCTAGTAGTGGTAGTTACTTGAAAATATGGTTAAGTATAGTGACTTGAAATGTGTACTAGTGACTTAAAAATTGTTTAAGTGTAGTTACTTGAAATGTGAATTAGTTACTTGAAAGTGGTTAAGTACAGTTAATTGAAAATGGTTAAGTATAATTACTTGAAATGTGAATTAATTATTTGAAAATAGTTAAGTGTAGTGATTTGAAATATGTACTAGTTAATTGAAAATGGTTAAGTGTAGTGACTTGAAATGTGAATTAGTTACTTGAAAATGGTCTAGTGTAGTGACTTGAAATGTGTACTAGTGACTTGAAAATGATTAAGTATAGTTACTTGAAAATGCTAATATATACATATTTATATTTGTTGATTGTTATGATTTTATTTGATACTATAATATCATATAATTTATGCTAATAATGTATTTTTAGCACTTTTTATGACCTGAGTTAACATATTCTTATGCAGAATGAGTTTGAAAGAAAGAAACAAGAAATATTAGCTGCTCAAAGTCCATCAATTTTGGAAGGAGGATGAGAAAGGAATTACTAATTAGACTTGTTGATGAAGAATGTATACAAGAAATCATCTTCAAATGATGAACGCCCATCTCAAGAAGACAACCAAGCTTATGAGAATGAAAGTGATGGTGACTCTGACGACGTGAATGAAATTGATAATCCTGATAACGTGAATGAAAGTGATCTGATACTGATGGTTGGTAGTTTAATTGAGCATTAGTTTAAATATTTTGTTTTATACCATTTAAGAATCATACATTATTGATGTGGATGTTTTGAATTATGTTTTTTTTTGTTAGCCGTAAGAGTTTACATTAGATTTGTATTGAATGATGTTTTTGAGAATTATTAAAGGTTTTGAATAGATTTTTGATTAATTGTGAAATGTTTTTAGTAATTTACATGTGAATTATTATTTGAGAATTTTTATGGGGATGTACATGCTAAATATTTATGAATTTTTTTTTTGAAAAAAATTGTTCTTGCGGATTTACTCGGGGTATTTCATACAAATTTTCTTGCGGAATAGTTTCATAAATATCTGCAAGAAATTTTATCAAATAATTCATGCAAAATTTTTATGATTAATCGCAAATAAATTCGTAAATAACATACCTGGGAATTTATTTTCGCAACTAAATTACCTAGGGATTTACTTGGAAATCTTCGTGGAAAATAATTTGGGAATTTTTTTCTGAAAATCCGTAGGTAAAATTCTTTTTATGAAATTTTATCAAATAACTCATGCAAAATTTTGATGTTTAATCACAAATAAATCCGCAAATAACGTACCTACAGATTTATTTTTGCAGCTAAATTACCTAGGAATTTACTTGAAAATCTTCGTGGGGAATAATTTATGATTTTTTTTGTGAAAATTCGCAAGTAAAATCCACAGGTAAATCCGCAAATAAAATACCTGCGAATTTATTTTCGCAGCTAAATTGCCTAGGGATTTTATAAATCCGCAGGTAATAATTACCTACGAAGGTATTTTCTTTGGATTCTAATTGGTAAGAAAATTCGCAGGTAAATTACCTGAGGATTTTACCACATTATCCCTATGAAAATCCCCAGGTAATAACCAGTTTTCTAGTAGTGTACTGGCTACTGCGAAGGACAAGACATCAATAGGCCTCCATTGTTCAATGGACAATACTACTCAGGATGGAAAGAAAGGATGAGAGATTTTCTTCAGGCCGTTGACTACGAACTTTGGAATAGAATTATTGATGGACCTCAATACCCCATGAAGAAGGATGCTAAAAACAAGAATGTATTAAAAGACAAGAGAGAGTATGATAAGGCCGACTTTAAGATGCTTGGAAAGAATGCAAAAGCTAAGTATATTCTTATTTGCGAACTTGGACTAGATGAATATAACAGGATCTCAGGTTGCACCACTGCAAAACAAATTTGGGAGACTCTTGTGAACGCATATGAGAAGAACATGGATACCGTAGAGAAAAATAAAGGAACTAAGGATAAGTCAATAGCACTAAAAGAGTCTGACAGCATAGAATCAGATGTGGATAATAGAAAGCTTACCAAGAATTTCAAAAAAAAGGAATCATTTGCTACGATAGATGCCTGGGGATCAAGCTTAGAAGAATCTAATGATGATGGAGTTGATAAAAGTGTACTTATGGCTATAGGTGACTCAGACATGGAAGAAAAGAAAAGAAAATCTGAGGTAAGTCTACTTGATCTTAAAGATAAATTGTATCTTTGTTCTAAGAAAAGACTAATTCCCTTGATGAACGCATTGATTGATGATTTTCATGAGCTCACATTTGAAAGGGATCAGTTATTCAATGCTTTTGCAAGTCTAAAGTTTGATTACATTGATCTTGAGACTTGCAAGAATGTCACTGATACAAAAAATTGCACCCTAAAGGAACAGGTCAGTCAACTTGGTTCATCAAACCTAGATCTAAAATCAGAAATCTTAAAGTTGTCAATTACTGAAAAAGAAAAAGGAGCCATGAGTGAAAATCATCAAAGAATTGAGTCTGAACTTAAACAAAGAAAAGATGAATTGTTTTATCAAAGAGAAAAGGTTAGAAAGATAACTCAAGAAAACTCTAGGATAAAACTTGATCTTGAAAGAGCTAACCGATGGACCAAGTCATCTAGAATTATTAATCATCTAAGTAGTAGGACTCAAAATGAGAGAGTTGGCATAGGTTTTCACAAAGAAACTATTTCCTATAAAGATTTATGTTATATTTGTGGAAAACTGGGACACCCAACCACTGAATGTCCTGTTGCTGCCAAAAACAGATCCAACAGTCTAAATCTGGAAAATAAACTATCTCAGACTAAGAAAAGGATAACTAAACCTAGTAAGAGAAACAGGTCACGTAACCTGTTGCTTGCATGGGCTAGAAGAAATCTGATTCATCCATTTACTCATAAGAAAGGACCCAAGCTTGTCTGGTGCCTAAAGTTAACCCCTAATTTGTTTTGCAGGTGAGAGTGAAAGGAGGCAAACAAAATTTGTACATGAATAAAGCTTGCTCAAGGTATAAGACTAGAAGAAAATAAAGTTTCTTTCACTCACCACCTTTAAAGGGGGAATGAATTATTTGAAAGATGTCCAGATTTATAGTGCTCGTGTAAGGGGGAAGCAAGGGAGAAAAAAATTAACGATCTAGTGCTTGAACCTGGTTCGTATGAATCTTTGTGGACTAATGTAAGAAACAGAGAAGTTAAGAAGATGATAGTAAAACTGCTGAGCATGCACAAAAACATGTTGTACCGCCTGGTTCAACTATTGTACAGACTGAGGGCATATTGACAGGGGGAACAACAAATCAAGAAATTGATGGATCAATAACACCAACACAAGCTGATGATAATTTTATTGGTAATCATAAGAATTGGTGTTGTCAAAAGAATCTTGAGATATCCCGTGGGAATCAATGGCTTGAGACTATGGTATCCAAAGGAAAGCAATTTCACTCTTGAGGTCTATAAAAATATTGACTATGTGGGTTACTTAATTGACTGGAGAAGCACCAAAGGCACTAAGTAGAGAGCATTTTGAAAGGAATAGGTTAGACTTGGGGATGATTAAAATTGCATGAACTCCCCTCAATGATTGACTAGAATAACCATTTTTCTTCTTAATCTTATTAGCTAAAATATTATTCGATTCAGTCTTGCACATTTATTTGTGTGTCCTAATTTTAGATTTTTGACTCTTCTAACCTAATTTTGTATTAGATTGTGCAGAAAAATAGGTACAAGCAAGCAATTATGACCACAAAGTTCTTTTTATCAGGTATGTTCTACACTGACATAAGTATAGGTTATCTAAGTTGAAATAGTTGAGCACACCTGTTCAATTCCTCACACTTCATCCTCTCCTTGTACTATGATGCTGTCGAATTGGTTGACCAAATTTTCTTTGACTCTCTCCAAATGATTGTGCACAAATTAGTTAATCCTACACCAGAAACTCTTTCTTCTCTCCCAACCAAAATATCAATTTTGTACCATGGATTTGCCAAGCTTGATCATCAATCACATGCAGCATATGTTTCTGAAGAATGAAAAGGGATATGCTCTCTCTTTTAGTTCCTAATTGGCTCAAATCTTTTAGAATTTCTCAATCCAAGTTTAGGTTTGACTTTTCAAACAACAATGGATGTTTTTTAGTAGATTAATCATGCTGCACTACCTGGTTTAATAAGGAGGGCTAAAACTCATTGCAAAAAAATGATAAGAAAAATGATTTAGCTGAGATAAATTCTAAACTAAAAGCTGCATCTGACAGTCATGAAGTGGAATAAGTGGTCATTCAGGCTAGGATCATGACTTTGAAGCTTGACCTTGATTGAGAAAGGGATGAAAATGTTGAAGTCATTCGTCAATTGACACAGTTGATAACACTTGTTCCACCTTCCTTATCAGCTCCTCACTATTCATATTCTTAGCCATGTCCCACTTTTATACCATATTTTTTTATTGATGTTCAGTTATTTTACTTTGTTCAGTACTAGCTTAGGTTTAATGTGGAACATGCTCTGGTAGTTAAATGGAATGGTTATCTTTGCTAAATTGACTCATATTTTTGCTCTCTTTAATACATTACTATGTTGGCTAAAATCTTTGTCTGATTGTTTTGGTGATAGCCCCAGTGGCCATGAATAGCATAACAAATCACTTTGGCTAGTATATTATTGCATTAAAATGGTTTTCGATGATGCCAAAAGGGGGAAGATAAGAGGGTTGTGCAATGTTTATAACCCATTGACTAACTTGTTTCATTCTAGTGTTTTATACTTTAGTGCCTACAGGTGAAGATGTTTGAATGCACAAAGACAAGAGGTTTGTCGTCATAAAAAAGGGGTAATTTGTTGGTACCTTGAAGTTTTGATGAATGACAATATGAATGAAACAAGTTGACATACGTGTTCCACTGATTCGACAAGTTCAAGAGTGCAGTCTACGGTATCAATAATTAAAAATCAGAATGAGTTAAATCAGTGCAACTGGAAACTTCAACTTACTGATCACGTGGGGAATAGAACAAGTTAAATTTGATTCAAACACTTGATGATAAGGGAAAACAAGTTGAGTTGAAAAAGGAGTCCGATGTGAAGAAGGAGTTTTCACTTCTGAGCATATCCTTAAGAGTGATGTGTGTAGAAGGAGAAAGATTCTGAAAATTGAAGAAGTCTATCCAAAACGTACAATTTGAAGGACTCTTTGGAGAGTTGGAGTTTGACTACAACACTAAGGAGACAAGAGTTGGAACTGAAAGAGTCTCACTTGAAGTAGAACTCTATGCAATGAGATCATGATTGAGGGGGGAGTTTGAAATAAAGAATGACTTTTGAAGAGTGGTTCTTAAATAGAAGATGCATCAGTCAGAATAAACTCACGCACTTACAAAGTAGAAAAGCACAATCGATGGATTGACTTCACGAAGTGCTACTCAAGCACTAAAGAAACACATGAAGAACCTGGTCCTAAGTATAGAATCCAGCTAAGAGTTTTACAGTTGATTTTTAGAGTTGTTCATTGTGTTTTAACTATTGATGTAATATTAGTTTCAGTGTTTTATAAACTGAACTAGGAGCTAGTCTTTAAGTTAGAGAAAACTCAGAGACTTTGGGAATGCATACCTTGGGAGGTGTGTGTGTAGTTAGGAATTAGAGTTTATAATTCCTAGTCGTTGTGTTAAAGGAATTAGAGTTTATAATTCCTATTTATTGGTTACAAGAGTTTTGTAATCAATCATTGTTGAGGCTCAGAGTTATTTAGTGAAGTTGGGGTTAAATCTTGTAGAGGTGCAGGTCGTGGTTTTTTACATCTTTTAAGCCGAGTGTTTTCCACGTAAAAATCATTGTGTTCTTTACTTTCTATTTTACTGCTTCCTTGGAACACATCAGGGAACCCGTTCCACCGATAGGCAACAGTTTGGCAAAAATAAGATAATCAACAGGGCACGAATTCTTAACAGATCAATTTTACTCTCCATTAAATTTTAGCTCAACATGTCTTTGTTGTTATGTTTTTTGTTCAAAAATGGCCTCGACTAGCAAAATAATTTAAACAGACTCCAAATAATTTTAATTTGTTTACTCTCCTTATAATCTGTATATATGTGTGAATTGTATGAACTCTGAAGGGAATCTTTTGAGTTAGCAAATGTTAGCTATGGATGGTTTCAACAGAGATATAGATAGACCAAAGAAATATATGGGAGGTGATAAGTCAAGACATGATGCAACTTCAACTAATCGAGGATTTGACCTTCGATAAGAAGTTATGAAGGACCCGGATATAGGTAGGAACTAATTAGATAGTTGAGTGTTGTACCAACAGTTGTGGTATTATTCTAGTAGCTTTTTGTTATTCGCTCTCTCTTACTATTTTATGTTTCTTGTACTTCAATTACTATATATTATTTTGTTATAATTACTGTTACTCTTTACATTTTCGTGTTTCTATTGAGTTTTATTAAGAGAAAAGACATCTTTTCCCCTCTGAACTTGTCCTCCAAACTCACTTTAGCACTTAAACTTAACTTCTGTTTATTTACTCCTTTAACATCTTTAAAGTGTATTATTTTCACCCCTCATAACTGAATATCACTCTCACAACGGAGAGTGTGTTACACTCGCCTACACATCAACGCCACGTCGGAGCCACGTCATTGCCACGTAAGAAGTTCAATTTTTCTAAAAAAAATTAATCCCCCACACATTATTTTTATATATTTTTTTAAAAAAATAAAAAAAATATATCTACTATTTTATATATATATATATATTTTTTTAAATAAAAAAGCACCCCCTATATTTTAAATAAAAAAGCACCCCCACCCCATCCCCATATTCTTTCTTCTTCACAACCTCTCACCCAGCCCGCCCCCTACCCTGCAACGCAGCCCTCTCCCCCTCACCCCTTTTCTATCTTCTTCAAACGACCCCACCTCTCCCCTCTCCTCCATTTTCTATCTTCTTCAAACTTAAACATATTACCAATAGTCATTAAGCAAACCCAACAAAATCAATTCAAAACATAATTAGAAGTCCCTTCTGATTCTAACACAAACCCAACAAACACAAATAGCTCAAAATATACCATACAACAAAAACATGAAAAACAAAATCAAGATTGAATTTTTAAAACATAATTACAATCCCTTTATGATTCCTTCATCAAACCACCAATTCAAGAAACAACAATGCAATAGCATCACCACATTCCAATTCAAAACTCTTCATTCCGAAATATTCCGACAAAACTCACCAAAAAATGATTAAAACAAACCCCCCAAAAAATATATGCACACCATTAACACCACCACTACCATTAATACCACCACCACCATTAACACCGCCGCTAATAACTTTTTTTCAATTTCAATTTTATTTCAAATTTTCAAATTCATTAAGATAACTTTTAATTTTAGAAATTCAATTTAATTCTTTTCTAATGATCTTAAGTCAAGGGGTTTAGGTGGGGTGAAGGATTTGGTAACTGAAGGAGAAGAGGGGGTTTGAAGCGAAGGGGGTGGGGCTGGAGGTGGAGAAATTGGTGGTTGCAGGAGAAGAGGGGTTGGTGGTGGTGGGTTTAGAGAGTAAAAATTATGGTGGGGGTGGGGATAGAAGAAGAAGATAGGAAATAGAGGTGGAGGGATAGGAAGAAGATGAAGAAATGGGGGTGGGGGGTATGAAGAAGGCGGTTTATATATATATATAAATTAAAAAGTAAGGTCATATCAATTTTAAAATTAAAAAACATGTTTTTTTTTCTTTTTTTAATTTTCACGTCAACTTTAGGGGTAAAAATAATATACTTTAAAGATGTTAAGGGGGTAAATAAACAGAAGTTAAGTTTAAGTGGTAAAGTGAGTTTGGAGCACAAGTTCAAGGGAAGATGTCTGTTCTCTTTTATTAATTAACCAACATTTGAAGTGAATATGTTTCTATTGAGCTTAATTAATTAACCAACATTTGAAGTGAAGTTCTGTTATCGATGGGTAAGACATGTGGTCCATAATTGCTAAGGCTTATATATTTTAGGATCATTGTCAGTAGTGGAGTCGGTATTTCCACTGAGAAAATTCAATATATAAAGGGGATTATATATCCATAAAATCTATATGCAGTTATGACTTTTGCATATGAATGCAGAATGATTCATGATAATGATTTCAATATATCGGGAAAAAGATGAATCATATGCTGAAGTTATCTTGTTACTCCTATATTACAAACGCAAATCTACAAAGTAGAAACGATTTTATAAACAAATTAAGTTATGTATAAAGGAATAATCTAGTGGGATCAAGTTAGATCACTCCCTAAATATGGGCGACAGTGACAGTAATATCATCATACTTTCCACCATTACGTACAATACCAGCTCTCCAACATTTTCGAGTAAACGCGTATAAAGTTCTTTGCTCTTTGCATTGTCCAATGCATATTGCGCTATCCTCCATCTCCATGCCAATGTCCCCGGCACATCCGATTTCCTTGTATCCGCCGCTGAATTCACAACTGTTTCCAACTCTAAATCATGAACGTTATCAAACAATCCATCTGTTCCTAGCACGATTACATCCCCTGCTATAACTGGAAAGCTGATTTTTTGCGCCACACTCCGGATTATCAGATTTACTCGCGTTTCCCAGTTGGAAAGGACGGTTGAACCTTGATTGCTGAATTTTCGATTTATACACAATTCTTCCATGCCTCATCACAACGAACCTGCCATCTCCAACGTTTACACCGTGTAATGTATCATAAGCCAGAGTCACAATACAAGCAGTGGAAGAACCCTTTGCTTTAGTTTTAGAATAAGCTTCGTTTAGTACTTTCATCAAATCAATACTGCTACTTTTGTTATTTCGAATTGCAAATTCGGCATTTATCATCAATTCCCTCGAATACTCACCTGAATCAATCCCTTTCTTAGCCCAACCACCAACACCATAAGCAACACCAATCGTATGCTCTTTTGCACAAATAAAGCTAGCATCTTGGCCTAACGGTTTTTCTTTATTCAATTTCGGAATATAACAAGTTCCAGCAACCATGATCGTTCTTCCAGTGACTCCAACACTAACACCAGCTGTGTCTTTATCATCATCGTCAATAACAATCGGCATTTCATCATCAATGACTCCCAGTCGTTTACTGACGACAGACTCCGTTTCATCAATGACTCCCAGTCGTTTGTTGACAATATTGATAACTATAGAAGGAAGCATGATGCATAATACCCTAGAGAGAAGGGAGAAGGGAAGTGAAGGGTTAAACATGCAGACTGTTTGGGTGGAGCGGGGGGGGAGGGACGATTACGGTATATATAAAGATAATAATATATTTGTAAACCTATTTAACGTAGGAAGCTTGGAATTCAAGGCAGTGTAGGAATAGGAAACTTTATTTATTTTTATATCGTTTTTTTCATTAATTTTATTTAATTCGATAAAAGTACTCCTAATATAATAAAGTTATTTACTTGTATAACTAATTTGTTTCTCCAGAATATTCCTTTGGATCTCAGATCGATTCTTACTTATCTCTATGTTTTTTTCTTTTAACTTACATAAATTTAGGAGGTAACCCTAATTTCTTGGAGCCATCAATGTTTAAAATATTACTCTGTGAACATTAGATATTTAATTTTTGTGTATATTAGATATTTTAAGTTCTCTGTGTTTTGAATATTTTAAGACACTGTATTTTAAATAATTTTAGCTTTGTGTGTCTTAGATATTTGAATGTCTTGTGTATCTTGAATATCTTAAGACTTTGTGTATCTTAAAAGTTTTTTTCCTGTATATCTTAATGTTTGTGCATCTTAAATCTGTTAATTTTATTTTTTTTTGATATGGTCTGCCGGGACTTACTAACAGGCAAGAGTAGACTCGTTTAATTATCCTTTTTATTCACCATACAAGGATGAAGTTGAAAAAAATGTTCAGATGGAAGGTTCATTTGATATTGACAACCTAGAGTTTTTCGAAGTGAACTGAGATGAGAAGGACAACAATTATGACATTTGCTTCGATGCCTATAGCAACGGTGAACATTTAGTAAAAACCATTAGCTGTTAATGAACAGGTGTTTGCTAGTCATTTCAAATTTGTAGATTCCCTTGTTGACTATTTTGTTTGAGAGATATGCGTATCATGTGGCTTGTCATTTGTTTGTTCAAAAAGGTAAGATCTTCAACATTGTCATATTTTTGAGAAAGAAATGACAAAGAAAGAAAGAGACAATAGGATGTTATGCTTGCCAATACAGTTAATTAAGCACCACACTAGTGGATTCTGGAGTATTAAGTAGTTAAAGATATTTACTGTTATGTTAATGTCAATTATCTATATATACTTCTGAGTTGTAGGCACTGTATTCCAGTATCTTTTGTTATTTCCCACAATAGGGTCGGGTATGCAGAATCTGTATATTACAACAATAACTTCAACTAGAGTTCAGGTATAAACAAGAACACAATGAAGTATCAAATACCCTCAACACAAGATCAAAATGACCTTTCCAAAAGGAGTATTTATTTTTCAGGAAAAATAAGATGAAGCAGAAATTGAATAGGTCAAGTTGTCCAAATTCACGGAATTTCCTTAAGGAAATAATTCCCCTCGCTGTACCCGAGGTTGTGGAATTTTTCTTCCCAGGATAAAATGGTCTTCAATCCGACTATAGTGGTACCTCAAACAGGCGAATTCTTCGAACGCACAGAACGCTTTGATTGATCACACAGAATATTTGTAAAGAAAAGAAGAGAGTTTTTTTTCTGAAAATTTCATTGTATCAAACCTGTGGAAGAAGGCAGGTTTTTATAGCCATAACATGCCTGTTCGAAAAGGTGGCATTGGTTCAACTTAGAGGTGTGACTATTCTAAAATTGCATGGTTGTTTTTCCCCAAAACAGTGCAGTATTTTTGCTGAAACATTACACCATTTCGTGAAACAGTGCACCAGTTCACTGGAACAGTGCATCTGTTACGATAACAGTGCATCTGCTTACTGTAACAGTGCACCTGTTCACTAGAACAGTGCATCTGTTTACTGTAACAGTGCATCTGTTCAACGTTACATTACACCATTTCGCGAAACAGGGCACCAGTTCACTGGAACAGTGCATCTGTTACTGTAACAGTGCATCTGTTTACCGTAACAGTGCACCTGTTCACTAGAACAGTGCATCTGTTCAACGTTCACTGAAACAACGCATCAATTCAGAAAAACATCACCAAAATGCATATAACTGGAGTATCGAACACAGAAAAAATAGTGTCATTCCCTTTGGCATTTTTCGGAATTCAAATAAAGTTTGTCCAAAAAGATAGATCTCGTCGATCAACAAATTCAAAGCCGAGCGAGCGACGACGACGACGGCGCGAGACATCATCTAGTTCTTGCCTCACTATCCATGTGGAGTTAGTGTTTCTCAATATAAACACTCTCAAGTTCTCTTCTTCCACCAATGTGGGAGAAATAGTAAACTTGCCAATTTGGGAGTACACTTTCCATTTTTAGTGTCTCCTTCCCTCCACCCTTTTACTCTCCATTTTTTCATTCACACTTCTTTCATCTATTATGAACCCAACATCTTTGTGTGAGTGATAGTTTATTGTTGTTAAATAAATTTCAGGAGATCGTATTTCAAGATCCCTAAAAAATGTACGGTCTTTTGTCTTGAGCCGGGGGTCTATCGGAAACAGCCTCTCTACTCCTTCGGGGGTAGTGGTATGAACTGCGTACATTTTACCCTCCCCAGACCCCACTATGTGAGAATATACTGGGTTTGTTGTTGTTGTTGTATTTCAAGATCTCTGAGGGGGTGAGAGATTATTATTATTGAATAAAGTTCAAGGGATTTTATTCGAATATTTATATCATAATAAGCGTAAAGGTCAAATATATTCCTAAACTATTTAAAATGGGTTAACTTTATCATTCGTTATGTTTTTGGCTCAAAAATACTTTTGTTGTCACGTTTTTGGCTTAAAAATGCCCTCGACAAGCAAAGTGGCTCAAACATACCATTCCTACTGACGGTTGCTCTAAAACAAGAAAATAAGCCAATTTCACCCTTGACTATTTGAAATAGAGCAATTTTATGTTAGATATATACAAACGCTTTTAAATATTGCTTGTTGCGCTCAAAGAGTAGTTAACAAATATTGGCTACAACTACAGGTAATGTCGTCATACTTTAATTTCCTCCGTGGTGTTCAATATCAACTTTCGAACACTCTCTACTAAATGGCATATAAAGCTCCGTGCTTTTTGCATTATCCAATGCATATAGCGCAATCCTCCATGCCAATATCTCCGGTACATCTGACTCCAATGAATCCACCCCAGAATTCACTAGTGTTTCCAACTCAAAATCATGAACATTATCGAACAATCCATCCGTCCCCAACACAATTACATCCCCTGCTACAACCGGAACGCTGATTTTCTCCGCCACGCTCGGATCATCAGAACTACTCGCATTCCCCAGTTGCTATGGACAATTAAACCTCGATTGCTGAATTTCCGATTTATACACAATTAATCCGTCCCTGATCACCACGAACTCGCTATCTCCGACGTTTACGACGTGCAATGTGTATCATCAGACAGAGTCAGAATACAAGCAGTGAAAAGAACCCTTCGCCTTTGTATTCGAATAAGCTTCATTCAGCACTTTCATCAAATCAACAGTAGTACTATTATCATTATTCTGAACTGCAAACTCAGAGTTTTTCATCAATTCTCTCGAATACTCTCCCGAATAAATCCCTCTTTTAGACCAGCCACCATTTATGCCATCAGCAACACCGATAGTTTGTTCCTTTGCACAGATAAAGCTAGCATCTTGGCCTAACAGCTCTTCATCGTTCAATTTCGGAATGTAAAACCATCCAGCAACCATTATCGTACTTCCAGTTCTTCCAACACTAACGTCAGCCTCCTTGTCTTTATTCAGTTTCGGAATCGGCAATACGTCATCATCATCATTAAGATTGAATGCCGAAGACAATTTCTCAGAACAGAGTAAGACTTTTGAGTGTTCATCGTCGTCGTCGTCATCAGTGATGACGTCAAATTCGGGTTCTTCATTGAGTATCCACCGTATAATGACGTCAAATTCCGATGCGTCGCCGCCGTTTAGTGACGTCAAATTCCAAATCTTCATTGAGTGGACGCCGCTTGTTGAGGATATCGACAGCCATAATAGGAAGAACGATCAACAAAACCCTAGAGAGAAAGAGAGGTGAATGGTTTAAGATGGAGACAGTAGGAGTGAGGGAGAGTATATACATAGATTTTTGGAAGCCTATTTTTCATGTAAGAAGGCGGAAACCGCATATGGTTAGAAATAGGAAACTTTTTTATTTTTCTTTTTTCCGTTTTCAGTTATTTGGTTGTATCCCAATGAACGAATCTTTATCTAATACTTCTTTCGCACGCTTTATAATTAAGAAATTATAAATAATGAGAATAGTTTCACTATTTTGCCCCTTGTATGCTATCTTGAAGCTTTACAAATGTAATTTTGGACATATATTTTTAATAAGATGATCAACTAATATGGAAGAAAAGAGTAAATCTCAAGAGATTATATAACTTTGAGGGAGTGATAATTTGTTGCTATTGATAAGGAAAAATGGTCAAATAAACCCTCAATTAACTATTTAAAATGGATCAATATTAGTACTTTCCATTATGTTTTAGCTCAAACATGTCTTTGTTGTTATGTTTTTGTTCAAAAATATCCTCAACTAGCTAAATAACTCAAACGGGCTCTAAATTAGTCTTATATGTTTCCCCTCCTTGTAATCTTTATATATGTGTGAATTGCTGTCTTTATTGTATGAACTCTCAAGGGAATCTTTTGAGTTAGAAAAGGTTGGTTCTGGATGGTTTCAGCATAGATATAGGTAGGCAAAATAAATGTGGGAGGTGATTAGGCAAGACATGATGTAACTTCAACTAACCAATAACTTGACCTTAGATAAGAAGTTATGAAGAACACGAATAAGGATATAAATTAGTTAGGTAGTTGAGTATTGTACCGGTAGTTATGGTATTATTCTAGTAGCTTCTTGTTATTCGTTCTCTCATACTTTTTTATGTATCTTATAACTCAATTATTTTATTATTCTTACATTGTTCCTCTTTACATTTTTATGTTTCTATTGAGTTTTATTAATTAACCAACATTTGAAGTGAAGTTTTGTTATCGATAGGTAAGACATGTGGTCCATAATTGTTAAGACATATATACTTGTACGGATTATTGTCAGTAATAGAGTCAGCATTTCCAGTAAGAAAATTCAATTTATAAAGGGATTATATATACATAACCATCAATCATAGGCTAAAGTTATCTTATTACTTGTTTATTACAAACTCCAAATCTTGAAAGTAGAAAAGATTTAATAAACAAAATAAGTTAACGCCAATGTCTCTGACATCCGATTTCCATGTATCCACCTCAGAATTCACAACTGTTTCCAACCCAAAATCATGAACCTTATTAAACATCCATCCGTTCCCAACACGATTAAATTCCCTGCTATAACTGGAAAGCTGATTTTCTGAGTCATGCTCGGATTATCAGATTTTCTCGCGTTTCCCAATTGGAAAGGACGGTTGAACCTTAATTGCTGAATTTTCGATTTATACACAATTATTTCTTGTCTGATCACTGCGAACATGCTATCTCCGACGTGTTAAGCTATGAGTGCCACAAACACTAAGTTAAGTGATAGAGTTAGTTAGTCAGTTGAAAGGGTAATTATGAGGTTGTTAGACAGTTAGACAGCTGGCATATCTTAATGATTAGGCATGATAAGAGTAGTTAGTTAAATGTATAAAAGGTGGTAGTAGTAGCTAGATATTAGAAAAGAGAATTCATTTTGTAATAGTTAGTTTTCTGGATCCTGATTCAATGAAACAGTAGCTTCACTTTCAGTTTCTCTTTTGCTTCTTCCTCTCTGTCTCAAAGCTTTCATTAATAGAGCTTTCTTAACATGGTATCAGAGCTAGATTGTGGCTTCTCTGCACCGCTATTTTTTTCAGAATCAATTTTTGGTTGAAGTAATTACTTAGTCGCTAGGGTTCAAAAGTTCTCAGAACTGAAGGTTTTTTCTTCTCCGTCGAGTTCGACTTTAACACCTTCTACATTGATCATTTTTTCTCCAAGCATAATGTCAACATCTAGTACTGGAGTTCCAATAAGTGCTACTACAGCTGAAGGCTTATATAGCACTGAATCTGGTCAAATTGATCAAGTTGATGCTAATCATCCTCTATACATTCATCCATTTGATACTGTAGTACCCCGTATGTTTCTAAGCTAGGAAATGAACCATTATTCCTATGTATGAAACCTCCTATCCTGTGATTCATATTTGAGTACATGACTTATAATGAGTATCCTAGTGATAAGATAGCTTATGATATGTTAAGCATGTTCATATGAGTCACTTAGAGTAAGGCAAGATAAGAGCTTTTAAACCCATCAAGTTTTAGGGCTTGATTTCACAAGAGTAATCTTTGAACAATAATAACTTGATTTATTTATGGTATTTTGGTAGATTTAGACCCACCAAATTGTAGAGAATTGAATTATCTTTCCAACAATATCAATTTTACCAAAATCCAACACCCGAGCAAGAAGTTATGGCTTTGTGAAGTGGAGTATGTCGCCTAACAAATTGCATAAGGCTACTGGAATTGGTATGCCATAGGTTGCGCGACACACACCCTAAAGTTTGCCATAAGGTGTGCGACGCATACCTTAGCTTGTGCCATAAGATGTGCGGCACACACCCTAGCTTACGCGATAAGGTGTGCGATGCATACTTAGGATTCCAGTGACGAAACACTTCGTTTGTTAGTTATTTTGAGGGCAACTAAGTCTTTTGACACTCCTTACACGTCCCTAAACTTAACCTTACGAAATTTATAGCTCCTAATCATATTACAACACTATTAACATCTTAAGTTCATTATCCAAGAGCACAATAGGAGAAAAATAATTAGGGTTGCACCATCGAGCTTGAAGGTCCAATCTTTCAACAATTTCATCACCATTAAGGTATGCATAGTGTTTATCTATGGATCTATTTTGTTCATAGAGCTCAAGAACCATGTTTTAAATATTATTTTGTGACTGTCTTGTTGTGATATGAGCATGTACATGTTGATGATTGTTGTTTAAGTTTCAAGATGATATCTAAAGGTGTTTTCATGAAATATATGTGGTTGTTAGTTGAAACCCATGATCTTTATGTGGCTTAATATGGTGAAATTCATGAAATAACCTAATCTAAAAGAATTCATGAAAAGTGTTTGATAATATGCTTAGGATGATAGAATTCATGTCCCATGATTTAATAGTGCTTAAATGACAAGTCCATGCTCTATGCTTTACGATTTCCCATGAATTCCATGTGAGTGATATGCGTTGTTGTTGTGATATGGATTGACCATGATATTAAAGCTATGCAAGTATATACATGTTGTATGAATTTCCCTTCCATGTATAAGATGTTGAGAACTATGCTTAGTGTGAAATCCCCTACTTATGATATTGTAAATTTTGGACTCTACTCTTACGATCAAGTTAGTCAGGTGTGTCAGTTTACTTCCATCGAGTCCTGGGGGTACTTGTACCCAAAAAATATAGTTATATGCCTAGAGCCATGTCATGTTATCACGATAATCTCAGTCAAGCCACGATCTATAGAACTCAGTCAGTCATGTGACTCAGGAAACCTCATAAATCTCATGATCTCAGTTAATTCTCAAAGAGTAGTACTATTCCGTCAGTCAACGGGAGTCAGTTACTCAATCCATGTACAATCAATCAAATCATATTCAGTCTCTCCAGATGGGAGTAGAAGTTAGCATCGAGTGAACCCAAGGATGGGAACTCATCTGCCAGTTTAGGATGTGATTCTTACCAGTCATCTTTGTGTTCCAGAACTACGTAGCCAGCGTAGGTTGAGACATCTTAACCTGTCAGATTAGGGTTGATGAGGTAGATTAACCTGTCAATTTAGGGTTCCCACCATTCTCATTTTTGGGTACCTGCCAGTTAAGGGTCACTCACAACTGTCCTTACCAGTGGCACGGTATTGACACCCTTCCATTCGGGGAAGAGATTGGACCCTAACTTAGCTATATGCGTTATTGGGGCATGTCAGTTAAACAACTACCTCCCATAAATTCTATCCCAGTCTCAGTAAAAGAACTCAGATAGTCCTTCAGATTTCAGTATATCAGGACTGTCAGATACAGTCAATTCAGTTATAGAACGGAACACAGATAGTTCCATTAGATTCAGTACTTTCAGACACAGTCATCTATGTTATTAGAATTTTAGTGTTTGTCATGCTAGATATCAGTAGATCATGTATTAGTGTCCAGATCTAGATATCACGTTATCACGATCTCAGTTACTATGTATGCATGTATGCACTCTCACGTTCATATCATGTTAACGAGTGAGGTAGGCTAAATGCAAGTGCAAAAAAAAGGATTGATTTGGGGGTGTATTCAAGAGAACTGATGAAAAATGCCGAATTTGCAGTTCAAAATAATGATAATAGTACTATTGTCAGTTTGATGAAAGTGCTGAATGAAGCTTATTCGAATACAAAGGCGAAGGGTTCTTCCACTGCTTGTATTCTGACCCTGTCTGATGATACATTGCACGCTGTAAACGTCGAAGATAGCGGGTTCGTGGTGATCAGGGATGGATTAATTATGTATAAATTAGAAATTTAGCAATCGAGGTTTAATTGTCCATAGCAACTGGGTAATGCGAGTAGTTCTATGCATGTAAACCCTTGCATTTAGCCTACCTCACTCGTATACTCAGTACTCCTAATTGTACTAACGCATTTGTGCTATGGTGCTTTCTTTTTATGTTACACTATAGGTTCAAAGACACAAGTTTTGGATCAGCAGTAACAGTAGCATTCCAGTACGCAAAGTTACAATGAGTCCTCATCCATTCGAGGACGATATTATTTTTATTTCATTCATTATTTTAGTTCAGTTTTGCTAGATGGAGTTAGTGGAGACATGTTCCTTCACCTCCTTATTCAGACAGTATTTAGAGGCTTTCAGATTTAGTTCAGATTTGATTCAGATTTCATTTGTTTTAGGTATTCGTTACCCCATATGGATGTTATGATTTGTCAGATATTTTATTCAGTTGAATCTTATGGCCTATTGTTCATGTTTTCCACATTATTACGTCATATATTACAGTATACAGGTACAAATATCACTCATGGGTTAGCTTGTGGTCCCTCGGGATCATAGGCACCGTGTAGCGATTCGGTTTAAAAAATCGAGGCGTTACAAACTTGGTATCAGAGCCTAAGGTTCAATAAAGGCCTAGAAAGCCTGAAAGCCGCATCTAGTAGAGTCTTGTACATGAGTGTGTTGTGTGCCACATTTATGTGCAAGAGGCTATAAGATGTTTTAGAAACAGTTTCCCTTCTTTCGGTATTCATATCGTTCTAGTGAGCATAATCTCAAGTTAAACTCTCAGTCTAATCCGTTCTTCTCTTATTTCAGAATATGCCCCCAAAGAGAAAAAACCAGCCAGCTCCTCAGCCCGAAGATCCTTTGGGCAAACATATTTCTCATGCGGAGTTTAGGGTCGCATTCACCATACTTGCTCAGTCTGTGGCTGCCCAAAATGAACGGCCACCAGTTATTCCGGCTAATCCAGTGGTCAACTCAGCCGCATCTAGGATTTAAGACTTCACCCGAATGAACCCTCCATCTTTCTTTGGGTCTAAGTCTGATGAAGACCCTTAAGAATTCATTGACCAAGTCCAAAAGGTCATAGACATCATGGAAGTTACTTCTTGTCAGAGTACCGAGTTAGCCGCATACTAGTTACAAGATGTTGTTCACACTTGGTACAAAAAGTGGAAGTTTGAGAGGTTAGAGGATGCAGGTCCTATAGAGTGGGAGGAATTTGTCACGACTTTCTTAGATAGATTCTTTCCCCAAGAGCTGAGGGAGGCAAAAGTTCTAGAGTTCATCAACCTTAGGCAGGGAAATATGATGGTTAAGGAGTATTCTTTTAGATTTACTTAGCTAGATAGATATGCCCCTCATATGGTTGCAGAAAAAAGGGCTAAGATGAGCAAGTTCATGTCAGGGATGAATGATAGTGTGATAAATGAGTGTAGGTCTGCGATGTTGAAAAGTGATATGACTTTAGCTAGGCTCATGACTCATGCTTAAGAAATATAAGAGTAGAAGATCAGGACTAGGGAGAGGCAAAACAAGAGAGTAAGGTCAGGCAGTTTCAATTTGGCTCAACCCAAATCAGAAGAAGGAAACCGTTCGCAGTTTTGTCCTAAGCCAGCAGTTCTAGCTCCTTCCTTCGCCAGCATCCCAGTGCGAAAATTCAGAGACGACAACAAAGATCAAGCACCAGGATCTAAGTCTTAGGGCATTGTCAGCAGTACCCGAACTAATCCCCTGTGTCCAACTTGTGGTAAGAACCACAAGGGTACCTGTAGAGATGGTAGCGATGTTTGTTTCGGTTGTGGCAAGTTAGGCCACAGGGTTAGAGAGTGTCCGCAGTCAGGTCTGCAGGGTTAACAGAATCGTTCCACATCCCAGTTCGGTCGCTCAAATTAGTAGGGTGCCACTTCCAGTGCTACTTGTGGGCAACGCCCAAACAGACTCTATGCTCTTCAGACCCGACAGGATCAAGAAAATTCTCCTGATGTCGCTACTGATATGTTACAGATTTTCTATGTTCATGTTTATGCTTTGGTAGATCTAGGTGCATCCTTGTCTTTTGTTACTCCTTATATAGCAGGCGATTTCGAAATCAGTCCCAAAATTTTAGCAGATCCTTTTTTAGTCTCTACCCAAGTAGGTAAATCCATCATAGCTCGTCGGGTATACAGGAACTGTCCTATTATGATATTTCAGAAAGCCACATTAGCAGATATAGTCGAGTTAGAGATGACTGATTTTGATGTCATTCTCAGCATGCATTGGCTTCATTCCTGCTATGCCACAGTCGACTGCAGAACCAGGGTAGTTCAGTTTCAGTTTCCGAATGAGCCCATCCTAGAATGGAAGGGTAGTACTTCATCTTTCAGGGGTCAGCTTATTTCCTACCTTCGGGCAAGGAAAATAATTTCTAAGGGATGTGTATCATCTCGTGCATATTAAAGATTCCAATTTTGAATCTCCTAGTTTTGAATCAGCCCCAGTTGTAAATGAGTATTCAGACGTGTTTCCTGAAGATCTTTCAGGCATTCCTCCCAAAAGGGAAATATACTTCAGCATTGATCTTCTTCTAGATACTCAACCTATTTCTATTCTGCCATACAGAATGGCACCAGCAGAACTCAAGGAACTGAAAGATCATTTGAAGGATCTCTTAGATAAGGGATTCATCAGGCCCAGTGTATCCCCATGGGGTGCACCAGTCTTATTCGTGCGCAAGAAAGACGGTTCTCTTAGGATGTGTATTGATTACCGTCAGCTCAACAAAGTTACGGTCAAGAACAAGTATTCTCTTCCCAGAATAGATGACTTGTTTGACCAATTTCAGGGTGCCAGTTATTTCTCCAAGATAGACCTCAGATCAGGCTACCATTAGCTCAAAGTTAGAGAATATGACATCCCAAAGACATATTTTCATACTCGGTATGGTCACTTCGAGTTTCTAGTTATGTCCTTTGGTTTTACCAATGCCCCAGCCGCTTTTATGGACTTGATAAACTAGGTGTTCAGGTAGTACTTGGACATGTTCATCATAATCTTCATAGATGATATTCTGGTCTATTCCCGCACTGAGCGTGATCATTCAGACCATCTCAAAATTATTCTTCAGACTCTCAGAGATCACCAGCTATTTGCTGAATTCAGTAAGTGCGAGTTTTGGCTAAGATCAGTAGCATTCCTTGGCCATATTATTTTCGGTGATGGCATTAGAGTAGATCCTCAGAAGACCGAAGCGGTGAGAAACTGGCCTCGCTCTGTCTCTCCATCAGATATCTGGAATTTCTTGGGATTGGCTGGCTATTACAAATGGTTTGTTGAGGGATTTTATTCTATTGCATCCCCTATATCCAGATTGACTCAGAAGAAGGTCAAGTTTCAGTGGTCAGATTCTTGTGAGAAGAGTTTTCAGGAGTTGAAGACTCGAGTTACCTCAGCTCTAATTCTAACTCTTCCAGATGGTGCAGATGGATTCGTAGTCTATTGGGATGCATCCAGAGTAGGCCTAGGTTGTGGCCTCATGCAGGATGGTAAGTTCATAGCCTATGCCTCCAAACAGTAAAAGCCCCATAAGAAGAAATATCCTACTCATGATCTTGAGTTAGCAACCGTAGTATTTGCCTTGAATATTTGAAGGCATTATCTATACGGAGTTCATGTAGATGTCTTCACAGATCATAAGAGTCTCCAGTATGTCTTTTCTCAGAAAGATCTCAATATTCGTCAGAGAAGGTGGTTAAAGCTTTTGAAAAATTATGACATGAGTGTCCTTTACCATCCGAGAAAGGCCAACATTGTGGCCGACGCTCTCAGTAAACTCTTTATGGGTAGTATTTCTCACGTTGCGGATAGCAAAAATAAGATAGCTCAGGAAATCCATTAGCTTGCCAGATTAGGTGTTCGCTTAGTCGATTCTTCAGAGGGTGGTGTATGTGTTCAGAATAGTTCAGAATCATCTCTAGTTACTGAGGTGAAAGAAAAGAAATACAGGAATCCTAGCCTTATCAAGCTAAAAGAGTCAGTTCAGAATCAGAAAGTAGAGGTTTTCTCCCAAGGGGGAGATGGTGTTCTTTATTGTCAAGGTCGTCTGTGTGTTTCATGTATAGATGGCTTGAAGTAGTGAATTCTTGCAGAAGCGTATGGTGCGCGATACTCTATTCATGTAGGGGCCACTAAGATATACCGCGACTTTCGGAAGACCTATTGGTGGAGTGGGATGAAGAGAGATATTGTAGAGTTTGTGGCTAAGTGCTCTACATGTCAGCAAGTTAAGATAGAGCATCAGAAGCCTAGTGGTTCCATATAGGTATTTACCATTCCTTCTTGGAAGTGGGAAGAAGTGAACATGGATTACGTGATGGGTTTGCCTCGAACTCGTCATCAGCATGATTCAGTTTGGGTCATAGTAGATAAAATGACCAATTCAGCTCTTTTTCTTCCAGTCCATACCTCTTATTCAGCCGAGGATTACGCCAAACTCTACATCAGGGAGTTGGTCAGATTACACGATGTTCCATAATCTATCATCTCAGAAAGAGGTACCCAGTTCACCTCTCACTTCTGGAAAGCATTTCAAAAGGGTCTTGGTAGCCAAGTTCATCTCAGTACAGCTTTTCATCCTCAGACAGATGGCCAAGCAGAAAGGACCATTCAGACTCTTGAAGATAAGGGCATATACAATTGATCTCAAGGGAAGTTGGGATGACCACTTGCTTTTGATTGAGTTTGCATACAACAATAGCTATCATTCCAGTATTAAAATGGCTCTGTTCGTAGCTCTCTATGGTAGGAGGTGCAGATCTTTAATCGGGAGGTTCGAAGTTAGTGAGGCCTCAGTCATAGGGCCTGACTTAGTATTTGACGCATTAGAGAAAGTCCAATTTATCAGAGAAAGACTTCAGGCTGCTCAGAGCCGACAAAAGTCCTATGTAGATGTGCGCAGAAAGGATCTCGAGTTTGAGATTGGTGACTATGTCTATCTAAAGATCTCTCCCATGAAGGGAGTAAAGCAGTTCGGCAAGAAAGGAAGCTCAGTCCCAGATATTTTAGTCCCTTCAAGATTCTTAGCCGTTTAGGCAAGGTAGCTTATGAGCTCGAATTGCCTTCAGACCTAGCTTCAGTTCATCCAGTCTTTCATGTCTCTTTACTCAAGAAGTGCATAGGTGACCCATCAATTGTGGTCCCCACTCAGAGTATTGACGTTTAGAATAGTCTCTCCTATGAGGAAGTTTCAGTCAAAATTCTAGACTATCAGACTCGTAAACTGAGGAATAAAAAAGTCCCAAGAGTCAAAGTTCTTTGGCAAAATCAGTCTGTTGAGGGAGCTACTTAGGAAGAAGAAGTATACATGCGTACCAAGTATCCTCACCTCTTCTCTACCAATCCAGATCAAGCTCAAGGTAACAATTCTCTTTAAGCTTATTCAGTTTCCCGTTCAGTATTCTATACAACTTGGTATTCAGTTCATGCTCATATTTTGTCACAAATCTAGTATCAAGTACCATTACATATTCAGTCATGCATTCAAGTATCAGTCCATTATATAATCATGCATCAAATATGCATTCTCATTGGGAGAACACAGTTATTAGAAATCTCAGTTATGCATTTATGAATCAGTTACTCATGCATTAGATATGCATGTCCAGTATGATATGTTTAGATTATCAGTCATGTCAATTATGAGATCATGTTCCAGTAGTATATGTCTTGTACGTACTCCAGTTTATCGTCTCTCCCCATTTCAGTCAGTCTCATTCAAGGATGAATGTTCCCAAGGGGGAGATATTGTAATACCCCGTATGTTTTTAAGCTAAGAAATGAACCATTGTTCCTATGTATAAAACCTCCTATCCTGTGATTCATATCTGAGTACATGACTTACAATGAGTATCTAGCGATAATATAGCTTATGATATGTTAACCATGTTCATACGAGTCACTTAGAGTAAGGCAAGCTATGAGCTTTTGAATCTATCAAGTTTTAGTGCTTGATTTTGCAAGAGTAATATTTAAACAAGAATAACTTGATTTATATATGGTATTTTGGTATATTTAGACCCACCAAAATATAGATAATTGAATTATCTTTCCAACGATATCAATTTTACCAAAATCCAACACCCGAGCAAGAAGTTATGGCTTTATAAAGTGGAGTGCGTTGCCTAACAAATCGCATAAGGCTACTGGGATGGGTATGCCATAGGTTGTGCGACGCACACCCTAAAGTGTTCCATAAGGTGTGCGACGCATACCTTAGCTTGTTCCATAAGATGTGCGGCACACACCCTAGCTTACACGATAAGGTGTGCGATGCATACTTAGGATTCCAGTGATGAAAACACTTTATTTTTGAGTTATTTTGAGGGAAACTAAGTCTTTTGACACTCCTTACACGTCCCTAAACTTAACCTTATGAAATTTATAGCTCCTAATCACATTACAACACTATTAATATCTTAAGTTCATTATCCAAGAGCACAATAGGAGTAAAACAACTAGGATTTCACCATCGAGCTTGAAGGTCCAATCTTTCAACAATTTCATCACAATTAAGGTATACGTAGTGTTCATCTATGGATCAATTTTGTTCATAGAGCTCAAGATCCAAGTTTTAAATATTATTTTATGATTGTCTTGTTGTGATATGAGCATGTACATGTTGATGATTGTTGTTTAAATTTCAAGATGATATCTAAAGGTGTTTTCATGAAATATATGTGGTTGTTAGTTGAAACCCATGATCTTTATGTGGCTTAATATGGTGAAATTCATGAAATAACCTAATCTAAAAGAATTCATGAAAAGTGTTTGATAATATGCTTAGGATGATAGAATTCATGTCCCATGATTTAATAGTGCTTAAATGACAAGTCCATGCTCTATGCTTTACGATTTCCCATGAATTCCATGTGAGTGATATGCGTTGTTGTTGTGATATAGATTAACCATGATATTGAAGCTATGCAAGTATATACATGTTGTATGAATTTCCCTTCCATGGATAAGATCTTGAGAACTATGCTTAGTGTGAAATCCCCTACTTATAATATTGTAAATTTTGGACTCTACTCTTACGATCAAGTCAGTCAGGTGTGTCAGTTTCCTTCCATCGAGTCCTGGGGGTACTTGTACCCAAAAAATATAGTTGTATGCCTAGATCCATGTCATGTTATCACGATAATCTCAGTCAAGCCACGATCTATAGAACTCAGTCAGTCATGTGACTCAGGAAACCTCATAAATCTCATGATCTCAGTTAATTCTCAGAGAGTAGTACTATTCCGTCAATCAACAGAAGTCAGTTACTCAATCCATGTACAGTCAGTTAAATCATGTTTAGTCTCTTCATAAGGGAGTAGAAGTTAGCACTGAGTGAACCCAAGGATGGGAACTCACCTGCCAGTTTAGGATGTGATTCTTACCAGTCATCCTTCTGTTCCAGAACTACGTAGCCATCTTAGGTTGAGACATCTTAACCTATCAGATTAGGGTTGATGAAGTGGCTTAACCTGTCAGTTTAGGGTTTCTACCGTTCTTATTTTTGGGTACCTACCAGCTAAGGGTCACTCACAGCTGTCCTTACCAGTGGCACGGTATTGACACCCTTCCAGTCGGGGCAGAGATTGGACCCCAACTTAGCTATTTACATTGTTGGGGCATGTCGGTTAAATAGCTACCTCCCACAGATTCAGTCCCAGTCTCAGTAAAAGAACTCAGATAGTCCTTCAGATTTCAGTATATCAAGACTGTCATACAGTCAATTCAATTACAAAATAGAACACAGATAGTTTCATTAGATTCAGGACTGTCAAACATAGTCATCTATGTTATCAAAATTTCAGTATTTGTCATGCCAGATATTAGTAGATCATGTATTAGTGTCCAGATCTAGATATCATGTTATCACGATCTCAGTTACTATGTATGCATGTTTGCACTCTCACGTTCATATCAGTCAGTCAGTTAATATCGTTCATGCATGTAAACCCTTGCATTTAGCCTACCTCACTCGTATACTCAATACTCCCAGTTATACTGACACATTTGCGCTATGGTGCTTTCTTTTCATGTTACACCATAGGTTTAGAGACACGAGTTCCGAATCAGCAGTAGCAGAAGCATTCCAGTACGCAGAGTTGCAGTGAGTCTTCATCCATTCGAGGATGATATTATTTTATTTCATTCATTATTTCAGTTTAGTTTTGCTAGATGGAGTTAGTGGAGACATGTTCCTTCAACTCCTTATTCAGACAGTATTTAGAGGCTTTCAGATTTAATTCAGATTTCAGTTGTTTTGGGTATTCGTTACCCCATATGGATGTTATGATTTGTCAGATATTTTATTCAGTCAAACCTTATGGCCTATTGTTTATGTTTTTTGCATTATTACATCATATATTACAGTATACAAGTACAGATATCACTCATGTGATAGCATGTGGTCCCTTGGGATCATAGGCATCGTGTAGCGATTCGGTTCAGAAAATCGAGGCATTACAAACTTGGTATCAGAGCCTAAGGTTCAATAGAGTCCTAGGAAATCTGAAAGCCGCATCTAGTAGAGTTTTGTACATGGGTGTGTTGTGTGCCAAATTTATATCTAAGAGGCAATAAGATATTTTAGGAACAGTTTCCCTTCTTTCGATATTCATATCGTTCTAGTGAGCATAATCTCAAGTTAAACTCTCAGTCTAATCCGTTCTTCTCTTATTTCAGAATATGCCTCCAAAGAGAAGAAGCCAGTCAGCTCCTCAGCTCGAAGATCCTTTGGGCAAACATGTTTCCTATGCGGAGTTTAGGATTGCATTCACCACACTTGCTCAGTCTGTGGTTGCCCAAAATGAACGGCCACCAGTTATTTCGGCTATTCTAATGGCCAACTCAACCGCAGCTAGGATTTGGACTTCACCCGAATAAACCCTCCATCTTTCTTTAGGTCTAAGTCTGATAAAGACCCTCAGGAATTCATTGACCAAGTCCAGAAGGTCATAGACATCATGGGAGTTACTTCTTGTCATAGTGCTGTTAGCCGCATACCAGTTACAAGATGTTGCTCACACTTGGTACAAATAATGGAAGTCCAAGAGGTTAGAGGATGTAGGTCCTATAGAGTGGGAGGAATTTGTCACGACTTTCTTAGACAGATTCTTTCCCCAAGAGCTGAGGGAGGCAAAAGTTCTAGAGTTCATTAACCTCAGGCAGGGAAATATGATGGTTAAGAAGTATTCTCTCAGATTTACTCAGCTAGCCAGATATGCCCCTCATGTGGTTGCAGACAACACGGCTAAGATGAGCAAGTTCATGTCAGGGTTGAATGATAGTGTGGTAAATGAGTGTAGGTCTGCGATGCTAAATAGTGATATAACTTTAGCCAGGCTCATGACTCATGCTCAACAAATAGAGGAGCAGAAGATTAGGACTAGGAAGAGGCAGAACAAGAGAGCAAGGTCAGACACTTTTAGTTTTGCTCAACCCAAATCAGAAGGAGGAAATCGTTCACAGTTTCGTCCTAAGCCAGCAGTTCCATCTCTTTCCTTTGCCAGAGCCCCAGTTTCAAAATTCAGAGACGGCAACAAAGATCGAGCACCGGGCTCTAAGTCTCAGGGCAGTATCAGCAGTGCCCGAACTAATCCTCTGTGTCAGACTTGTGGTAAGAACCACAAGGGTACCTGTAGAGCTGGTAGCGATGTTTGTTTTAGTTGTGGCAAGCCAGGCCACAGGGTTAGAGAATGCCTGCAGTCAGGTCTGCAGGGTCAGCAGAATCGTTCCACAGCCCAGTCCGGTCACCCAAATCAGCAGGGTGCCACTTCCAGTGCTACTAATGGGCAACACCCAAACAAACTCTATGCTCTTCAGACCCGACAGGATCAAGAAAATTATCTTGATGTCATTACTGGTACGTTACAGATTTTCCATGTTCATGTTTATTCTTTGCTAGATCTGGTGCATCTTTGTCTTTTGTTACTCCTTATATAGCAGGAGATTTCAGAATCAGTCCCAAAATTTTAGCAGAGCCCTTTTCAGTCTATACCCCAGTAGGTAAAACCATCATAACTCAACGGGTATACAGGAACTACCCGATTATGATATTTCAGAAAGCGACGTCAGCAGATTTAGTCGAGTTAGATATGACTGATTTTGATGTCATTCTTGGCATGGATTGGCTTCATTCCTGCTATGCCACTGTCGACTGCAGAACAAGGGTAGTTTAGTTTCAGCTCCCGAATGAGCCCGTCCTAGAATGGAAGGGTAGTACTTCATCTTTTAGGGGTCAGCTTGTTTCCTACCTTCGTACAAGGAAAATAATTTCTAAGGGGTGTGTATCATCTCGTGCAAGTTAAAGATTCTAGTTCTGAATCTCCTAGTTTTGAATTAGTCCCAGTTATAAATGAGTATTCAGACGTGTTTCCCGAAGATCTTCTAGGCATTTCTCTCGAAAAGGAAATAGACTTTGGCATTGATCTTCTTCTAGATACTCAACTTATTTCTATTCCGCCATACAGAATAGCACCAGCAGAACTCAAGGAACTGAAAGATCAGTTGAAGGATCTCTTAGATAAGGGATTCATCAGGCTCAGTGTATCCCCATGGGGTACACCAGTCTTATTCGTGCACAAAAATAAGGTTATCTCAGGATGTGTATTGATTACCGTCAGCTCAACAAAGTTACGGTCAAGAACAAGTATCCTCTTTCTAGAATAGATGACTTATTTAACCAACTTCAGGGTGCTAGTTATTTCTCCAAGATAGACCTCAGATCAGGTTACCATCAGCTCAAAGTTAGAGAATGTGACATCCCAAAAATAGCTTTTCGTACTTGGTATGGTCACTTCGAGTTTTTTGTTATGTCCTTTGGTCTTACCAATGCCCCAGCCACTTTTATGGACTTGATGAACCGGATCTTCAAGCAGTACTTGGACATGTTCATCATAGTTTTCATAGATGATATTCTGGTCTATTCCTGCACTGAGCGTGATCATTCAGACCATCTCAAAATTATTCTTCAGACTCTCAGAGATCACCAGCTATTTTCCGAATTCAGTAAGTGCGAGTTTTGGCTAAGATCAGTAGCATTTCTTGGCCATATTATTTTCGGTGATGGCATTATAGTAGATCCTCAGAAGATCGAAGCGATGAGAAACTGGTCTCGCCCTATCTCTCCATTAGATATCAAGAATTTCTTGGGATTGGATGGCTATTACAGACGGTTTGTTGAGGGATTTTCTTCTATTGCATCCCCTATGTCCAGATTGACTCAGAAGAAGGTCAAGTTTCAGTGGTCAGATTTTTGCGAGAAGAGTTTTCAAGAGTTGAAGACTCGAGTCACCTCAGCTCCAGTTCTAGCTCTTCCAGATAGTTCAGATGGGTTCTTAGTCTATTGTGATACATCCAGAGTGGGCCTAGGTTATGTCCTCATGCAGTATGATAAGGTCATAGCCTACGCATCCAGACAATTAAAGCCCCATGAGAAGAATTATCCTACTCATGATCTTGAGTTAGCAGACGTAGTATTTGACTTGAAGATTTAGAGGCATTATCTATACGGAGTTCATGTAAATGTCTTCACAGATCATAAAAGTCTCCAGTATGTCTTTTCTTAGAAAAATCTCAATCTTCGTTAGAGAAGGTGGTTAGAGCTTTTGAAAGATTATGACATGAGTGTCCTTTACCATTCAGGCAAGGCCAACATTGGTACTGTCTCTCACGTTGAGGATAGCAAAAAGAAGATAGCTCAGGAAATCCATCAGCTTACCAGACTAGGTGTTCGCTTAGTCGATTCTTCAGAGGGTGGTATATGTGTTCAGAATAGTTCAGAATCAACTCTAGTTTCCGAGGTAAAAGAAAAGCAAGACAGGGATCCTAGCCTTGTCAAGCTAAAAGAATCAGTTCAGAATCAGAAAGAAGAGGTTTTCTCCCAACGGGGAGATAGTGTTATTCGTTGTCAAGGTCGTCTGTGTGTTCCAGGTGTAGATGGCTTAAAGCAGCGAATTCTTTCAGAAGCGCATGGTGCGCAAGTTTATGGCATAAGAGGTTAGGTCTTGCTCCCATTCCTGTTATAATTATGACAGTTCTTCTTCTGTTAGTAGTAATGGTTGTGTAGTAAGTTTATGGCATAAGAGGTTAGGTCATTCTCCTATTCCTGTTATAAGAAGGATTGCAGGCTTACATAATGTCAAAGTGCAAGATCACCAATGTAGTGTATGTCTTATTGAAAAATAGACAAGGCTTTCATTTCCTACAAATATTTCTACCTCTTGTTGTTCTTTTGATCTTGTTCATGCTGATGTATGGGGACCTTATAGAGTAGAAACTCATGATGACAAAAGATATTTTTTGACCTTGGTAGATGACTTTCCAGATATACTTTTCTAAATGACATCCAGAAACTCATGATGACTCATGGTAAAAAATTAGTTTGGTATAGGGGTGAAATATTTCAGAACTGATAATGGCACTGAGTTTTTTAACTCTCAAGTCAAAGATTTATTTGGACAACATGGTGTTCTTCAACAAAGTTCGTGTGTCTATACCCCTCAACAAAATGGGGTTGTTGAGAGAAGACACTAGTATATTCTTGACATGGCCTGAGCATTAAGGTTTCAAGCGTTCATACCACTTAAGTTTTAGGGTGAGTGTGTGTCTGCTGCTGTATATATCCTAAATATATTACCTTCTATCCTATTACATGGTGCATCCCCTTTTGAAAAGTTGTTTCATAAGGCACCTACTTTGCGTCACTTTAGAGTATTTGGATCTCTGTGTTATGCAAGTGATGTTAAAAGGAGTGACAAGTTTGCTCCTAGAGCTCATCTTGCAGTTCATCTTGGTTATTCCTTGGCTCAAAATAGATATCTGTTATATAATCTTACTTCTAAATCCTTCTACATCAGTAGAGATGTTGTCTTTCAGAAATCCATCTTCCCTTTCAAACATCTGAACTCCAGTCCTCAGCCTTTATTTCCTATCCTTGACTTTGTAGATGATTCAACAACTCCTACACCTACTATACCTTCTTTCCCCACATCTATACCTACTATGGGTGACTCTTCTCTTCCTACACCCTCCTGCTCTCTTTCTGTTCTACCATCTCCTACCAAAAAGACTACCAAAAGTACTAAACTACCTGTGTGGATGGCTGACTATGTACTACCCTCTAAATTTGCTAAATCCTGCTTGTATCCAGTCTCTCAGTTTGTTCAGTACAATTCTTTATCCCCTTCATATAGAGCATCACTTACAACTTATTCATCTATTTCAGAACCTACTTCCTACAAGCAAGCTTGTCTTGATCCCAAATGGATCACTGTTATGCAAGGATAAATGAAGGCTCTTGAGGACAATCAAACTTGGTCTCTTATTCCTTTACCTCCTGGTGAGGTTCTCATTGTCTGCAAGTGGGTATATAAGGTAAAGCTTTATTCTAATGGATAGGTTGAGAGGTACAAGGTCAGGCTTGTGGCCAAAGGATACAGCCAGCAAGAGGGTCTGGACTATACTGATACATTTTCTCCTGTAGCCAAGATGGTTATAGTTAGATCAGTTGTGGCTTTAGCTGCTTCCTCTGGCTGGTTTATGTTTCAAATGGATATTTCTAATGTTTTCCTGCAAGGTGATCTCATTGAAGATGTGTATATGTAGTTTCCTGATGGTTTTGCAACCCAGGGGAGAATGTTATGGTTTGCAAACTTTACAAGTCACTATATGGTTTTAAGCAGGCTCTTAAACAGTAGAATCTCAAACTAACAGAAGCTTTGCTGGAAATGCAGTTTAATTTGTGTAGTCTCGCTATGAATACTCATTGTTTACTCAAAATATTAGGAATGATATTGTGGTCATTTTGGTATATGTTGATGATATACTGATAACAGGATCAAATATATCTCTTATTCAGCAAGTAAGACAAAACTTGCAATATAGATTTAAAATAAAGGATCTGGGAGAGTTGAAATATTTTTTAGGCATTGAGTTCTCTAGATATTATGAAGGCATTGTCATATGTCAGAGAAAGTATGCACTTGAGCTTGTGTCTGAGATGGGACTAGCGAGGAGCAAGCCTGCAAGTACCCCTTTAGAGTTCAATCACAAATTAACATCTACACACTATGACAGTTATATTGGTGCTAGTGACACTGGTGAAGACATACTTCTCGATGATTATGGAACATACCAAAGACTAATTGGCAGACTATTGTACTTAAATATGACAAGGCCTGATATTGCCTTTGTATTCCAAGTACTCAGTCAGTTTATGCATTCATCTAAGAGGTCACATATGGAGGCAGCATTAAGAGTAGTTAAGTATGTAAAAGGAATTGCTGGTCTTGGTTTGTTCATGCTAGTGAAAGATGTTCAAAGCTAGTAGCATATTATGACTCTGATTAGGGTGCATGTGTAGAAACTAGAAGATCTATAACAGGATATGTAATTAAGTTTGGAGAAGCTGTCATTTCCTGGAAGTCAAAGAAATAAGGGAATGTATCAAGAAGTTCTGCAGAATCTGAGTTCAAAAGCATGGCCACAACAGTGGCTGAGATAGTATGGCTAAAAGGGTTATTCAAGGAATTGGGAATTGAACTACATCTACCAGTTCAATTGTTCTGTGATTGCAAAGCTGCTATTCAGATTGCAGCGCATCCAATATTCCATGAAAGAACCAAGCATTTTGATATAGATTGTCACTTTGTGAGGAAAAAAATTATTCATGGTCTGATTCAAACACAACACATAGGTACAAAGGAGCAGCAGGCAGATTTATTAGCAAAGGGCTTATGCAAACCACAATATGACATCCTACTCAGCAAGTTGGGAATGAAAAATATTTTTCAGTCTTCAGCTTGAGGGGGAGTGTTGAGCTATGAGTGCCACAAGCACTAAGTTAAGTGATAGAGTTAGTTATTCAGTTAGAAGGGTAATCATGAGGTTGTTAGACAGTTAGACAGCTGGCATATCTTAATGATTAGGCATGATAAGAGTAGTTAGTTACATGTATAAAAAGTGGTAGTAGTAGCTAGATATTAGAAGAGAGAATTCATTTTGTAATAATTAGTTTTCTGATTCAATGAAACAGTAGTTTCACTTCCAGTTTCTCTCTTGCTTCTTCCTCTTCCATTAATGGAGCTTTCTTAACACACGACGCTTACATCGTGCAATGTATCATTAGCCAGAGTCAGAATACAAGCAGTGGAAGAACCCTTCGCCTTAGTTTTTGAATAAGCTTCGTTTAGTACTTTCATCAAATCAATACTACTACTTTTGTTATTTCGAATTGCAAATTCGGCATTTTTCATCAATTCTCTCGAATACTCACTTGAATCAATCCCTTTCTTAGCCCAACCACCAACACCATCAGCAACACCAATCGTCTGCTCTTTTGCACAAATAAAACTAGCATCTTGGCCTAAGGGCTTTTCTTTATTCAATCTCGGAATATAACAAGTTCCAGCAACTATGATCGTACTTCCAGTGACTCCAACACTAACACCAGCTGTGTCTTTATCATCATCGTCAATAACAATCGGCATATCATCATCATCCATACACGACAACTTCTCCGAACAGTCAAAGTAACAGAGTTGTTGTTCATCATCATCATCAGCCACGAGTCGTCGCCGTTTACTGACGACAGACTCCATTTCATCGATGACTCGGCGTCGTTTGTTGAGGAGATTGATAGCTATAGAAGGAAGAACGATGCATAAAACTTGAGAGAGAAGAGAAGTGAAGGGTTAAACATGGAGACTGTTTGGGTGGAGGGAGTGGAGTGGCGGTAACGGTATATATAGACATATATTTGAAAACCTATTTAATGTAGGAAGCTTGGAATTCAAGTCAGTGTAGGAATAGGAAACTTGATTTATTTTTATATCTTCGTTATCATTAATTTTTATTTAATTCGATAAAAGTACTCCTAATATAATAAAGTTATTTACTTATATTACTTATTTTGTTTCTCGAGAATATTTCTTTGGATCTCGGGTCGATTCTTACTTATCTCTGTCTTCTAAAAAATTAAAAGTATGTACTCTCTAAATGTTTCAATATTTTTTCTTTTAATTTCCATTAACATAGGAGGATTAGAGACTAATTATTTAGAGGTATCAGTATTTCAAAAATTACATGACGGTGTATCTTCATTTATAATTGTTACATTTTACTTATTACATTTTACTTTTTGAGAGTCAATGTGATTAATCTACGGTTCTAATTGAATTAGATAAATTTAATATTTAAAAATAAAAATTCAAATGTTTAAAAACTATAAGAAAAATAATGAAATTCTTCTTGTAACAGTATAATCGTTTCAACTTTTCAGATACAGTTAGACCTCTCTATAATGTCAGTCGTTATAACGGCATTTTACTCTAGCGACCTGATTTTCTTCATAGTCAATTCTTCATGTTATATTTTACTCCTCTATAAAAGCACTCTACCTACAATAACAATGACGTTTATTATAACGGTGCACTTACCTCTCTATAAAAGCATACTCAAATATTATTTAATATTATTTCATAAGTAATAAGATGAGCAAGAGGAAGATGAATATCATATCATTTGAAATATCAAGTTTGTGAGTTGTGAAAAAAGTTACCACGTTATAAAGTTATAAATGCAAATAGAGAAACAAAAATTAACAAATGCAGGGACAATTTGATTTAACCAAATTAATATAATGGTTCGAAAGTACTTTCAAACAATTACTTCCTCTATAATCTTACAGTTTTGACAAAAATTGTGCACACTTTATGATCTTTATTTTGAAAAATGTCTTCCAATAATGAAGAGATGGAGAAACACAATAGAGATATACTATTCATTTGGGAAAGTCAAGCAACGCTTCAAAAATCCTTCCAAGATACTCCCTCCGTTTCAAAATAGTTGACTCTTTTTGACTTGGCACTCCCCTTAAGATAACATTTATTAGGAGTTTATTTTACTAAATTAGTCTTATTAGTTATGCTTTGAAAATATAAATTTGAGTAAATATACTTTGTTTAGTCATTTAATGTTGAGGATAGTATTATAAGAACATAACAAAACACTCTTAATTTCATCAAAAGGGACAACTAAATTGAAACAAATATTTTTAGAAAGAGGGTCAACTAAAACGAAATGAAGGGAGTATAAAAAGATATCATTATCGCAGACAGATGTCTGTTATGAATTTAATTAGTAAAATCCATGTCATGTGTTTATTAATTTAGTTAGTTTCATGGACAGTAAATTTATGAATGTATTGTAAATATTTATTAGCCTTTAATTTTTGAATTTTTCATATAGTTTTTCAATCTTGACGTTTTGTGTAGAAAATGGCACAAAAAAAAAAGAGAATACGGAGCAGATGTTGTCTAAATAAGTCATTAAGGTCACCCAACGTGAGCTGAGGAACATGCACAGTTTATTAACAAAGTTCACTCCTTTAACAGTACATGAACATCACAGGGCTTTCATGCCAAAAAAGCACTTTCCAAAACTATTTTGGTATTTAAACACAAGTTTTTAAAAAATCGTCATATATCCACTTTAATCCACATCATCAATAATTTTTCCAACTCAACAAATTCACCCACAAGTTTCATAATAATACACTTTAACCTAATATTTTCAACATAATAAATTCACTCACAAGTTTTTAATAATACACTTCAACCCACTCCATCATCCACCATTATATAATACAAAAATATCTAGGTTTCCAAAAATAATTAAAAAAATTCCAAAAGCTTAAAATAAAAGGTTCTTTCCCTCCAAAGAGCTCTGATTCAAGCAACTTTTCCGATCTTATTTTCCGGCGATCAGATCTAAATCGGTCCATAAGCATCATAAGTTTGTCCATTGTATTCATTGTAACCCCATTTGTTTGCTATCTTCTCTAACACACTTTCCATCATTGTTAAAAAGTTTTAAATCACTCACATTACTCAAAACCACTTTAGAAAGTACATTACAGTAGGTCAGGCGATTTCAAGTTCATTTCTCTATTCCATAAACCCAACGATCATTGATTAGAAGCAATATTTGCAATTTTAAGATTTTTGTACGGCCATTTGCCCAGTCATCGACCACTCATCGTCAGTCATCAGCTGTGCATATATCCCGACATAGACCATAAGCATAATCGACTGTCGACCAAAGCATAATTCTAGGTTGTCTGTTGCAGAATTTGTTTTGGTTTCTGGTGATTTCATGGGAGAATGGATGGAGACTCCCAAATATTGAAAATGGAGATCTTTTACCAAGGTGACACTGCCCATTGTTGTTCGCCGCAACGGTTCATACGACGAATTGGTTGCAAGCGTAATGCAGAGCAGGGATCTAGATTGCGCGTCAAGTGACGAGGTGATTAGTTATCTAATGCATTCGAGGGAAAAGGTGAATCCTACGATCATGAATAATGATGTATGTGTGTTGATGTACATAATGGATGTTGATGCAGATGACTTTAGGCTTATTTTAAGGATAAATGTAGTTGAGCGGTCCTTTGAAGGACCATTGAATTCATCACCAGCCCCACCTCGATGTCCGACAGTCGACGATGATTTGAATGATTACGAGAACGATGGCGATCATCCAATTAATATGAAAGATGATTCTATGCCTATGGAAAATGTTTCATCGGACTAGCAAGATGCGGAAGAAGACTGTGGAACGAGATCACAACTAGGACATTCCTTTACCGACGGAATCAATTTCTATTGTGATCAAACATTCACCGATAAGAAAGATCTCAAAATGCTACTAAACGGAGCAGAGATGAAGTAGTCTTTTGATTATTGTATGGAGAAGAGCTGCACCAAATTCTTGAAGGCGAAATACGTATCTCGTGGTTGTAGCTGGTTGTTGCGGTCAAGAAAGTACGAGACTTCGGGCAAATTTCACATATACAAGAATATCGGGTTGCACACGTGCGGTGTTGAACACGTCATTCGTGGGCATAAGAGAATCTCACCCGAATTGATTGTTTCACTATGTGTAAATCATTTTTGGGATGGCAAGGGTCCAAGCATAAGAAAAAATCAAAGGATTGTGTTTAAGGAGATGCATTACAACGCAAGCTATTAGATGTGTTGGAAAGGAAGTGTAATTGAAAAAAACATCATTCGCGGAACACCTAAGCATGGATATGCTTGCTTGCCGGCTTTCAATATTAACTATTCTTTTCGACATAAAGAAAATAACTTTACATGCTAAAAACAAGCATATCCACCAACAATGAGTTTAAACAAGACATGAGTATATTTTTCAAGCAAAGATTTAAACTTTATCCAAAATAATCAAAGAATAAGGTGAAAAGGCGAAACAATTAATATTAACTATTCTTTTCAACATAAAGAAAATAACTTTACATGCTAAAAACAAACATATCCACCAACAATGAGTTTAAACAAAACATAAGTACATCTTGTAAGCAAAAATTGAAACTTTATCTATAATAATCAAATAATAAAGTCAAAAAAGATACGTACAACTATTGCTAGCTCATTTTTATATCATGAACATGAAAATAATTAAAATTTCAATACCACAACGTCCTACAGCAAACAATCCCAGCAAAAAAATTTATAACTATGAACTACGAAGAAGAAAAAAATGAAGAAGAAAACGATAATAAAACTAAAAAAAAAGTGTGTTTACCTTTTGGGGGGCAGCAAAACAAGACTACGAGTTTCGTCGGAATCAACAACCACCGAAAAACGTCGCCGGCAACTCAAAAATTTTGATTAGCCAACCAACTCTATGAAACAAAAAAAATTACTAAATAAAAATAACTATTTTACTCAAAAAGATTTTTTCACCTTTCTAACCTCTTTTTTTCTTACTTTTCAATCCCTTTTTCTACCAAAGTAGTGGTAGTATTTAGAATTTATTTCTTGTCATTCACCAATGTGGAAGAAAAAATAATTAAGGGTATTTTTGAAATTTTAAAATTGAAGATAAGGTAAGTTAGAAGATAATGTGGACGAAATTGTCCAATGTAGTGCAACTTTTCAATTTCAAAATTGAGAAGACAAAGTTGGGGGAAATAGTACAATGTAGTACAATTTGAAATTATTTTTTTGGTGGGAATTAGGTAGAAGTTATGAGAATTTTTGGAAATTTTGGGGTTATTTAAAATATAACCCAAATTGAAATTTAAAATTTAGCCATATTTATTTAATTTTGACCAAATTAAAAATCAGTTGACGGATTGCATTGCAATTATGGCCAATTTGATTTCAATTATGGTCAAATCTAATAGATTAACTAAATTAAATTGAAATTCGATACGAATTAATACTTCTTTTAACCCCGAACTTCTTGATTTAATAAATTCAAATGCATATTTATCCAAATAAATTATTTTGATAATAAATTATATTAAAATCAAGATTTTAATCATTATAGTTATTTTCAAAATAATCTTTAATTAAAATTCAATATTCCATAGAATAAATATTTAAGTAATCAAATTATATAATCTCGTATAACTGAACACGATAATATATAATCGCTACTTAAAATGACAAAATCACATACAAAAAATATTTTAAAAAAAATTATTCGGATGAAATAAGTATTTTGATTTTATTAAAAATCGAAGAAACTCAAGATTAAATTTAGTCGTGGAGGGCCAAAATTAGGTGTCAACACCTTCTTCATTGTTTATTCACTAGGGTATGATAAGCAGTTCAGCCCCATGATCAAACAAAACTCTTTCAAGCCAAAACAAGCAGGCTTGTTGTTAACGCAGAACCATTTCTCATGACGCATCTTATCGTTTTTGACGCATCGCAACAACAAATAATGGACCAACTGCCCATTGAATTTGAGATGTTCGGCAGGTTTCTCAGGTGTCCAAAATAAAACCGCTTAAATCTTTTCTTCAACTCCTGATCGACAAGAACTTGCTTAAATTCTAAATAAGCAGCCATTCTTGATCTGACCGATATCTTTGTCGGAAAAGATCTAACCTCGTCCATTATCGTTCGAAGGTCATATCGCTCCACGAAAATGAACCTTGAATAAGATGGCACAGATAAGGGATCATTATTCCCATCAACACTGTTTCTTCTACTTCTCTCGCTCCCTTCACTATCACCACTAGCACTATGCTTGGCAACATCTTCACTAGAATCGACGTATTCGCTCATCTCCTTTAACTCCGAATCTGATTCGGACATTACCTCTTCAATTTTCTTTCTTTTGAGACATTTTCAACTGCCTCAGTTTTTCTTTTTCTACTGCTGCCAGCAGAATCAGATGTGGTATCAGCTTTGTGTTTAGCAATGGATTTTTTTTTTGCCATTTGCAACATAATCTACACCTACAGAACAAATCTGTTATTTTCATTTCATAGACCACAAGTCTACCAACAGAAATAACTCAATACTCAAATGAAAAATCCCAAAAAACTAAGAAATACTCCACCATTATAATTCATTACACAAAAAAATCATAACTGAACCAAAATCCAACATGCAATATCAAAACTCAACTATTGCTAAAAATTAAACTAGTGCTACAAATCAAACTAATTAGCTATTAATCTTTCAATTTTCACTATTACAGTAATCATAATTTAAAAGAATTTCACATGTCTAAAAATTGATTTCAATCTAGGGCATTCTCACTTCATAGACCACAGGTCTACAGACAGAAACAGGTCACTGTTTGAATCAAACTGTCAAAATAACTCTTAAAATAATAATTATCCCACCATTCAACACTTTGTTGCTAAAAAAAAAAGAACTAAACCAAAATTCTTTAACAAAAATTTCAAAATTCAACACCGTGATCAACGAAAAAATCGGTCAAAGCTGTCGAATAAAACCTCAATCATTGCTTCGAAATCAAACTAATTACCTATAAAATTCTCACATTTTAACTACTTAATCAACCAAATTCAAAAATAAAATTCCTACATCACTACGAATAGATTAGCAGTGAAACCTTTTAAATGGATCTAAAAATAATTGAAACTTGATTTTAACTAACCTTATAAAGCAACGATGAGCCCTTAGCAGCTGGAGAAGAAGGAGAGATGAAAATAGCGTTTTGGGAGGAGTTTGTTGGGAATAGCGAGAGTTGGAGAGAATTGAAGAGGGGAGAGAGAGGGTTTTTTTTATATTAGAATAAGTGGAGGATGTTAGGTGTATTATATTAAATTTGCAAAGTTGTAAAAATGATGAAATGGTCCCTTGGCCCATGTGTGGACCCCACTTGTACAACTTTTCCCCACTTTTTAATCTTAACCCTAAAAATTAAATCAAAAAGAAAATAAGTGAATATATGGCAAAATAGTTTTGCCAAAATATGATTTTGCCAATTTTTCCCGACATTAATTTTCTTTTGGGAGAATATAATATACTAAATATTTTGAGATGCATACTTCTTCCAGCAAATTATGCCTACTCATGATGAACTCAAAAATTTTAATTTTCCTTCTCAAAATACTATGTGAATTTATTTGTGGACAAAATGAAGTGTCTTCTTATTTATTCCACAAAAATTGTAAAGTAATAAACATTCAATAAACATACTTTTCGAACCACTGTTAGAATATGAGTAAAAATAGAAATAATATATAAAGTCCTTCTTGAAAAAGACAATCAAGGTTCGAGGAAACTTTAGCCTTCCATCAAGTTTCGAGAGGACTTTTCCATCTCCAAAACCTGATTTTCCTTTCCAAGAAGGATTCTGTAACGTATAGAATCAGAAAATAACAAAATTGAAAAAGAAAGAGATGAAAAAAGTGAATCAAAAGAAAAAAAGTTGAAAAGGAAGTGAGAGAGAGGAGGAGGGGACTTTAACCTTTTGTTAAGTGGGATCCATTAATTCACGTGACAAGATATGAAAGAAGTCTTATACAATTTTTGTATGTCAAATAATAGGTGTGTCTTAAACATAATAAAATTTTAAGGATTGATATGTAGTGTGTATAAATAGAGTATCAATATAAAAATGTAGTTGCAACGATTCAAATAATATTCTTCTCTTATATTTCTCATATGATATCAGAGCTTCCATGATCTTGGTAAAGAATCAAAGAGTTGGTTGCCGACAGAAAACTATAATTCATATATGTCGCCAGTCTGGCCAATAGTTATGTTAGCAAAAATTGAATCATCGTGTATCTTTCTGGAGACTATTCTCTCATATCTGATTTGCGTAGCGTCGTATATCTATCTGGAGACTAATTTATCATTGAATCTATAGATAAATAAAAAATAAATCGTTATGTTTATTTAATGTTTTCATATTATGAGTCTATTTCTCATGTGTATTGTAATGTTTATTTAGTATATTCATATTATGTGATTTTATTATGAGATAGAAATTGCCTTCTTATTTATTCCACTATACTGAACTGAATCTAAAGATAGATGAAAAATAAATTGTCATGTTTATCTAATGTTTTCATATTTTTATTTATTTTTCTCGTGTATTGTCATATTATGAATATATTTGTCACATGTATTATCACGTTTATTCATTGAGCAATAATGTTGACTTGAATTTAAAGACAAATGAAAAGTAACAATGTTTTTAATTTATTCGCATATATAATGTCAATTTGAAAGGGGGACCTTGAAGCAACAATAAAATTGTCAAAAGCAATCAATAATGTTTATATTAGAGTAAGTTATCTATATCACACCTGTCGAGCTGTGGTCCTTTCCGGATTCTACTCCACTTGAAATACTTTGTGCACCAAACTGACTTTTATAACATAATGTTAGTTCTGTATTATAAAAGAATAGGAAATATGTGAAATATCTAGTTTTATTTTTTATTTACACTACATTTTCTCCTAACATGATTCAAGAAAAAAATATGATATCTCCAGCTAAATAAAACCTTATACGATAGAGTAATTTTACTCATTTAATTAGCTACATTTATTGGTCTTAGTTGAAGGTTGAGTTAATTATCTAGGGATCAATTCCTACTAAATACTTTTCTGTAGTGCATCCATATTTTAGAAATCCTAGATCTGGCATTGGATTTGGCAATTAATCTTTGTCTCAAATTCTATCAACTTTTATGACTTCAAACACTGCTCAAACATGCACTATGTTGAATGAAATACAGCCTTCTATTATGAGCAACCTCTTGCAGTGTTTGCTGCCTGCGAAATTAGTTATGGAGTTTTCAAGTTTAAAGCTCATAAAAATCTTTAAGGCCAGTAAACAAACCATAGGGCAAACCGAGAGAAGAAAAACTGTATTAAGATGATAAAGAAATCATGTCAAAAATTGCATAATAGAAGGCAGCAAACACAGGCATGCCAGCACAAATTTAAATACTTCAAATCTCTAGTCTTGTGTTGACATCATAAAACTGCAACAGGTTGCAGTCTTGACATGTTACTCTTATCTTTTGGTTAAAAAAAAAAATTTCTTCCACAATTCAAGTTCAAAGACAATATGAAAAAAACAAACTTAGATAAAATGATAATGATAAGAAAAACTTCCAAAATTGCTAACAGAGACGGCAAATTCATCTGCTAAAGTGTCCCAAATTAAGCTGAGTTGAACTGGCATTCCAACGAAGGTTCACTTTTTTCATTTCTCACTACCGCCTGTCAGTTTTGCCACTTGATCTTTTTCCAGAGAAGAGATGTTTTGGTTTCAGAGTGGGAATGACTCTATCAGCCTCTCCCCGCCGAGCATCCTTGTTCCTCTTATTAGCAGATTTCTTAAACATCTTAATAGCCCTTTCCTTCTGGGGTTTGTCCTTGAAGCCCTCTCCTGGAACAAATTCATTTCGAGGTCGTGACATCGACCTTGATCTTGCCATGGAAAGTGATCTAGACCTACGTTGCTTCTTGCTGGGAGTAATCTCATCTACATCCATTGCATCATTACCAATTTCATCTCCACGTTCAACTGATCTCTCTCGCTTACGACCCCTTGACTTGCTTCGGGCTCGCTCGATAGCTGCAGTTGGATCCACACCCAAAGCAGATAATTGTCTTCCCATTCTTTTTAAAGTAAACTCCTTGTCTTTATCAAACTTTCTTGGTACAGTGGGTCGGCTCTCTGCCGTGCTCTTCTTCATTCTATGCTGTTGAATGAGCAAACTTTTCTTTTTCCGGATTTCAGCTAATGCTGCTTGTTCTTCAGGGGTCAGCTCTGCACCATCCATCTCAAAATCATCATCTCCTTCTTCATCCTGACGAAGACCTTCTTCTCTCTCCAATTCTTCAAGCCTTTGTAAGATATCAGGGTCAACAAAGTCATAGACATTGTGCCCATCTAAAATTTCAGGCATTATATCTTCCTTCCACTCTTCATTTGCTAATAGATAGTGCTTCCTCAAGCTCGCGGAATAAACACCAGCACCTCCATTCTCATTCTCCAGATCTCTTTCGAGCTTCCTTTTCTGTTTCTCAGCATCTGCCTCAGCCTGCTTCGCTCTGGCTTGCAACACTGCCTCAGGTATGCATGGTGGCCTTTCTTTCTGATCACGTGGTTTAGGCATAGCAACATGGAAGCGGTTCAAGCAGTCATTTAACTTTTTCGACTTCATTTTCAATTCAACCCTTTGATTCAGTAACCTCTCACAAGCTGCATTCTTCACTGAAATTACGCCATCTTCAGTCAAAGTGCTCATAGTTAACAGCACACCTGCTTCATCTGTTGGCTCGCCACCTTGACCAATCACTGTCTTCATAGCTTCATCTTTCATCTCTGCGACTAACTTCTTGTCTTCCTCAGAAATCCCTTCTAATGGCTGCAAGTCAGTTTTGTTGCATACGATCATCAAAGGTTTGTTCATAAAAAGTGATTTGATGCTGTGAAAAAGAGCAGCCTGTTGTGCAATGCTATAGCCACAAGAACCAGAAATATCAAGGAAAAACAACACAGCGGCCCTCAGGTGTGCTAGGGCTGTAATACTGCACATTTCTATGATATTACGATCCTCAAATGGCCTATCCAAGATCCCTGGAGTGTCAATCACTTGATACCTCAGATATTTGTAGTCGGTATGACCGACAAACAAGGACTTTGTAGTGAAGGCATAAGGCTGCACATCCACATCTGCTCTTGTAATCTTGTTGATGAATGAGCTCTTGCCAACATTCGGATATCCACAAATCAGGATGGTTCGAGTATTGGGATCAATTGAGGGAAGTCTTGCCATGTGCTGCCTAATCTGTTCCAAATAAGCTAAACTTGGGCCAATACGCTTTATAACAGTGCACATACGCCCAAGAGCAGCAACTTTCAGGGACTTGCAGCGATAGAGGGAGTCACCATATTTCAACAATTTCACATAATCTTTAGCTACTTTGGAAATCAAATTTCTAGCAGTGTTAATTTGGCCAAGGGCAAGCTTGTAGTGGTCTTTGTTGTAAAGCACATGAAGAAGGTCCCCATAGAAAGGATGGATATCATCAAGCCTGGGGAACTCATCGATAATGGTGGAGAGTTTGTCATAGAAATTCTGCTGCGTATATTTCACTTTGCGCATGTAAAATTGACGTATACGAGAGATAGCATATCCTTTGTGCACAACAGTAGGAGTTTGACGCTGCGTGCGCGATAGAATGATATCAACAAAGTCCTTCCCATTGGGAACCACCGTAATCTTCTTAAAGTTGTACTGCACCATCTTTTATACTCTGAATTTGCAGTGTAGTGTTGAGACTGCAGAGTAAAGTGAAAAACTGCATTAGTAGATGCACAAAAACAAAAAGACCCATCAACCAACTGATCTCTCTCGAACCAATCACACTCAACAATTCAACAACATCATACAAGTGAAATCCCACAAGTGGGGTCTGGGAAGGGTAGAGAGTCGGTAGACCTTGCTACCTCGTAGAAGTAGAGAGGTTGTTTTCGGAGGACCAGGACCTTCAACTCGAGTACAGCAAATCAAAGTAGGTATGAATAAGGGAAAAAAGAAACATAACAACAAATAAGGGATCGGTAACAACCACAATAATGGATAACCTAAACACGATAAACAGAACATGATGATAGAAATCAAAAGCAAGAAACACGAGAATAAGGATAACACTACAACAGGCACCACCAAAACTGAACCCCTCAAAAATCAAAAGAACACACTCCATGCCTACTAACCTTCTACCCTAATACGCGATACCTCCACACCCTCCTATCTAAGGTCATGTTCTCGATAATTTGAAGTTGCACCAAGTCTCGTCTAATCACCTCTCCCCAAACTTCCCATTGAATTACAAAACTTTATCTTCCATCAAAAATCTTATTAAGCATGCCTTCAAATCCTTAGACAAAAACAATATACACAAGAGAATTTTCAGCCTCAAATCCAAAATTTAGAGCAAAACAACTCTATTGTGTTTTTTCAGTCAATTCCATTAGTACCTCAACATACTATTATGACGTATTAGAGATGGAAATACCATATTACAACACATAATCTCTATCCAAAAACCTGCTCAGATAGAACCACCAGTTTACCTCGTCCAAGTTTCGATAACTTCATTGCAAATTACGATAAAGTAACTATTTTTGGAGGTTTTCATAAATGAAATCAACCTTGAATGAACCGAGCTTTAGAATTCATATCCATGACATTGAGATGAAAATACCACATTTTAAGTTACAAGAAAACTGCATAAGTGGAAATCCGCAACAATATAGTAAAGGGTGATTTACTTCCTATCCAATAACAAAATTACAAAAGTCCCTTAAGAAAAAACATTCAAGGACATAAATTAAAAACTACTTTCCACTATTACCCTTTTAATTATTCCAAACTATTCTCCTAGAAAATGTAAAGCAGTTGAGAACCTCATTAAAAGGGGTAAATATGGAAAAAGTTCCCAATAATTCACTAGAATTCTAAAACTCTCAAAAAAAAAAAAATCTAAATTCGCATAAATGTTGTGTGCACTAAACCCTTGTTATCCGTCTCTTTTACGGACCCCGCGCATAGCGAGAGCCTAAGCCTTTAAAAATGAAATTTTTAGTTAAAGAGTTAAATAATATGCTGCAAGAGAATCAAAAAAAAAAAAAAAATCAAATCAATCAACAAAAATTACATAAGAAGCACAAGTGATGTATCAAAATTTTGCGGATAAATTCAGCATAGAATAAAATATACATGTATATATGAGCTTAACTGGTTGTATGGTGAATATGTAAAAGGAAATGGAGAGCGGAGAAAATTACCTGAAGAAGGAACTGTTAAACGAGTCGGCCTTTCAAGGGTTTTTGTCCAAACCAAAACCCTAGTCTTAGAAGGAGTTTATGTTGAGAGGCAGCATCTTATTTATATAGTTGGGCCAAGTTGCATTATTTTCGACCCGACATGATTCAATGCTCAAAAATTATTGAATGCTGGGTAATTTTAGCAAAATTTAGAAAACTTTGTAGAAAGATTGAATTTTATAAAGGTGATAAAAAACAATCATTTTAGTTTGCTACGGTAATTAGGCACTTTATCTTAAATAAACTATGGTCAAAATCATCCATAGCCACTCAAACTTGTTATCAAAATTCACTTAAACATCTAAACTAAGGTCTGTTCCTATCAGGCCCCTAAACCCCCCACATTTTGTTCCAATTGAGCCTTTTTTGCCTAATCAGCAAAAAACTCAAAGTGTGTGTTGTACACACGCGATGACGTGGCAAAATGAGCTAATTGGAAACTGACACGTGGCATTGTGGGTCCAATAACTATTAAAAATTAATTATAATTTTTTTAAAAAAAGTATATACAAATGGCATTGAGGAAATTATTAAAAAAATAATTCTGAAAATATTTAAAAAAAATTATAAATGTTTTTAAAAAATGAAATAAATATTTAAAAAATTATTTAAAAAAATTAATTATTAAGAAAAATTATTTTTTTTAAATGAAAATAAAAAATAGCAAGGATATAAATTATGAAAAAACAATTATAAAATTATTTTAAAAATAAAAATAAAAAATTAATTATTTAAAAAAATATTAAAAAATTTTAAAAATGAAATAAATTATTAAAAAATTATTTAAAAATAAAAAATTAATTATTAAAAAAATTTATAAAACTTTTTATAAAATGAAAATAAAAAATGGCATTGAGGATATAAATTATGAAAAAATAATTATAAAATTATTTGAAAAATAAAAATAAAAAATTGATTATTTTAAAAAATATATAATTTTTTAAAAAAAATGAAATAAATTATTAAAAAATTATTTTAAAAATAAAAAAAATAATTATTAAAAAAATTATAAAACTTTTTAAAAAATGAAAATAAAAAATGGCATTGAGGATCCAAATTATTAAAAAATAATTATAAAATTATTTTAAAAATAAAAATAAAATCCTAATTATAAAAAAAGAAATTATAAAATTATTTAAAAAATAAAAAACTAATTATTAAAAATAAATTATAAAAAAATTTAAAAAATAAAAATAAAACTCCCCCACCTACCCCTAGCCCCCAGCGTATTGTTTATTAAAAAGAAAAAAATTGGGACACCCTAATGCTTTTTTGCCTAATTATAAAAAAGAAATTATAAAATTATTTAAAAAATAAAAAACTAATTATTAAAAAGAAATTTTAAATTTTTTAAAAAAATAAAAATAAAACTCCCTCACCTACCCCCAGTCCCCCAACGTATTGTTTTATTAAAAAAAAAATTAGGACCCCCTAATGCTTTTTGTTTTATTAAAAAGGGCCTTTAGTGTTTACAAAAAAAATTGTTATTAAAAAAAATTTGGGGCCCTCAATGCCACTTGGCATCTTTTTATTTGTAAATTAGTAAAAAAAAATGCTCCTCACGCGCCTCCCATGATGGCATTGCACGCGCAGTGCCACATAGGCAAAAAAGGCCCAATTGGAATAAAATGTGGGGGGTTTAGGGGTCTGATAAGAACAGGCCTTAGTTTAGGTGTCTAAGTGAATTTTGGCAACAAATTTGAATGTCTATCGATGCCTTTGGCCATAAATTATTAATGAATTGAATCAAACTGATTTATAAAAAGGACGGCGTGAACCTGATTTGCTTACTTTGTAAAAAGAAAAAATTAAATCAAATCAATCAAACATATACACTTGAAATTTATTTTTAGGCAAAATGACCTTTTGGACCCCTGTACTATGTCGGTTTTGTAAATTGGACACTTTTATTTACATGTTTGTCATCTGGACCCCTGAACCCACTAAAAAGTAACATTTTAAACTCTTTTTTGGTGAGTGTAACACACTCTCTCCCATGTTAGCTGCCACGCCTGACACGTCTGCCACGCCATCTAAAAAAAATTACATTAAATTCCAAGTCATTTTAAAAATGCTACATAACAAATTAAATATTAAAATTAATTTAATTAAATAAGAAAAATTTATAAATCGTAGAAAAATTTAAATAATCATGTTTTTATTTTTTCTCACAAATTAAACATCAAATTCATTCCAAATAATTAAAATTCTTCTTTTAGTAATTTAAATATTTAACTACAAATTCATATATACAAACATAATAATTTTTTATTTTTAAATTTAAATATTTTTAACAAATTCACAAAAAAATTAATATTTTTCAAGCGAAATTCACTAATTTTTTTCAATATTCACTATCACTCACTTTCAATTTGAATTTAAATTTTAATCCCCAAAAAATAAAAAGATTTCAAATTTAAATTTTAATTAAAAAATGAAAAGAATTGAATTATGAGGACAAATTAAAATAAAAAATAAAAAGTGAACGTGTGGGGAGGAGGGTGGTTGGAAGAGTGTTGGGGTGGGTGTGGGGGCTGGAAAGAGCTAGGGTGGGGTAGGGATGGGGCTGGGAGGGGTATGGGGGCTGGGGGTGGGGTGGGGAGGGGGGGAGAGGTGGGGGTGGGGAAGGGATGGATGGGTGTTGGGGTGGGGCGGGGGGCTGGGGGTGGGGGGACGGGGCTGGGTGGGGTGTGGGAGTGGGGAGGAAAAAATATATTTTTATTTTTTAAAAATTTTTTAAAATATTTTTAAATTTAAAAAGATGGATAGAAAAAACGCACCCTTTTTTATTTTTTTTAAAATATTTTTAAATTGTTTTTAAATTTTTAAAAATATTTTTAAATTTAAAAAGTTGGAGGAAAAAAAAAAGGACCCTTTTTAATTATTTTTTTTAAATTTAATTTTTTTTATTATTTTAATGTAAAATTGGCCAAAAATTAACTCTCACTCGCACCCCCAGGCGAGTGTCTACACTCTCTTTGTCTTAGTTACCATGACCTTGCCACATAGGCAAGGTCAATGGCCAAAGGGTGCAAAATTTTGCTTTTTGATGGGTTCAAGTGTCCAGATGACAAACATGTAAATAGAAGTGTCCAACTTACAAAACTGACATAGTACAGAGTCTAGAAGGTCATTTTACCTTATTCTTATAGTGGTTTTAAGAAATTAGAAAACTTTTGTTGAAGACCTAGTCTTCCTACGGTGTAACTAGAGCTATCAATTCATTCAGATTTAGACCTTTATTATGTGCAAACAAATGAAGTCTTAGTATAGAAGGAGAAATTATAGATCAAGTGGATATACACATAGGAGTACTACATAAGGCAACAAAATTGGCGGACAATGCAGATACCCCCACAAGCAATATGGATGGTGAGGAAAATTTTGAGTATGAGAAAGTATTGGGCGAGTTTCAACCAAATGTTGTTGTTGCTAATAGGAGAAAATTCTTGATTACCATAGCCTATAAGCAGCTAAGAGGTAATGTGTAATGTAACTAACTCAATTGGAATTGTGAATTCGAATTTATAATGGAATAGAGTTTTAGTGATAACAACCAACGATTACAATCAACGAATAAGAAAACAATAAGCTATACTTCAATGTGAATGTGCAACTTCCATCATGGATACATGTAGTAAAGCTTAGAATGAAGTAATGAAGGAGAAGATAGAGTAGAAGTGAAAGAAGAAAGATCTAGAAGATTAGACAAGGAGAATTTTGATCAAATTCATAACTATCAATCCCAATTTCTCTTAAAGCTATTTATAGAATTGGTTGAGTTGGTGCTGAGCTGGCTGCCTTAATAATTGGGCTAATCTCCACCGTTGTTTTATTATTATCTCCACCGTTCCTTGTAAAATATCTGCTGACCCATTTCTCCTTTTCACGTTCACGATTATTCAATTGGCTCATGCAGACATAACAACTTTGGCTCATTACATAATTTAGCAATGTGCCATGGAAAGACCTGATTTGTCACTCGACTGCTTTCCTTAAGCATGTTTATATTTTGTGGTTAATACCGCATGAGAAGTTGCGAACAAAGAATGTCTTCATTTAATGGGGCATGCCTATAAATGGAGATTGTGTCCTGTGTGGCTACCAACCTAAGAACTTGCACCAGCTTTCTTTGAGTATACCTACTTTGTTAGGATATTGGGGGAGTCATTACTATGTTTTAAGTAGACTCAGAAAATTTTGCCATGGGAACTGAAACACCAGTGGGTCCAGCTTGTTAGCAAATCCAAAAGGCTGGGGGACTATTGCTCAAGATAGCTTTGGCCATTGTCGTGCATAGTCTGTGGGAAAAGCGAAATGCTAGAATTTCCAATACTAAAACCAAATCACAACAAACTCTGGCTCATGAGATGAAGACTAATCTAGCCACTCGAGTTAGAAGCAAAGACAAACTTTGTGTTTACCTTAGCACTTTGCAGGAGATGCAGTGGGTGTTTGGATAAGTTTATTTTAAGTTAAAAAAAAACTATTTTAAACTGTTTTAAGAGTTTGGCAATATAAAATTTGCTTGAAAAAAGTTAAAATTTGCCTATTAGAAGTTACTTTTTAAAAGCACCTCATTAGGTACTTTTTTTTTTTGGGCTTATAAGCCATTGTGTTTTAACCCATTAAAAGACATTTTTATTCCTTAATTTTTTTATTTTTTATTTTTAAAATGAAGACATTTTTATCCCTCAATTTTATTTTTTAAAAAAAAAATAAAAGAAACTTGTGTGAGTACTTGTTATCAGTTTTTCTTAGCATAAGAAAATATCATGACAAAACAACATTTCTTCCGTTTGGCTTTAACTTATCACTTTTTGACATGATACACTAATTAAAAAAATAATTATTATACGATTATTTTACCTTACTATCTCTATTAATTGGCGTTTAGAGCCCGTTTGTTCATAAATTTTTTAAGTAATTTTTTGAAAAAAAATTGACAAATAATGTTTGGCCATATAATTTGTCATTATTTGATAATTATTTTTGACAAATTCTCAAATACTAGAAAAAAATAGTATTTGAACCAAATTTCATTTTTTGAGAACGTTTACAAGTGAAATATGTTTCCTAAATAGTATGACCAAATACATGGTGAAACTAAGGAAACATTTATAAGTGAAATATATATTTTGCTTGATGATTTAAACTCTTTTAAAAAAAAAATTAGCACAAAAATTAATAGTCATTCAAGAAAATCTCTCTCTCTCTCTCTCTCTCTCTCTCTCTATATATATATATATATATATATATACACACACACACACACACACACACACACACACTAGAGGAGCATGGCCCGTGTCAGCACGAGCCCAACTTTAAGATATTTATTTATCTTTTCAATCTTGATATATTTAAATAAATTTTTTTAATGAAAGGATTGCATATGTTTTCTAGGATTCATCCGGAACCTAGCATGGGTTCAACATATGTTATTTTAATATGTATTTAGATAATTTAAGTTGTTAACTATTATAATTTATCATATTTTTTATGTAATTTTTAAAGTAATATACGTTACTTTTCTTGTTCAAATTTTTATGGCACTGATAGTCAATTATATTGTAAAAATAATTTAAGTTTTTAATTATTGTGATTTATAATACTTTTCTTTTATTCCAATTTTAGTAACACTAATATAATTTTAAGAGTCGACCAAATATTTTATATCTTTTAATTTTTTAAGTTGTTAATTATTGTGATTTATAGTAATTTTCATGTAATTTTTTTTGAAATATATAACAGATTAAATTATTTTTAGATATTTTAAGTTGTTAACTATTGTAATTTATAATACTTTTTATGTAATTTTTGAATAATATATGCTACTCTCCTTGTCCAGAGTTTTGTGTCGACGATAGCCAATTATATTTTTTAAATAATTTAAATTTTTGATATTGTAATTTATAATATTTTTTCTATTTCAACTTATGTGGCATAATGCTTAAATGACCATAATAATTAATTAGGGGTGATATAATAAAATTACGATTAAAACAACGAAGCATAGATGTCTTAAATGACTTACAACAGCTAATTAGAAGTGACATAGCGAAATTACTATAAAAATTACTTATAAAAAATTTAAGTGGACCTCATTTAAGACGTCAAGTTAATTTAAAACATCAAAAGTTAATTTATCATTTTTATATCTATTTTATTTTTATTAAATATTATTAATTTGTTAATACTTAAATGGCTTATAATAATTAATTATGGGTGATATTTAGTAAAACTATGGTTGAAGCAGCTGAAGCAGACATGTCATAAACGTTTATTTTACCTTTTTATTAAATATTATTAATTTTTAATATATAAATGAATTATAATAATTAATTAGGAGTGATATAATAAAATCACGATTCAGGCAACTTAATCAGACATGTCATAAATATTTATTTTATATTTTTTAATTAAATATTATTTATTTTTTAATACATAAATAACTTATAATAATTAATTATAGGTGATATAGTAAAATCATGGATTCAATATTATTAATTTTTCAATACTTAAGTGACTTATAATAATTAATTACGGATGCTACATTAAAATCACGATTGAAGCAACTGAAACAGAAATCAGTCAACTTTTTAAAATTTTTTGTTAATTATTGTTATTTACAGTACTTTTTATTTCATATTCAAATAATATATGTTGTTTTATATCTTCTTCTGTCCCGTCCCAATTTATGTGACACTAATATAATTTTGATAGTCAATCAAATATTTTATGTTGACATATCATTTTATTATTCTTAATTTTCTAATACATAAATGACTTATAATAAGGGGTGATATAGTAAAATCATCGTTTGAAAGACAACAATTTAATTTAAAACATCAAGAGTTAATTTCGCATTTTATGTCTATTTTATTTTTTGTTAAATATTATTTATTTTCTTAATACCTAGATGACTCATAATAATTAATTAAGAGTGATTGATTATATTATTACTATAAAAATTAATATAATTTCATCATATCCAATAGTAATAATCGATAACTCACCGGAGCAGTATATTAATTAAATATGGGATGCTATATTTTGCATATGCAAAATATGATATTATTAAACATTATTCGTTGTGGTTATGGATGTGTTGGCAAGGAGTATTCAAGGTGAGGTGCCATGATGTATGCTTTTTGCGGATGATGTAGTCTTGATTGATGAGTCGCGTCGAGGTGTTAATGATAAGTTGGAGGTTTAGAGACAAACCCTAGAAACTAAAGGTTTTAGGTTGAGTAGGACATAGACGAAGTACGTGGAGTGTAAGTTTAGTGACACGAGGCAAGAGGACGAGGTGGTAGTAAAGTTGGAGTCTCAGGTGGTGTGTAAGAGAGATAGTTTTAAGTACCTTGGATCTATTATTCAGGGGAATGGAGAGATTGACGAGGATGTCTCTCACTGTATTGGGGCAGGTTGGTTGAAATGACAGCTCGCCTCGGGAATCCTTTGCGATAAGAAGGTGCCTCCCAAACTGAAAGGCAAATTCTACAGAGTTGCACTCCGGCCGGCTATGTTGTATGGTGTAGAGTGTTGGCCGGTTAAAAACTCTCACGTTCAGAAGTTGAAGGTGGTGAAAATGAGGATGTTGCATTGGATGTGCGGTATCACGAGGGCTGACAGGGTTAGGAATGAGGCTATTCGGAACAAGGCGGGAGTGGCGTCGATGGAGGATAAAATTCGAGAAGGGAGGGTTGAGATGGTTTGGGCATGTGATGAGAAAAGGCACGGATGCTCCAGTTCATAGGTATGAGAGTTAGCCTAGGATGGTTTCAAGCGGGGTAGGGGTAGACCGAAGAAATACTGGACAAAAGTAATTAGACGTGATATGGAGCAATTACGACTCACTGAGGACATGACCCTTGATAGGAAGGTTTAGAGGAAGAGTATTAGGGTAAAGGGCTAAGGGGTGTGGTTAAGTCATAGGCTGGAGTTAGGAGAGTTTCGCGTAGCTTGGTCGGTAGGGCTAGGGTTGGGGAGGAGGGGGTGCCTTTTGTTGGTTCATGTACTTATTTGAGGTTGTTGTATCGTTGTTATTTTATCATGTTGTATGCTTGCGATATTTGAACACGGTCTCGATCCTTGAGCCGGGAGTATATTGAAAACAACCTCTCTACTTTTTCGGAGGCAAGGGTATGGACTGTGTACATTCTACCCTCCCCAGACCCCACTATGTGGGAATATACTGGGTTTGTTGTTGTTTTGTATTGGATAGTGCATTATATTTAACTTTCACAATAATAAAATTTTACTATATATTTTTCTTTATTTTTTTAACTTGATACATATTGACCCAACACAAATTCTAAGAAAATATTCATTAGAAATTTATTTTATTAAATTAAATTTATTAATTTTGTACTTTAAAAAAATTAAAGTTAAGTTTAACTATTAGTATTTTTATAGAAGAAAAAAATACTTTTAAAATTTAAATTAACTAAAATAAATAAATAAATAAAAAGATTAATTTTCTATATAAAAGTCAATTAAAATAATAAAATTGATTTACTTTAAATATTTAGTTGCAATTAATATTTTTAAATATTTAGTTGCAATTAATTAAGATAATTTTTATTTTTTCATGATTTATGCTGCGCCGATAAAATTTTGAGAGTTGAATAGAACTTTTATCTATTTTTAAAAAAGTATTTTAACTTGTTAATTATTGTGATTTATAATAATTTTTACTTAATTATCGAATAATATATTTACTCCTTGTGTCCCAATTTATGTGGCTTCGATACAATTTTGAGAGTCAATTAAAATTTTTATATATCTTTTAAATATTTTAAGTTGCTTTTTCTTTTTTCTCAATTTATGTGGCATTGCTAAAATAATGAGAGTCAATAAAATTTCTATATGTCTTTTAAATGTTTTAAGTTATTAATTATTGTGATTTGTGGTAAAAATTAGTTTTGAACATGATAGACAATTAAATAAATAAATAAAAAATTACTTTCAATATGTAGTTATAGTTAATTAATATAAATTAATAGAATATATTAAATATTTAAACCATTATGATGAAACAATAGAATTATTATATATTGGAACATGATATGTAATTAAGTGGAAGTAGTTGAATTTTTTGGTAATTACATGAGGTGGTCGAAAATAACTTATAACAATTAATTATAGGTGATATAGTAAAATCATGGATTCAATATTATTAATTTTTCAATACATAAGTGACTTATAATAATTAATTACGAGTGATACATTAAAATCACAATTGAAGCAGCTGAAGCAAAAATCAGTCAACTTTTTAAATTTTTTGTTAATTATTGTTATTTACAGTACTTTTTATTTCATTTTCAAATAATATATGTTGTTTTATATCTTCTTCTGTCCCAACCCAATTTATGTGGCACTAATATAATTTTGATAGTCAATCAAATATTTTATGTTGACATATCATTTTATTATTATTAATTTTCTAATACATAAATGGCTTGTAATAAGGGGTGACATAGTAAAATCATCGTTTGAAAGACGACAATTTAATTTAAAACATCAAGAGTTAATTGCGCATTTTATGTCTATTTTATTTTTTATTAAATATTATTTATTTTCTTAATACCTAGATGACTCATAATAATTAATTAAGAGCGATTGATTATGTTATTACTATAAAAATTAATATAATTTCACCATATCCAATAGTAATCATCGATAACTCACCGGAGTAGTAAATTAATTAAATACAGGATGCTATATTTTACATATGAAAAATATGATATTATTAAACATTATTGGATAGTGCATTATATTTATCTTTCACAATAATAAAATTTTACTATATATTTTTATTTATTTCTTTTTAACTTGATACATATTGACCCAACATAAATTCTAAGAAAATATTCATTAGAAATTTATTTTATTAAATTAAATTTATTAATTTTGTACTTTAAAAAATTAAAGTTAAGTTTAAATATTAGTATTTTTATATAAGAAAAAAATAATTTTAAAATTTAAATTAACTAAAATAAATAAATAAAAAGATTAATTTTTTATATAAAAGTTTATTAAAATAATAAAATTAATTTATTTTAAATATTTAGTTGCAATTAATTAAGATAATTTTTATTTTTTCATGATTTATGCTGCACCGATAAAATTTTGAGAGTTGAATAAAACTTTTATTTATTTTTAAAAAAGTATTTTAACTTGTTAATTATTGTGATTTATAATAATTTTTACGTAATTATCGAATAATATATTTACTCCTTGTGTCCCAATTTATGTGGCTTCGATACAATTTTGAGAGTCAATTAAAATTTTTATATATCTTTTAAATATTTTAGGTTACTTTTTATTTTGTCTCAATTTATGTGTCATTGCTAAAATAATGAGAGTCAATAAAATTTTTATATGTCTTTTAAATATTTTAAGTTATTAATTATTGTGATTTATGGTAACAAATTAGTTTTGAACATGATAGACAATTAAATAAATAAAAAAAATACTTTCAATATATAGTTATAGTTAATTAATATAAATTAATAGAATATATTAAATATTTAAACCATTATGATGAAACAATAGAATTATTATATATTGGAACATGATATGTAATTAAGTGAAAGTTGTTGGATTTTTTGGTAATTACATGAGGTGGTCGAAACCACCTCTTCTATATAATAGAAATATTTTTTTTTTTAATTTGAATCATTTTAGAAATAAAAATTAATAATAATCAATCTACATACCTTTAACAGCTTTAAAGATATTTCAGACATTTTGACAAAAAACAGATGCTTAAAAACACTTGTTTACCAAATACATCAATAACTTTTTTTTCAGTTTCATCACTTTTATCCAAATACATAACTGCTTATTTTTTAAATAAGTTCAGCACTTTCAAAAACACTTTTTAAAAGCCACTTTTTTTCAGCCCATTCAAACGACCCCGCAGTTTTATAGTTTTTTTTGTTGATATTGAGATTAGCTATGGTTTGTAATGCTTTACTGGTAATTAATAAAATGAATGTTAGTTGTCAAATCTTTTTGTTATGCTTTCTATAGTAATTTGCTATGACTTCTATACTTCTGTTATTTTTTTTTTTAATCTGCTTTGAAATATTTTTTTTAAAATCGAAGGATTATTGAAAACAATCTCTACTTCCAAAAAAAGGAGGTAAGATTTATGTACATATTACTCTTCTAAAGCCCCACTTGTGATTTTTCACTAAATATCTTAGTATTGTTGTTGCTTCAAACATAAAGTAGGGGTTATATGAATCTTTTATATTAGTTCCGTCCTATTTAAATTATTTCGTTCCATGCTAAATAAATTTATTTTTTTAAAATGAAAAATTAGTCCTCCAAAACTAGAAGTTCTTTAAATTTTGTATTTATTTCTATATAGACATTCAAGTCTTTAAGCAAAATGAAAGAAATAAAAAGTTGTTGACAAATACTAAATGATTAATTAGGTGCAACAAGGATGACTAAAAGGAGTTTCAGTTGGTTGGAATATATGAACCCTTTACTTCTATCATGTTACATTTTGCCTTTGAGGACCCTAGATAAGGTGGAAACAATAGGAGTTTAACCCAATTTAATTAATGAAAATTCTATCATGTAACTACTCATGATTTATGTTTTGTTTTCCTTTCAATCAAGGCTTTGCCACACATGTAACAATCTGGTAAAGCGTGATAATTTATTTTAGGCAAAATTCATCGTTAGACCCTTAAGTGCGCGTCATCTTTCACTTAGGCACCTTAAGTGGACGTTGGTTCATTTTGGTACCTCAAGCAGCCTTCAAGTGTGCCATTTTGGCACGTTTTCCTGAATCAGTAAAATAATATTAGTGCGTGTGCTACACGCACCGCTGATGTGGAAAGTGACGAATAAAATGCTGACATATGTCATTTTTGTCCAAATAATTTATAAATAATTAATTTTAAATAAAAAATACTCAAATAATTTATAAATAATTAATTTAAATAAAAAATATCCCCTCCCCCTAACCTACCCACCCCACCAACCTTCTTCAAACACCCCGCCCACCCGCCCGCCACCCCCACCCCACCAATTTTCTTCTTAAAACACCCTACCCACCCTGCTAATCTTTTTTTTTCAAATACCCCACCCATCCCTCCACTCTTCTTCCCCTCTTTATCTTCTTCAAAGACCCCGCACCCTCTCCCCACGCCCACACCCCAGTCATCTTTAATTTTCTTCATCGATTTTACTTCGATTTTTAATTTTTCTTCACTGATTTTACTTGATTTTTAGATTTTCTTCATGAATTTAGCTTCATTTTTTTTTTTTCAGATTTACTTCATCTATTTTGCTTCAATTTTTATTTTTTTAAATTGATTTTGTTTGATTTTAATTTTTCTTCATGGATTTAGCTTTATTTTTTAATTTCTTTCATCAATTTTGCTTCGATTTTCAAATTTTCTTCACTGATTTTTCTTGATTTTTATACTTCGATTTTAATTTTTTTTTTATTGATTTTGTTTGATTTCAATTTTTCTTCACTGATTTAACTTTATTTTTCTATTTTTCTTCATCGATTTTGTTTGATTTTTAGTTTTTCTTCGTTGATGTTGCTTATTTTTTATTTTTTCTTCATCAATTTTGCCCTTAATGATTAAAAAAAAGGTGCTTATTATTTAATCTTCACGAACCTTTAAATGCATATATAAATTTCTCTCAAGAATTCTTACCATTAAATAAATTAAGATTGACAAAAATAACGGATAAAAATGTGAAAGAAGTATAAATTAATGGGCGTTGAGTTAATATATTGTTTTTGGCAAGACGAACTCCTAAATATGTATATAATTTTTAAATCTCTCCCAATAATTTTTACATTAAATAAGCTTAAAATTGACAAAAATGATGAATAAAAATAAGGAAAAAAGTATAAATTAATGAAAATAAGTTAATATATTGTTGGTGGGCCAAATTGGGCGGCACATCAACCAAAAACAGGCTTCCACGCGCCTATGCGGAGTGTTCCGCAAGCGTTTTGCCAACCAGGCAAAAAGTGCCAAAATGGCACACTTTAAGGCGACTTGATGTGCCAAAATGAACCAATATTCACTTGAGGTGCCTAAATAAAAGATGATATGTACTTAAGGGCCTGACAATGGATTTTGCCTTTATTTTACTTTTCTATCATCAGTTTGTTCACTTTCGTCAATAAGAATAATCATGCAAATATTTTCCTCCAAGAATTTTTCTTCTCATTTTATCCTCTCCGAACCGTATGTTACATAATGGAGCAACTTTAGATGAAATCGTCTAAAGTTGTGTATAATTTTCTCCTGCCTCAGCTTCGAAGATGAAAGAGTTTGAGTCAACGAGCAACTTTGTTTAGGTACAAAATAGAAGGCCTTCATCTTTATTCATATATCAGAAAGCAGCAACATACAAAGTACAAACTTACTTTTGACATGATGTTATGCCAAGATCAGTAAGAACAAGACATACATATATTTTAACCTCCCCCCTCATTAGGATAATACTCACAATGTCTAAGACAAGGAAACACAAATTGCACTTGATGACACTCCAAATTATTAGGCTCCAGTATTCTCATGGGTCTTGTTCTGCATAAATTGTCCACCCTCTTTAGCTCTTTCCTCATATCCCAAGCTTTTCTTGCAGTCCTCATCCTAGCAAAATCAAGTTGGTCTTCACCAAACATGTGTTGCCCACACGCTTTCTTATACAACCAGAACATTGCAGCTAAACCCCTTGTGCCACCCCCAACCGAAAACAAGAAACCAGCAGCGCTAAAGACAAGAATTAACGCAGCTGGAACAAGAATTAGACTGAACACGAGAAGGAATGAGGCTGCAAGGATCAGAAATATAACTGTCCCTGCAAAGGTAAGACTGAACAAGCCTAACAAAACAGCACCAAGTGTTGTTGCTGCCGTGAACCTCAAGGCTTCGTAATTTGAAGGAGATCTACAGAGTTCTTTCAGCTGATCAAACATGGCTAGTCTAGAGTTTCTAAAAAGAGGGTGTGATACCATTCAGAAGGAACTGAGAATGAATGCAAAGGACTAGGAGAGTCTTGCATGATACAGTAGTTTTTGTGATAAAGTGAGACCCAAAGGACACATGAAAATACAGTTGGCATCATCTTCTTGAGTGGTGTGAGACATAAAGGGGGTCTACAAAAGTGTGCAGGGGCGACAGGAAGCTTGGCATGAGTCTTTGGTTTTATGAGCATTCAGGTCTCAGGATCAAACATTTGGTAAAGGGCAGAAGGAAAAGATGGGGAAAGTGAAGGTAACATATAATGCTTCTCCAGTTCTTCTATAACAAAAAATAGAAGTTCAAAAAAATTAAAAAATACAAGCAGGCAGTAGAACCAAAAAGGGAAACAAGGAGGAAAAACTTCAAAATTCTTCAGAAGGAATTCATATTATTGTTTAAAATCGAGAAAAAGATCCCGATTCTACCTCAAGAAGGATAGCAATAAGTGAAGTAAGTAAGGTGTATCACATGTATCTTGATGCTTCTCCTGGTTCTGAAAATAGGGTTAATTCCTTTCCACTAATAACAGGGGGCACATTTATGAATAGAACCTACTAAATGTTAATTCATTTGCACAAGAACACATGAAAATTTTGCAAGCAAATACTTTATTCAATCAAGAAAAATGATAGAGCAAACTAACTCCATGTCTACAGCCAAGATAAGGTAAAAGAGTAAATAAAGTGAGGGAGGGTGTGAGAGTTGCATTGAGTAATAATGCATATCTTAATCATTTGCAATTAACAAAACTATCTTACACCGGTTAGAAAGTCTTCTAACACTTGAGCTTTATGATCTGCTACACTTTGCCGAATGTACTACACCGGTGAAAAGTACCAGAACGTGATCAAGATTCCTTAGAAATACCATGATTAGCAGTATTTAATCCTTGATTCCTTGGTAGAAGATATAACGGAAGAAATGATGGGATAACAAGTGCCAATGCCAAGCAAACTACCACCAACACTACGACATACCATGCTTGGTGAGGGATGCCAAATAGTAACTCATCACATACTGCAATGGCAATGCACATAATATTAGCAAGACACTGAAGGAATCACAATTGAAAACACTTACAAATACACATCAGCCAAACAGCTTCAGTATGACAAGACTCTTGGATGGCAAGCATATCATGAAACAGGGTCCATAATCATCAAAAAAAGCTGTCCACTGACCATATTCTACATGATAATAGTCATTAAATGTTCTAAACATCAAAGGGAAAAGGAACAGGAAATCCACAAGCTGTCCACAGCTTCACAAGTCAAAATTTATAATTGTAGGTAAGACCACATTGAAGATGGACAAATATAGATAAGCAGATTGAGCTGAGAAGTCTTCAATTGACTAATGCTCCACAATAATTATTACAATATTTCAACATCAAAGAAAAGAGACGTGTTTAACGAGATACTAGCAATCAAAGCTACTTTCAGTCAATGGGTTGCAACAAACCAATGGACCTAATTCCTCTGCAGATATTTTAGCTGCAAACCACTTTTTAGCCTACATTTGCAATCTCTATCATCACAATCAAGAACATAATTGATGAGCCGAATTGTTATAAACATTCAACACATTTCTCTTTATTTGAATTGAATGCCTTGAGTGATATTTTATTTCTTTGAATTGCCTATTTGTGTTTGTTTTGGTGGTTAAAAAAAGTGTTTGTTTTGGTGGTAGGTGTAATTGGTACAAAGAATGATTTTCTGCTGTTACGTGTCAAAAGCGCACGCAGTGAAGCTCAAGATCTCACATCCAGAGCGAAGAAACTACAGATTAAAGCCATAAGGACAAGAGGGGGAGAAAAAGGGGACATCCAGAGGGAGAAAAGTGAAGCAGCACAGTGCATAATCTCATCGTGATGGTTTAGTGCAAGGCATTGCAAAATTAGCCTAGAAAATGGGACACAACTAAATAAAAAGAAAATTAAACTACACAAATGCAACGCATTCAAACATAAAGATTAATGAAGTCATACTCATGTGCATACAAAGTCGCACAATGAAAAATGAATTCTTTGATGCAGTGCGCTTGATATGTTGAGTGGGAACATCCCATCAGGCGCTATTCCATCTTTTCTTTTTTGGACATAAGCTATACGTAATTGGGGCTCATTTTCAGGGCACTCATTCAGAAGTCTTGCGAACTTTTGGATAGGACACCAGAGACTTTATTCATGTTTTATCTTTCTTCTTTTCTTCTCTTTTGTATTAGCTCACTGATTAAAACTATTGTAGTTTCATGTCCATGCATAACTAAACTGACATTCTAAGATCGTGGTGAAATTTTACATAGATATTATGCCAAGCGTTCTTATTCTTTTGAGAAATTACGCCTAGTATTCTTATTTATTTTATTAAATTGTTATGCTTTTATACAGTTATTTATTCTCTTTTGTCTGACCTTTTAGCCAACAGTTAGGCACCATCTAGGATGAACTTGAGAGAGCATATCTAGGACTGCTTTGGATTAAATGGTGTAAGTTCACGAAGGTTACACGTGTCATCCCCTTTAGGGTGGTGCTTTATAGGACACAAGGGCATCAACCATAGACACTGTCTTTAAGAGGACAGCACTAACAACAAATACAGTTGGTACAAGGATACATTTTTTCTGAGAAAAGGCGCAAACTGATACATTACTTGTCAGAAAACAATCAAACATTATGAATGTATTTTATTTCATAAGAGGAATCAGAAATTTACTACCGTAAGAAAACTAGTGCCCACAATCATAAAATTTATTTTATATCCTTTTCATCTAAATCAAAAATTAAAGCGGTTTTACTTGATTGACATCATTTTGTTTTGGACAAAAGGGACAAAATCGCCTAGTATATTGCTTCCATTGAGTTTTAAACTTGCGACCTCATGATTTTCAACCCACTTCATTGACCAGTGCGCTACACTCTTGGGTACTTGATTGACATCTTTTTTACTTCATATATTTCACTTAAATATAAGTTTTACAGTTCATTTGTCCAAATAAATAGTGTTAGCGCTTGTAGTCCCTTTTAGTGCATTTTGTATAAAATATTTTTATTCATTAGCATTGCTCATGCGTTAAGCACCATTATGGGCTTAAAGCCCCAACAGACTTTTGGCGTTTTCCATTGCTTTTTTCTTTGGACTACTTTGTTTACTAGTTACTTAATCAAAAACTTATTTCAACTTGAAGTGCAAGAGAGAAGATAAACCGCACTTCAGTTAATTCTTCTCATTCACATTAGTTTTCATTTTATAATTTTGAAATTCAAACCAAGCAAATATTTTATTATGCTTGAATAGGCAAAATATGAGTACTTCCTCTCTACCACTACAAGATAGGGAGGGTAAGGTTTGCGTACACTCACCCTCTCCTAACCCCACTTGTGGGATTACACAATTGCATTGTTGATTGTTGTTGGATAGGCTAATATTAATAATCAACTGAGATACAGTTCGAAAGATATAACTACTTAAAGTAAGCTTTGATAAAATGTTAATATCTATAATCAAAATAGGAGAGACCATGGTTGATATACAAAGAACAAGCCTCAATTCCTATTGTGATCAGGAGAGGGTTGGTCCACATGCCCTCATCTCGTTTAGAATTTTTGCTATCTTATTGACGGAGAAATATTGGTCAATCCACTGGCTAACTCACCTTCCAATCTTGTCTCCTTAAACTGCCAGACATGTAATGGAAGTGGCTCATTCTTTTCCTTGGTTAATCTTGGACGAATAGATCACAATCCGAATATTGGTGTGAATCTGCTAACAAGACTAAAGCTTAAAGCAACTTGGCTAGACAACATTATGTGGTTAACAAACATCACTTGTATTAAGTTTTTCCTGTTGTTTCTACTCCAGATAGGAAATATCTACATTGCCAGGATACCATTATTAGAAAACTGCTAGGAGGCATCTTAAGGTAGTATACGTGACAGGTGCAACTTGTTATAATAGGGGATTTGATGTGATCAACTCTATAACCATCCATCCGAATTTTATCTTGAAATTCTCCCTTCTTAAGGAGGCATCACAAAATACCTGCTAAAATTGAACTTTCCCAAGACCAGAGTTTGTTGCTAATCAATGGCTGCAAAGCCCACTGGTGACAGCATCCCAAAGAGTTCTGCAACTCACGGTTCATAAAGTCTCGTCGCCATAATAACTCTAGTTTCGTTTAATAGAGGAATAATAAAAGAATCATCAGAGTCCACACAATGGCAAGAGGGTTCACATGTTCTATGTTCTTTTGACAATCTTATGCAAGCATTAGATCTAATAGGATCTGTGTGAAACCTTCTTTATCAGTTACTCGTTCATTAAATCAATCATTCAGATGATGCAATTGATAGCACAAAAACTCAGGTCTCCTGATAAGCACAAAAAACTCCTAAAGACTCAAGGAGCTCACAAAGTTTTAGAGATCTAAAGGACATGACACTTAGAGCGATATGGGTGATTCATACAGCCGAATCCAACTCGCTTGGGGTTGCGCATTGTTGTTGTGACGTGGTACATCCGTATAGCTTGACTGACAGCATACATAAATTTCAATAATGCATACTTTGACATTTTTTCTGTTTCACCTAAATGTGCTTCCTAGATCAAAGTGTTATGTCAATTGAAAAGGTTTAAACTCGCTTATTATTCACTGAGGGTTTTTCCTCAAAATATACAAGATGCTATACAAAGTATAGTTGAACACCAACTATCTAAGAGATAAAATATACAATTCTAATCAAATATAAATACATAATATGTGACTATTATAGTGTCCTAACATGCCCCCGCTAGCTGAGCAGTGGCTGGGCAACTGCAAGCTTGGAACGCGGGAGATGAAACCGACGGGAAGGAAGACTCTTGGTAAAGATGTCTGTTAACTGATCCAAGGAAGGAACTGATGTAGCGAACGTTCAAGTCCTTTGAGGCCAATTTCTTTCGAACAAAATGAAAATCTAACTCAATATGTTTGGTTCGTGGATGAAAAATAGGAATGGCAGTGAGATAGGTAGCGGACAGATTATCACACCATAGTATGGGAGCTTGGGGAAGAGAGACACGCAACTCTTGAAGAAGATGTTTCATCTAGGTAACTTCGGCAGTAGCCACAGCTAAGGCCCTATATTCAGCCTCGGTACTAGATCGTGCAACCACTCGCTGCTTCTTTGAGCTCCATGACACTAAATTGGGTCCAAGAAATAGACAATAACCATTGGTAGACCGCCGATCATCTGGGCTACCAGCCCAGTCCGCATCTGTGAAGGCCTGAAGTGATAAGGAGCTAGCGGAACACAAATGCAAGCCGAGGTTTATGGTTGCCTTTAAATAGCGTAACAAGCATTTCATAGCATTGAAATAAGACTCCATAGTGTTGACACCCAATTTTGGCTTACTCTATTTTCTTTAATTATTTTTTTGGTGCTCCTCGACCTTAAATAATTTTTCAAAATAAATTGATATTTTTTTGAATTTTGAAAAGAACCAAAAAAAAAAAGAATATTTATTTTCCTATTACTTTAATTAAATATGAATAATTATCTCAACATCAAAATTTCAAAAGAAAAGAAATTTCAAATACTAATTCGTGGGGAGAATAATTTCCTAAGATTTCATATTTCAAAGGAGTTGTCGGTTAATTTTACTTATTTTTTTATATAAATAAGGCCAATACTTTACATTACATTTTTAACGCTTATTCGAGTTAATTCCTAAATCTCAAAGGCTAAGAAACACAAGGTATACATACACTCATGCTACCATGTATGAGGTATATTTTATAACTATTATTATTTTTTTAGTAAACATTATTATTTCCACCACAATCGTTATTGCTGTTATTATTATTACTATTGTTTAAACAACTCATGTTATTACACTTATTATTTTTACATAATTTCAATTTGCTCACAATCCTCGACATATTTTCCACATACTCTTAAATATATATTTCCTGAATAAATTCTCATGCCATAAAATATTTTGTTTACTCTACAATAATTTTAGTTATACACTTAACTTCACATATTTTAAATTTTCTTATAAAATTATAAGACTTTGCACTTTTCTAATATGTGTGTAAATTATATCATCACCCTTTTTTCATATTTTCAACACAGGTATATTTCTGCAATAATTATACTATTTCCGTGTACATGGTAGCATCACGTTTAAGTTTTCTTATCACCATTTTAGTAAATAACAAGATAAAATTCTTTTTCAAATCTTTCCTAAATTAAGTGTAAGGACTATCTTCGGATAGACTCTGAGGGGTGCCTAACACCTTCCCCTCAAATAACCAATATCCTTACTCAGAATCTCAAAATGTTTTCAATAGTAAAAAATGGTTTTTCCTAAAAAGTTAGGTGGCGACTCTAAAAGAAAATGAATTTTCAAAACCCGAGAGTCACGGCGTAGCCACCACATGTTGTGTGCTGTTTCGATCGATTCGAAATAGGGCGCGACAGAATGGTAACTCTGTTGGAGATTTAATGAACTTAGATTTTAAACTTAACATGCTTAGTTTAGGATTTTTTAAGTTTTATTATGTTATTTGCTTTACGTATCTTTATATCACGCTTTGTGTGAAAGGACGCAAGCCAAATCCAAACTTGCGTTTCTTATTTGTTTGTACAACACTACTTGTTACTGCTTTATCACTTGCACTTTTCCTATCGAGTCTTGATCGTACACAATTCACACACTAAACACGCGAGTGTACTGCACTCCTCCAAACCTTCTTTGGATTTCTTAGTTTTAGAGTCGGTGCAAGTAGGTTAGTATAACGTCTCGCAGCTGTTCAGTCTCTCTTAAACATTTAGGAAAAAATCCTACTCTAATAACAGGTCATATTGCATACACCTCAGGCGGAACAATCCAAGGTATCATTTCTGCCGTTAGGAAACCACCCTTCGTGTCAACGAATTCTTCATGAACCCAACGACGCTATATGTGTGAAAAATGACTAATTGATCCAAATGTTAAGACCGTAATGAATTCAGGACATTAAACTTACCCTGCCTTTTCTTTGCACAGATAGAAATTAACCAGACCCTAGCTAACATCCGCATGCTGATTGAGGTTCCACGGGTCCTGAGACACTGGTGGGGGAACATCCGAGTAGCTCACGGGAAGTGTTGGTACACTTGGAGTTTTTGATTGATCTAATGGAGCTAAGGACGGACGAGCTGCTTATCCGAATGCTGGTCGAATTTTGGGACCCGACTACAGTCACTTTCAGGTTTACAGATTTCAAGATTACACCTACCTTCGAGGAGATCAGTCAGATGGCTAACTTGCTGTTGACGGGGCGGGTACCTTTAGCCCACGCACTACATCAGGAAGCGTTTTTCTTCACGCAATAGGATTGAGAGGGAGGGGCATAGGCTTGAGGATGGATGAAGCAAGCTAGGTAAGCCTGAGTTATATTTTCGAGAGGTTTGGCCAACGGGAAAGTTATGACCGATTTCAGAGGGAATTTTTCTATTCTAGGATCGACTGGGAGAGACATAAAGCCATTGTTTTCATAGTGGCATTCCTTGGTATTATGGTGTTCCCAATAAGAGGGAACCGAATCAACATTCACTTACTTCCTATGGTCATATTCATGTGAAGGGGATCAGTCCCAGTCACGATAATTTTAGCAAAAGTCTTTTGGTCCCTGTCTGCATGCTCCAGGGGACAAGATTTTTTCAAGGGTTGCAATCTAATACTAAGTATGGACATTAGAACACTTTTATTGCAGAGATGGCGTCAGGGAGACGGGGTTCAACCAAATTCGCAGCCACGCAATCAAGATGTCTATGTGGGACATGCCAAATGATGAGGAGCAGTGGTGTGCCTTCTTAGCCTACCTCACCAGCAACTTCATCCAGTGGAGGCTACCATGGGTCAGTGGTCCAGTGATGTTGAGAAGACATTACTCTTACTTCCTCAAGTTAATTGGGTTGGAGAGGATCCAGCCATATGCGCCATTGAGAGTTCTACGACAGTTCGGCATGATTCAGAATGTGCCTTTGTGGTCGAACATGGCGTTAGCAAAAGGAGACTACGAGGAAAGAAATACCATTGAGAGGCTCGACAATTTGATCAATGGATGGGGACAAATCTTCAGTTTGGGCATGAGGGACAATCCATACTGCACCCCTGAATACTACACATGGTACAAGTCGGGAGGAATTTTGGCTCGACCGAGCTATGAGTCACTCCAAGAGCTTGTAGACACTTATAGAGCAGATCAGATCTGGGACCAGCTGCTGCACCTTAGACCCGTTACCACCGCCATGTACAAACAGGTGATCCCAGGATCAGTGGATCATCTCATCCATGCAGTAGACGACGGATCCGAGGAGGAAATGGAAGAAGACCCCAAAGAGGACCCGGAGAAAGATCCGAAAGAGGATTCGATGGAGGAACAAAAAGGATAGCTGATAGAAGAGATGGAAGAGGACCCGGAAGAAGAAAAATATGGACCAATAGGATTCAGTGGCGAGGAAGACGAAGATAAACTCACGGGTGCATGATGTCCCTGATCTTGTCCCAAAGCTTGACTTAATGTCGTCTTCCAATTCCTGTTTTCCTGCGCTCAAAGAAAAATTCTTAGTTGGGAAAGGGTGTTGATTTTGTGTCGCTTTGGGAATCCTGGCTTTGTCTGCGGAATACTCCAACACTCCCTCGGCTGCTCGATCATTCCTAAATCTGGAGTCTCGATAGGTGGAAAATAAGAAAGTATTTTGAAATATACATATATGGACATATATATATATATATGTTTTCACAAAGGTATAATGTATATATTAAGTATGTATAGTAATCCTTTATCCTTTTTAGATTATGTCATGTTCCGAAATTCGTTAAGCCTCCACTCCCATGCCCCGGGTGGTACTCTGGGAACCCATCTGACTGCTGCCCCTAGTCTTCCTCACCACCGAACCCTATTGGTCCATATTCTTCTTCTTCGGGGTCCTCTTCCATCTCTTCTATCAACTCTCCTTCCTGTTCCTCCATTGGATCCTCTTTCGGATCTTCCTCCGGGTCCTCTTCGAGTTCTTTTTCCATTTCCTTCTCGGATCCGTCATCTACTGCATAGATGAGATGATCCACTGATCCTGGGATCACCTGTTCGTACATGGCGGTGATAATGGGTCTAAGGTGCAGCACCTGGTCCCGGATCTGATATGCTCTATAAGTGTCTACAAGCCCTTGGAGTGACTCATAGCTCAATCGGGCCAAAATTCCTCCCGACATGTAGTATGTGAAGTACTCAGGGGTGCAGTATGGATTGCTGCTCAAGCCCAAACTGAAGATTTGTCCCCATTCATTGATCAAATTGCCGAGCCTCTCAATGGGAATTTTTCCCTCAGTCTCCTTTTGCTAGCGCCATGTTCAACCACAGAGGCACATTCTGAATCATGCCGAACTATCGTAGAACTCTCAACGGCGCATATGGCTGGATCCCCTCCGACCCAATTAACTTGAGGAAGTAAGAGTAATGCCTTCTCAGCATCACTGGACCACTGACCGATTGTAGCCTCCACTTGATGAGGTTGTTGGTGAGGTGGGTTAAGAAGGCACACCACTACTCATCATTTGGCATGTCCCACATAGACATCCAGATTGCGTGGCTGCGAATCTGGTTGAACCCTGTCTCCCCTTCTCTGCGATAAAAGTGTTCTAATGCCCATACTTGGAGCATTAGATTGCAACCCTTGAAAAAATCGTGTCCCTTGGAGTATGCAGATAGGGACCGAAAGACTTTTGCTAAAATTATCAGTACGATCGTGACTAGGACTGATTCCCTGCACATGAATATGACCATAGAAAGTAAGTGAATGTTGATTCGGTTCTCTCTCATTGGGAACACCATAATACCAAGGAATACCACTATGAAAACAATGGCTCTGTCTCTCTCCCAGTCGATCCTGGAAAAGAAGAATTCCCTCTAAAACCGGTCATAACTTTCCCTTCGGCAGAACCTCTCGAAAAGATAACACAGGCTTACCCAGCCTGGCTCATCCATCCTCAAGCCCGTTCCCCTCTCAATCCTATTGCGCGAAGAAAAGTGCTTCCTGGCGTAGTGCATGGGCCAAAGGTACCCGCCCCATCAACAGCAAGTTAGCCATCTGACTGATCTCCTCGAAGGTAGGTGTAATCTTGAAATCTGTAAACCTGAAAGTGACTGTAGTCAGGTCCCTTTATTCGACCAACAATCCGATAAGCAGCTCGTCCGTCCTTAGCTCCATTAGATCAGTCAAGGACCCCAAATATGTCAATACTTCCTCCTCGTGAGCTACTCAAATGTTCCCCCACCAGTGTCTCAAGACCCGTGAAACCTCGGTCAGCATGCGGATGATAGCTAAGTTCTGGTTAATTTCCATCTGTGCAGAGAAAAGGCTGGGTAAGTTTAATATCCTGAATTTATTACGGTCTTAACATTTGGATCAATTAATCATTCTCACACATAGCGTCGTTGGGTTCATGAAGAACCCATTGACACGAAGGGTGGTTCTCTAACTGCGGAAACAATACCTTGAACCGTTCCACCTAAGGTGTATGCAATATGACCTAGCACTAGAGTAGGATTTTTCCCTAAATGTTTAAGAGTGGGACTGAACAGCTGTGAGACGGTACACCAACCTAATTGCACAAACTCTGAAACTAAGGAATCCAAAGAAGGTTCGGAGGAGTGTAGTACACTTCTCGCGTGTTTAGTGTGTGAATTGTGTACGACCAAGACTCGATGGGAAAAGTGCAAGTGATAAAGCAATAACAAGTAGTGTTGTACAAACAAATAAGGAACGCAAGTTCGGATTTGTCTTATGTCCTTTCACACAGAGCATGATATAAAGATACGTAAAGCAAATAACATAATAAAGCATTGCAAATCCTAAACTAAGCATGTTAAGTTTAAAACCTAAGTTCATTAAATTCCCAATGGAATCGCCATTCTATTGCACCCTATTTCGAACCAGTCAAGACAACACACAACATGTGGTGGCTACGTCGTGACTCTCGGAGTTTGAAAATTCATTTTTTTAGAATCGCCACCTAACTTTTTTAGGAAAAAACCCATTTTTTATATAAAACTCTGTTTTGACTTATTATTCTGAGCAAGGGTTTTGATTACTCAAGGGGAAGGTGTTAGGCACCCCTCAGAGCCTATCCGAAAATAATCTTTACACTTAGTTTAGGAAAGATTTGAAAAAGAATTTTATCTTGTTATTTGTTAAAATGGTGATAAGAAAACTTTCATTATTATTTTCTATTTGTTATTTTATATAAAAGAAATAAAACTTAAACGGGATGCTACCATGTACATAGAAATATTATAATTATTGCAGAAATATAATTGTGTTGTAAATATCAAAAACGGTGATGATATAATTTACACATATATTAGAAAAGTGCAAAGTCTTATAATTTTATAAGGAAATTTAAAATATGTGAAGTTAAGTGTATAACTAAAATTATTATAGAGTAAACAAAATATTTTATGGCATGAGAATTTATTCAGGAAATATATATTTAAGAGTATGTGAAAAATATGCCGAGGATTGTAAGCAAATTGAAATTATGTAAAAATAATAATTCTAATAACATCTGAAAGAGTTGTTTAAACCATAGTAATAATAATAATAATACCAATAACGACTGTGGTGGAAAGAACAATGTTCACTTAAATAATAACATTAGTTATAAAATATACCTCGTACATGGTAACATGAGTAAATGTATACCTTATGTTTCTTAGCCTTTGAGATCTAGGAAAAAACCCGAATAAATGTTAAAAATGTAATGTAAAGCATTGGCCCTATTTATAAAAAAAAAAAATAAGTTAAAATTAGCGGATAACTCCTTTGAAATCTGAAATCTTAGGAAAATTATTCTCCCGGTGAATTAGTATTTGAAATTTCATTTTTTTGAAATTTTGATGTTGAAATAATTATTTATATTTAATTAAAGTATTTTAAAATATGATAGAAAAATAAATACTCTCTTTTTTTATTCTTTTCAAAATTCAAAACAATACGAATTTATTTTGAAAAATTACTTAAGGCCGAGGAGCACCGAAAAAATAATTAAAGAAAACAGAGCGAGCCAAAATTGGATGTCAACACATAGGTTTATGCATGAATTGACATAATTTGTTGACAGTAAATGACACATCTGGACGCATGATGGTTATATGTTGAAGAGCTCCTATCAAGCTGCGATACAATGATGGATCCGAAAATGGTGAACACCCATATTAAGACAATTGAAGTCTTATGGCCATAGGTGTACCAATTGGCTTCGCACCATCCATATTGGCACGAGCAAGGAGTTCTTCTATGTATTATGATTGACCCTTAAAGGGTCAATCCAGTGGGCTGATAATGGACCTCAACACCAAGAAAGTAGTGCTTACCGAGATCTTTTACAGCAAAGGCATTAGACAATTGAAGAACAAGGCTTGCAATGAACTAATTAGAGCTTCTTGTAACAATAAGATCATCTACATACACCAAGATAATAGTAATATAGCCGTCACAATTGCGTATAAACAGAGACGTATCAGATTTAGAGGTACAAAATTGAGTTAAGGCAATCTCGAGCTGAGCTTCTCAAACCATGCCCGAGGTGCCTGTTTAAGGCCATAAAGAGCTTTGTGAAGCTTGCACACATAGTTGGGATATTTTAGATCAGTAAATCCGGGGGGTTGAGACATGTATACCTCTTCATGTAATTGCACGTGAAGAAATACATCTTTGACATTGAGCTGTCGTAAAGACCACCCTTTGGACAGAGTTAGAGACAAAACCACTCGGATAGTTGTAGACTTTAGCACGGGACTGAATGTTTCATGATAGTCCATTCCAGCCTCTTGTCTAAATCCCTTGGCCACTAAACGAGGCTTGTAATGCTCAACGAAGCCACTAGGATTGAGTTTTAACTTAAAAATCCATTTGCATCCCACAACATTCTTTGCCGTGAAGGATGGAACAAGGGACCAAGTACCGTTTTACAAAAGGACGTTGTACTCTTCTTGCATAGCCATTTTGGATCTTTGTTGGCTTGGGTAAAACTCGTAGGTTCAGGTGGAAGGGTAGATGGAGGCAAAGGATATTTTGTGGCAATGTGAGCTTAGGGATATTGTGATTTAGTCTGGCAATGTGAGCTTAGGGATATTGTGATTTAGTCTTACTCCTGGTGACCATAGGATGAGGTACAAAGGATGTGGTCCGAGCCGGTGGTTGAGAATTATGAGCAACAATAGGAGTATCAATAGTTACTGGAAGATCAACAGTAAGATTAATAGCAGGAATGGAAAACGAAGACAAATCGGATGGGACCGAATAACACACTGGTGAGCTTGACGATGGACTTGGCGAAGAAGGATTTGACGAGTTTAACGATGGAATTGGCGAGGCAGCAGCTGCTATGGAATTATTATTGGCAGCAGTGATATGTGAAGAGGAATTACAAGGAGCAATGACGGGAAACAAGGTCATGATAGTAGGGTTGGAGGTCGGTGCTATGTTTGAAGTCGAAGATAAACTAGCAAAAGGAAATTGTAACTCGTCAAAAACCACATGCCGAGAGATATATATTCGGCCACTAGGGACTAGGGACATGTAAACACTGATATCCTTTATGATTTCCACTATACCCCAAGAAAATACATTTTAAGGATCAAAAGGCCAATTTGTGAGAATTATAGGAACGAAGGAATGGGAAACACTCACAACCAAAAGTTTCCATGAAATAGTAATCAAGAATTTGTTTGAACAACTTCTTATAAGGTGAAATGTTATTGAGCGAGGGTGTTGGGATACGATTTATAGTATAAACCGCAGTAGCAAAAGCATGATCCTAAAAGGTGAGAGGAAGGGATGCATGTGCGAGAAGTGTTAAACCCATTTCAACATATGACGATGTTTTCTTTCGACAGTACCATTTTGTTCATGGGTATGGGGACAAGATGAGTGATAACGATCTCCTCTCGAGCAAAAAACCTGGATAATTTCCTATATTCGCCACCCTAATCAGATTGTACCACTTTTATATGACGCTCAAAGAACTTCTCGACTTGAGTTTTAAACCATAAAAATATTGTATGAACTTTATTTTTGGAACTCACAGGAAATAGCCATGTAAATTTGCTAAATTCATCAATAAAAGAAACATAATAACGGAATTTATTACTAGCCAATTATGGAGCAGGACCCCATACATCACTGTGGATCAAATCAAGAGGAAAACTAGCACTAGAACTAGAATTAGAAAATGACAATTTATGACTTTTGCCATATTGGCAAGAAGAACAAACATTAGACTGAGTACTCGATTTGACTGGTAAAGAAAGACTCTTAATAATAGTATTGACTGCTCGTAGAGACGAGTGACCTAAACAACTATGGCATAAATCAAAAGATCACTTGGAGACATGGAAAGCTTGTGATTTATTTGAGGATGAAGGTTGGCGGAGTAACTAGGTTGCAAGGAGACGATAAAGGCCATGCTCAAGAGTCCCGTGCGGTAGTACTTTACTTGTTGCCCGATCATTCACAAGACAAAAACGAGGGTGCAACTCAAATATAACATCATTATCAGAAGTGCCATGCTCAAGAGTCCCGTGCGGTAGTACTTTACTTGTTGCCCGATCATTCACAAGACAAAAACGAGGGTGCAACTCAAATATAACATCATTATCAGAAGTGAACTTTGCTAGACTAAGCAAATTCTTGGTACTTTTAGGCACCAATAATACATTAGATAAATGTAAAGGTCGACTAACTGTAGGTAAGATAGCATTACCAAAGTGAGAAATTGTCAAACCTGTGCCATTGTCAATATGAATTTGATCGCTTCCCAGATACTCTCCTCGTACTGCCATGTTCTGTATATCGTTAGTTAAATGATGAGTAGCCCCAGAATCCGGATACCAATTCGAGTCTCCAACCGTAGAAGGTTGTGCAATGAGAGCCGCCATGCGCGATTTGAAAGAAGCTTGATAGGCATGATCAAAACGATGGTAGCAAACCAGGGCGGAGTGACCAAACTTATGGCAAACTTGACATTGATTTTGGTTGGATGAGTTGATGTTGCGACCTCGACCTCGACCTCGTCCTCGTCTAGATCTGCCACCATAAGCCTGATTGTTATTGACATTAGTAAGCTTCTTAAAGAAATTATCATTCTTGGTATTGTTGGACTGCCTAGTAGACAAGTTGGCTTGGCTCAATCCTTGTTCTATACGTGTCATCTGCTCCAAACGATACTCCTGACTTAAAAGCAAGCCACGAAGATCGGCTAATGAAATTAACTCAGCCCTAGTAGTGACCGAGACAACCACAACATTATATTCTTGTCCAAGTCCTCCAAGAATATATAAGACAAGATCATCATCAGAGACAGGGTGTGCCGCAACCGCGAGATTATCGACATGTCTGAATCTTTTGAAGATATTCTACCATGGATGAGTTGCCTTTCTTTGTGGTTTGTAATGGCAACCTTAGTGGCAATATCCTAGCCTTGGATTGCGATGCAAACATCGTCTCAAGTGCCTGCTACAACCGACTACTTGGGCTAAAATCCCTTCGGTGAGCGTTGAGAGAATCCAACTCAATAAAAGTTAGTCTTGTTTGATCCATAAATTGTACGCTGGGTTGATAACCACGTCAGTTGAGGTAGTTGAGGTTGTTTCAGAAGAGCTATTTGGAGCTAACTTTGGAGGGCACTTGTGCGTACCATCCACATATCCCTCGAGTTCGTTACCCCTTAGAACTAGGAGAATTTGTGATTTCCACACAATATAGTTATGACGGTCTAATTTGAGAAGATGGGACTGATTAACATTGGTAGCGAGCGACGCAAAATTCTGGGAAGGGGTTTGCGAGGTGATACTGGTAACCGAGGGAAGTGCCATTGTGGGACGTGAGTCTTCGCAATGATCAAATACCATGAAAAGGTTTAAACTCGCTTATTATTCACAGAGGGTTTCCTCAATATATACAAGATGCTATACAAAGTATAGTTGAACACCAACTCACTAAGAGATAAACTATACAATTATAATCAAATATAAATACATAGTATGTGACTATTATGGAATCCTAACATCAATAATCCTTCAATTTTGTGACTCTCAATTTGCTACAGCAAGTTCCTCAAAACACAAATCACACACGTATCTGATGCCAGACATGTAATAAGGAAAGAAATTTAAAAAAAAAAAAAAAACTTTACGATTTGACCAACCATAAATACGGGAGATTGAGAGTACTAAAAATATTTTGCAAATTTTGGCTCATCAAAGGCATTCCAGCTTCATGGACTAAAAATATCAAAATTATTCCATATAGTATTAAAATTATTTTCAGAAATATGCATATACAAAAATCAATATCGTGCCAAGTATGTGTACTGTTTATTGGTTATGATTTTGACCCTACCGTAATAACTAAAAACAGTTGGACAAAAGGAATTGCAATTGATATCTTACAAGTAGTAATTAAACTTTCAGATTCCATTTATAGCACCTCCAGATATGATCAGGAGATTATTACTCCACTAAAGTTGTACTAATAATAACATGCAGTAGTATTATGAAAACAATACTTGAGACAAATTAATTTTTATGAATTAGTATAATTGTACCTAGTATTGGATGACCAGCACCATTTAGATATATAGACTTTATTATAAAAGAAAAAATAAGAGAGATTCCCAAACTTATTGGACTAATAATTAACCCAGACATAGAGGGACTTCATTACTTCATGTGATGATCTAAGTTTGTAAAGAAAAAGGATGTTGGGTCTCACCAATATTATGATCGTTAATTAGATCAGCAAGTGTAATTGTCTAAAAACAGATATATAAATGTCAAACAATGTGAAATGATCAAACACCCTTTACGTGCTAAGGATGTGAAAAGTGAACAACATAATATGAGTTGTGAGCATCCCATATTTTAAACCAAGAATGAGGAAGAAACTGATTCTACTACTGTGTAATTAGATACAGACCTCATAACTTAATCAGAGAAGTTAAGAAATTTGACACATGAATACGTCAAAAGAATTTGACGTGTAATATATATATAAATAATCTAACCTTGTATATCTGCTGTAATTTTCCTGTGGAGAGCTTTGAATGAGTACCCTTAACGTCCCTTAGTTTCATCCTTAGTGAACAATTAGCTTATGACGTAAGAATTACCACGATACCACATAGTGAGACAAAATCATCAACTAATGTAGGACACTCTATCAGCATTAATGCATATTCCCTCCGTCTATCTTTACTTGTATATCACAGTCATTTTTCAACATTTAGACTCCTTATAATATCATTCATGTCATGTAGATCTGGTAAAAATCCTTCAATTATCCAACGCCCACCAAAACAACATCTAGCAGTCAAACCCCTTTTTTTTTAATAACCATTGTGTCCGAGCTAACTTGTGCGCACATCGACTAATTATATGCTATTTCTAGGTCAACAAAATATCAGGTAAAGATCATTCTTACTCTCCTTTGAACTCTTAAATCAATATTTCAGAAAAAAGAATTACTGGCTTTCCAAGTGACTTGTTAAAGATGCAGTTATGTAGAACAAAGCTAATTCTACATAGAACAAATGAGATACACACAATTAATAAGAATCAAATGAGATACAAATAATAAGATTGAACGATGGGGTTTATACAATTCAGAGCAAATAAGTAGAAGAAACCACAAAAATGCAGTTAGAATTAGGGAAATAAAATAGGAAATAGAAGAGATGAAACATGAAATCGATCCAACCAAGCACGTGAAATGCGATATATAATTGTCGTATTCGAAAGTAGTTTATCTCGATATTTAGTTGGGTCCTAATGCAATGTCCAGGGATGTAACCAAAATACGAGTAAGGGGGCTGATGCGAACCCTCTTCGACAGAAAATTACAATAATATACTCAAGGTTAAAATTATATTTTCCGTATACATAATAGATATTAAATCTCATAACCTCTTCGCGTACTTTTTCTTTTACATATTCTGAACCCCTCAGTGCAACTGAAATGAATCTTGGACTAAGGACAATTATGAAAATACAACAAAAAATAAAGGGCATTATAGGAATCCAAAGATGAGACATGCGAGTTCCACGATTGAAACTATCTTTCTTTCACTAGGGAATTTCATCAAACATATTAACCGCATTAATCTTCTTGGCTTGTTATTATTACTATTTGTTCCAGCAAGAATTTTCTGAGGCCAGATTTCACGGAGAACACATGAAGAAACAGGAAAAGCAAATATTTCTAAACACAAACACACAAAATGAAGGACAATTAAAGAATAAATGTCAATATAATTTCAGAGGCAAAATAAAAATCGTAGCAACTACTTTACACATGATTCCATGATCAACAAAAATCCTAAAAATCTGAACAACTCAACTTCTAAAAAACAGCAACAAAGCTAACAGAACATGGCTAAAAAGCTGGATAATGTCCAGCAACTTCTCTAACATTTACTGCATTAACTGAGGCAATTAATCAACAAACGCTCTAAATTAAGGAGAAAATTTTACCTATATTATATATGATGTGTCTCCTATCCTTTACCCCAGGTATTGAAACAATTCCCTCAGGCTCCACATTTACCAGAACAAACGTTCCACCCTGTGACAATATTCCATTATCGAGGTAAAAATGAGCAAAAGAATAGACAATAATCACTATATATCATGTAGACAGAAGCAAACCTTGCCACCAAGCAATTGAAGATTGTTCCCCTGAAAAATAATCTTTTCAGTATTCAGTAACTTCCTACCAACATTTAGCCCTGAACTTCCTTTACTTAGTTGTAGAGTAAAAGTAGCTGGTATCTGTTATATGTTCAACAGCAAAGGTTTAAGCTTTAAAAAACAATAGGACATAGAAAACTAATAGTAATCAAGAATTCAAATATACATACAGAAGCAGGATATGAGATCTTCACTTCATACCACTTATTGGAATTCAACCCTTGAAGTTCATATAGTCTCGATCCGGATTGTAATGGAAGAGTTTCCTTCATTAGTTCCAGTCCAACTCGCAAAACTTTTACATCCATCCTATAGCATTATGAATTTTAACTTTATAACATATTTACTCTATGCAATTATTTATAGAACAATTGTAGGTAACTTACAAAATGAATACAAATTCTATACCCTGCAACTGAAATCTTTATATGCATAGCCTACACGTACCCATCCATCATAAGCGTGGATTTGTAACAAGGAAAGTATGCTAAACCATTCCAACCAATTAAATTACATTGACAGTGTCGAATTAATGTATTAAAGTTGAATCCAACAATATATGGCAAAACTCACATAGGGTCTATAACAACAAACCCAGTTTAATCCCATAGGTGGGGTGTGGGAATGGGAGACTGTACATAGACCTTACCCCTGCCTTGAGAAGGTAGAGAGACTGTTTCCAGCAACACGCAAGAAACAACAAGAAACTAAGATATTAAGGTTAAGGAATAGAAGGTAGATGAAAAATTAGGCAGCAGTAAAAGGCAGAATCTTCCACTTCCACACCCTAATGTTAAAAGGGTCATATAAAAGTTGAGCATATTCTGTTCAGTCAACTACTTCCTCGAGCCCACAACGCCCGAAACTTAAAAGGAGAAAAAGTTGAGGTAAATTAGAGAAGATTGGATAGTGATGTTATGAGACTTACGTGTTGGCATTAGTGAATGAGATTGACGTCAGAACAAATATGAGAATGGAGACACAACTAAATAGTGAAGTTGAAAACCTCATAGTCCTCCCTTTGATCTGAAGCAGATTTTAACAAATGATTCAGATTAGATTTCCCAAAATCTCTGACACTGAAAACATACATTCATAGCAGTCGCACCTCAGCTTTACTTTACTTTTTTCATCGCTAAAAGGGGAACTCTGATACGAAAATATAGCCCGCATTTGTAAGGGGTGCGCGGATTTAATAGGTATAATAGATTTAACAGGTTTGTAGTTAATTTATTTATTTTTGTGCGTGGATATTTTATTTCAATATCTTTTAATAATTTACTTTTTTCGTAAGATATATTCATTAATTATTTTATCCTGTAGTAATTACAGAGTTACAAATTCTTG
>NC_061111.1:199705420-199713322 GCF_002878395.1 Capsicum annuum | reverse complement strand
ATTAAATAGGCTAGTTTTTGTGGATTTTCTTTTGTTTTATTTAGACTTATATATTCTGAATAATTACTAATTAACGATTCTTTAATTTTTCTAAAAGCTTCTCTATTTTTAAATGGTCTTCGCATAATTAATTTAATTATAAGTAAATTGTTTTAACTCTAAATCTATTTTAATTCTAATAACTTCTTCTAACATATATCTCTTCCGTACTTTTTAATTTACTGAGCTCTAATACCTTTAAAAAGTAAAATGATTAGTTAAAAGTTTAAATAATATGTTGCAAGAGAATCAAAATTCACACACACAAAAAAAACAAATCAATCAACAAAAATTACATAATAAACACAAGTGATGTATCAAAATTTTGCAGATAAATTCAGCATAGCAGAAAAAAAAAAGAAGAGCTTAACTGTTGAATACGTAAAAGGAAATGGAGAGTGGAGAAAATTACCTGAAGAAGAAACTGTTAAACGAGTCTTATGTTGAGACGGGGCATCTTATTTATATATATACTTGGGCCAAGTCGCATTATTTTCGACCCGACATTATTGGATGTTCAAAAATTATTCTAAAAACGAAAAAGGCTCAAAAATATCCGAACTATTTGAAATAGCTCAAAAATACCCCTCATTAAATTTTTGGCTCAAAAATATTTCTCCGTTAAATATTTGACTTAAAAATACCCCTCCCTTTTACGGAATTCGGAAAAGAATAAAAAATAGCCCTGAACTATCTGAAATGACTCAAAAATACCCATCTGTTAAATATTTGGCTCAAAAATATCCCTCTTAACGAAATTCCACAAGGCATGCCACCTAGATAAAAAAAATTACGTTACTATGTCACATTACAATCAACATGTAAAATGTTAGTATTTTTTAATTATATGACATTCCTTTCTTCTTTATTTTTATTTTTATTTAAAAATATCAGTAAAACGGATAAAATTTACATGGCTTTTTCATTTTTAATCAAAGTAGACAAATGGTGGTTACATAATATTTTTTTTGAAAAAATTTATTAAATGTAACATCGTTATTATCAAAATCCTTTGATCATCTAAAAAACAAGTTTTTTCCTATTAATAGGTTTAAAAGTGTGAAACCCAATAAAAGAGTGATATTAAACTGATAAACCCATTAATTATTAGGTCAGTATAAAAGTTAAAATTAAGATTTACTCGTAAAAGTAACAAATTTCAAACTAAACTTCAAATTAGTTACTCAAAAGATGTGTTTGGCTTTGCTAGCTTTTACTCAAAATACTTATGTTAAAATGATTTAATAAATAACTCCTCTAATCTAAAATTAATGAATCTTTGAATGTGGCACACATTTTTAAAAAGTTAATGAATGACATAATTAAATAATAATTTATCAATATTAAGTATCATTTTACTTCTTTTCAAACTTGTTCTAAAAATAATAAGATTATTCATTAAAACTGAATTTAGAAAAATAAATTCATTTCGAATGATTAAACAAGTGTTAAAAGGAATTCATTTAGTTTGAAAAAGAATTTGCATGTAGCAAATTCAACTCAATTATTAGTACATCAACATTTGCTAGCTTAAAAGTTAAAATTCTAGCTCCTCCTCAGAGTCAACATCAGATCAAGATCAAGTTGTCCCTCATCCCAAGCGACAATAACAAGATGAAATTTAGAACTTTTAAAACACTAATGAAAAGGTGAAATCTAGAACTTTTAAAACACTAATGAAGTAATTAGCAAAAGATTGGTTTTTTAGTTTTTCCGTTTCACTGCTTTGCAAAAAAAGAAAAAGAAAAAGAAAAATAAAAATAAAGAAGAAAGGAATGTCATATAATTAAAAAATACTAACATTTTACATGTGGATGGTAATATGGCATAGTCACGTGGTTTTTTATCTAGGTGGCATGCTTGGTGGAATTTCATTAAAGGGAGGGGTATTTTTTAGCCAAATATTTAACAGAGGGGTATTTTTGAGCCATTTCAGATAGTTCAGGGGTATTTTTGATCCTTTTCCGAATTCCGTTAGAGCGAGGGGTATTTTTGAGCCAAAAATTTAACGGAGGGGTATTTTTGAGCCAAAAATCTAATGAGGGACATTTTTGAGCTATTTCAGATAGTTCAGGGGTATTTTTGAACCTTTTTCGTTCTAAAAATTACATATATATACACAAGTTAACTATTACTTATTACATAAAATCTCTATTTTGAAAAGTAATTATAATAATTCCATATTAATTATAAGTCTTTCTTTTTCTTCCGCATCATACATTCTAAAACATCCGTATATTGCTCCATATTTATCCGTCTTTTGCTACATAATTGTATTCCTTTTTATTCGCCTAAAATCAAGCTTACTTGATATGGGAGATTTCAAATTTTTCAGTTACATTATTGCTCCACCGTAATTGTATTTATTGATTTTTTATAAAATATCAGAGTGTGAATAATTCTTTTTAAGGGGAAAAAAATCTCAAGAATGCATGATTGATACAACTTGTTTCCTTAAAAGAATGTGATTTGTCGTTAGAGAAAGGAAATATTTTCGAGGCTAATTGGAGCCTATACCTCCGACTAACCTTCTGACAACTGCTCCGCCGTTTTTATATCTTGCTCCACTGTCTCCGGCTAACCTTCCCGCAACAGTTCCGCCACTTCGCCACTAAATACAGTGGCAGAGTTGTGGTAGAAGTCGAAAACGGTCGTTCATTCGCCATCGAAGTCGATGCTCGTACACTCCAAACCTATTTCCGAGGATATGCTCTTCCCCACGGTAACTTAATCTATAGAATCTCCCAAATTCTCAAATCACCTCCTTCAGCTTCTTCTTGTCCTTTTAGATTGGTTATATTATACATTAGATTGATTACATTATACATTAGAATGGTAATATAACCTTGACTGTGTTAACCCCATACATAACAAAATTTATCTTAACGGTATTAACCTAATACATTAAATTGATTACATTATACATTCGATAGGTTACATTATACATTAGAATGTTAATATCACTTACTTTGAATGTGTTAACCCTATACATAAAATTTTTACATTATACATTAAAATTGTAACCTCATATATTAGAATGGAGAAATAATTTTTTACATTATACATTAGAATTGTAACATGATACATTAGAATATGAAAAAATAACTTAATTTGACTGACTTAACCTCGTACATTATAATGGTAATATTATACATTAAAAATGTAGCACAACTTATCTTGATTGTGTTAACCTCATACATTAGAAATGGTAATATTATACATTATCAAAAAAATTCAATTTGATTTTATGTTACTGATTTTAAGGATCCACCAAATCAGTAAATTAATGAGTTTCGTTAATTAAGTTAAAAAATAATGGTGGCGGCTTTGATTTTCTTAATTATATAAAAAACAGTTTACTTTATCTAATTTTGTCTCCTTAATTTTAGGCAAAACGGTTACCTCATACATTGCACTAACGTATAAGATACAGAGACATGTATATGTATTTTTTCAAATCTGGGAGAGAGAAACTAAATCTGGGATCCTATGTAATTACTTTCATTATAGGTGGAATTTCCGTTGTTTATACAAAATTATTTAATGTTCGGTAATTTTAGCAAAATTTAGAAAACTTTCTAGAAAAATTGAATTTTATAAAGGTGCACACTACACTTTCTCTATTTTATAAAGGTGAAAAAAGTTTATTTTATTTTGCTTTAGTAATTATGCACTTTTTCTTAAATAAATTATAAATGAATTGAATCCAATCTCTCTATATAAAAAAGCAAAATTAAAAGCAAGACAAGAAGTCACGTGGCATGATATTAAAAAGTCACGTGGTAGTTTTTAGGACAAAGTTAAAAAAATATTGTAATAAAAAAATTGAATTGAAGGATTAAATATTTGAACTTGAAAATAATAATCTCTCTATATAAAAAAGCAAAATTAAAGTAAGACAAGAAGTCACGTGGCATGATATTAAAAAATCACGTGGTAATTTTTAGGACAAAGTTAAAAAATATTGTAATAAAAATTTTGAATTGAAAGATTAAGTATTTGAATTTGAAAATAATAATGCAAAAAAAGAAAAAAAAAAATCATAATTTTAAACTTAAAAATTATAGTTGAGGAGTCCTAAATAAAGTCTAACTATTACACAATAATAATAATCTATTAGTAAATAATAGTAGTAGTTACGTGAGGGTTTGGGCCACAGATGACAAAAGAGATATAAAATGAGGTGTAAGTGACATAAATTTTAATAATTGAGTAGATGTGACAATTACTTAATTATGGATTAAGAAAGTTTGAAAAATTTCAAAATAACCCACAAGTTTTTAAATTTACACTTTTATCCAAATGTTAGTTAATATAACGGGGAACGAAGGGAAAAATGCGCCTTTTTTTCTCTCCTTATCCATTGTTATTTTCTCTCTCTTCGCGATATTTGTTGTTAATTGTTGCTGCTGCTTTATTCATCATCTTCTGATTCATTATCATCAACTTATACTTCATTATCATCTCCATATTCTTCTTGCTGACCATTGTTGTTGTTGTTGTGGTTGTTACCCCAACTGCTGCTCTTTGACCAAATTCTTATGTTAAATTTTATTTCGTAAATCACTTTCAACTTTGGAATTTACTTAAGAGGAGTCTTTGGTAAGTCAGATTATACTTTTTAGTTGAATTTGTTATCTGGGTAACTGCTAGTGTGTTGTTTTTTCAACAATAGCTAGCATGTGAACATGAATGCAATATAAGAGCAATCTGTTTAAACAGATTCATTATTTGTGGCACCAGATAAATGTTCTGTTGTAACAATAGACTTATGTTGGATTCATGTTTATGGTTCTAGGTGCTCGTAATATGAATCGTATAGATGGGTATTCTGTTGCACCAGATTAGTAATCTGTTTCAACAGATAAATAATCTATTTCATCAGATATTAATCTGTTTCGAATAATAAAATACAGCTCCTGTCACAAACCTAACAGATAACTCATATGTTCTTACTATTGTTATTGATACTGGAATCAAATTATTCCTTAATTGTAGACATGTCATTCGTTAAGAAATAGAAATAGACAACACGAAAATTAAATAAGAAATAAAAAGTCAAGTGCATCAAACATAAATTTTTATAAAACAAACCAAAAAAAAATACATAGATAAAAGAAAAAAAAAAGCTTAATTATTATTATCATCATTATTATTTGTATGGCCAGCCGACCAATCTTCAACCGACAGCAGCAGTGCCCTTCTCAGTCTGCGGATCTCCCGCAACATCCTTACTCTGACGGCGGCCAACTCCCAATGCAGGTCATGAACCTCCTTCTGCAATTCCCGCATGGCGTCTCGTAATATAGCGACATCCCACACAGGATCAGACATTCTAGAAAGCGTATAAGTTGACAAAACACACGTAAAAACAAAAGTAATGTAATATACAATGAATATTTACACAAAAATCAAGAAAAAAACTTACCAGAGACAGGAAAAAACTATCAAGTCCTTGAAGAGAAAGTAGTTGAAGGTGTAACAAGAGCAAGGAACAAATAGTGTGTAGTAGAACTAACGACTGAGTAAGGAGGGACCTATTTATAGAGGATTGAACTTGAATGAGTTAGACAAACAATCGCAACTGTTCACCTCCATTTATTAATGACATTCTTGATTACAGTAAAAAGTTATGACTTAATTAAATTAAGCAATATTGTGATAAGTCATGACTTTTCAGCTTTATTATTATTAAAATAATTAGTTCTTTTCAGGAATCATTTTCTTTTACACTGAGTTGGACAATAGATTATATATCTGTTGCATTAGATAAATCATCTGTTACAATAGATATATCATCCGTTGCAACAAATAGATAACCTGTTGTATCAGATAATATATCTGTTGCAACATATTATATATATATATATATATATATATATAGATATATATATATATTTTAAAAATTATCTTCATGACACCCAAATTTTCTGACTTTTTAATTATACAAATTAATAAAGCATATTTAAAGGCACAACTGTTCTTCTCCATTTATTAATGACATTCTTGATTACTATAAAAAGTTATGACTTAATTAAATTGAGCAATATTGTGATAAGTCATGACTTTTCAGCTTTATTATTATTAAAATAATTAGTTCTTTTTAGGAACCGTTTTATTTTACATTGAGTTGGACAACAAATTATATATCTGTTGCATTAGATATATCATCCGTTACAATAGATATATCATCTGTTGCATCAGATAATATATCTGTTCAATTTATAATATATATACTCCCTCCGTTTTGTTTTAGTTGGCCTTTTTTCTAAAAATATTTGTTTCAATTTGGTTGTATATTTGATGAGATTAAAAGGATTTTATTATGTTCTTTCAATACTACCCTTAATATTAAATGACTAAACAAAGTGTATTTACTCAAACATATATTTTCAAAGCATAATTAATAAGACTAATTTGATAAAATAAATCTCTAATTAAGGTTTTCTTAATGGGCGTGCCAAGTCAATAGAGTCCAACTAACATGAAACGGAGGGAGTATTTTGTTTAAAAAATAAATTATCTTCATGACATCCAAATTTTCTGACTTTTTAATTATATAAATTAATAAAGCAGATTTAAAGGCACAACTGTTCACCTCTATTTATTAATGACATTCTTGATTACTGTAAAAAGTCATGACAATTAAATTAAGCAATATTGTGATAAGTCATGACTTTTCAGCTTTATTATTATTAAAACAATTAGTTCTTTCTAGGAACCGTTTTATTTTACACTGAGTTGGACAACAGATTATATATTTGTTGCATCAGATAAATCATTTGTTACAACAGATATATCATCCGTTGCAACAAATAGATAACCTGTTGCATCAGATAATATATCTGTTCAATTTATAATATATATACCCCCTCCGTTTCGTTTTAGTTGGCCATCTTTCTAAAAATATTTGTTTCAATTTGGTTGTCCATTTGATGAGATCAAGAGGATTTTATTATGTTCTTTCAATACTACCCTTAACATTAAATGACTAAACAAAGTGTATTTACTCAAACATATATTTTCAAAGCATAATTAATAAGGCTAATTTGGTAAAATAAATCTCTAATTAAGGTTTTCTTAATGGGCGTGCCAAGTCAATAGAGGCCAACTAATATGAAATGGAGGAGTATTTTGTTAAAAAATAAATTATCTTCATGACATCCAAATTTTCTAACTTTTTAATTATATAAATTAATAAAGCAGATTTAAAGGCACAACTGTACACCTCCATTTATTAATGACATTCTTGATTACTGTAAAAAGTTATGACTTAATTAAATTAAGCAATATTGTGATAAGTCATGACTTTTCAGCTTTATTATTATTAAAACAATTAGTTCTTTCCAGGAACAATTTTTTTTACACTGAGTTGGACAATAGATTATATATCTGTTACAACTGATATATCATCCGTTGCAACAAATAGATAACTTGTTGCATCAGATAATATATTTGTTGCAACATATAATATATATATTTTTTAAAAAAAGTATCTTCATGACATCTAATTTTTTTGAATTTTTAATTATATAAATTAATAAAAAAGATTTAAAAACAAGAATATTTCTAGTGAGTTTTTTATGATTTAAATTGTGTTTATCATTTATTTCCTTATTCTTTTCTGTGAAAATAAATGACTTAATTAAATCAAGCTGGTGAGTTTTTTTATTATTGTGACAAGTCATGACTTTTCAACTTATTAAATTTAAATAACCTTTTTCTCAATTTAAAAATCGAATACATCTGGTTTTCAATAACCGTTTCTTTAATAACCATTTTTATTAATTGAGTTATGACAACAGATGGTATATCTGTTGAAACAGATGGGTTATCTGATGCAACAGATATACAATCTGTTGT
>NC_061111.1:199686511-199705320 GCF_002878395.1 Capsicum annuum | reverse complement strand
TTTTTTATTATTGTGACAAGTCATGACTTTTCAACTTATTAAATTTAAATAACCTTTTTCTCAATTTAAAAATCGAATACATCTGGTTTTCAATAACCGTTTCTTTAATAACCATTTTTATTAATTGAGTTATGACAACAGATTGTATATCTGTTGCATCAGATAACCCATCTGTTTCAACAGATATACCATCTGTTGCTATAAATCGATCATCTGTTTAAGGAGCTTTTTTGATTTCTTCTAACTGATTCATCAGTCGCAACAGATGAGGAATTTGATGCATCAACAACATATTTTGTTTTTGTTTGTTGAATGTGTTTAGACAAAAGTCACAGTCACGACTATTCATTCACTTTTTTCTTAACAATCATATCATCATATATCTTAACTAAATTAATCCAATGTTGTGACTTTTTAAAAATTAAATAATCTTTCTTTTACGATTATAATATCATTTAGTTCCTTATTATTTATTAACGAACCATTTTTAGGGAAATTTCTCATCATGACTTTTCACCACCATCTGTTGCCACAAGTGCTCAATCCCTACCTCCAACCGTTGACATGTTGAGAATAGGGAATAAATAGAATGATAATTAAATATTGAATAAGAATTAAAAATTTAAAGTCAACCAAACCAAACCAAACATATACATGATTTTTTTTGAATCCCTTATAGGTAGATCGGATATAAAAAAGGAAAATACATACGCTAAAAGAAAGAAAAAACATAACCTAATTTTTATTACTACTACTATTATTATTACTATTATTATTGTCAACCTGACAATTTTCATCCGGCAGCAGTTGGGCCCTCCTCAGCCTTGCTCCGAAGTCGGTCAAATCCCTCTGGAGTTCATCAAATTGCCTTTGAAGTTCCTGCAAGGACTCGATATGAATCTTCTTGTATGAATCTAGATCAACCATATTAGTATTGTAAGTATAGTAGAATGAACGAGTGAGTGAGAGGAGGCCGGATGGACCTATTTATAAAATGATTGAATTGGAAGGGACTGAACTTAGTCAAACAAAAAGCCACAACTGTTCATATCCCTTAATTAAATAAAACTGGTGACTTTTCAAATATGTAAATTTAAAAAACATATCTAAATACAACATTTTATCTGTTTATTGTATTTCGAAAAGAGACAGATTGGTAATCTGTTGCAAAATATATTTCACCTGTCAGATAACTTACAACATATTGACAATCTGTTGCAACAGATGGATATATCAGTTTGCTTTTCCATCAGCTGTGGCATCTGTTACACTTGCTAATTATCTGTTTATTCAATTTCATCGAGAGCAATCAATTTTTCTAAACACTTCTTGACCAAACTCAGTTTTTGCTCTTAGATTGCTTCTCTTTTTTTCTTTACATCCTTCAAGCAAGCCTCCAAATTCAATTTTTGCTCTTGGATTGATGGCAAAAATTGAATTTGGAGGCCAGCTTGAATGATGGAAAGAAAAAAAGAGAAGCAATCCAAGAACAAAAATTGAGTTTGGCCAAGAAGTGTTTAGAAAAATCTATTGCTCTCTATGAAATTGAATAAATAGATGACTGACAAGTTGCAACAGACGCCACAGCTGATGGAAAAGCAAATTGATATATCCATTTGTTGCAATAAATTGTCAATATGTTGTAGTGACAGGTGGAATATATTTTACAAAAGATTACCAATCTGTCTCTTTCCAAAATACAATAAAAAGATAAAATATTATATTTAGATATATATTTTTTAATTTACATATTCGAAAATTCATTAGTTTTATTTAATTAAGGGATATGAATAGTCGTGGCTTTTTGTTTGACTAAGTCAAGCACCACTTCCAATTCAATCATTTTGTCATTGTGGACGTTAAGCTCAGTATAGAGCTCTTGATCTTTTGTGAGTTTGTCAACGAGGACCACTTCCTTTCTTGGTAGCTTTCTTATAATATTCTTTTTGGTCCTTCTTAGCTCTACGCAAGGTCAAGCAGAAGTATGGAAGGTTCTCTTTGAGTTTTTCTAAGGCAAGTGCTCTCTCGGCTGATAAATCCTGTGTTGCAACATATATGGATAGTGCAACACTCAATGCAGAACAGTTTTTTGGTAGAAGCAAGTCTTGAGAAAACATAATCAGTAATTTATCGATATCACCTTTTGCTTTGTCAAGCAGTTCTGTTGATATCTTGTCTTCTACGGAGAAGATTGATCAGCAAAAAAAATAAGTGATTGAGATCGTTTAATCTGTTGACTAACTCGAGCAAAGACATCTTCTGCATTATCAAAATTAATAGGGCAGTTTGGTGGTAATAACATCAGATGTCTTGTTTCCCGTATTAGCTAATGATGGGGAGATTCTGCCTTTCTCACCATTCTGAAAAGAAAAAGCACTCAAAATTAGATGGAATATCTCTACATAACGACATAAGTTGAACTAAATCTAGCATTCAATTTTTCCTTTATATTCCTCCCTTTTTAATCTTCTCACCTTTATCAGATTCGAAATTTTTCTTTTTTTAGATACTTGATAATGCCTTGGAAATTGCTTTCTTTCTCCTCTTAGCCTTAATCTCTAATGGAGTAAATGAAACTGAAATCCTCTTTGATCGAATGACTAGATGACACTACTGTTAGATATCAATTCCTTTACATCAGCAGTTAATGCGTTAACAGTATTAATCACATCGTTATGTTTTGCCTTGCACTCTTCATATTTGCATGCACAAGATAAGCAAGGAGAGACAAGATTGATCATTCTTCTACCATATAGAGGACAACATATCCATCATGCAAAAGTCTACACCGTCGCCAAAAATGCTTGGCACAGCGAAAGTCTGTAGAATACATGACAAATAAACACGAATAACATCCGACATTAAATCTTAACAAGGTATCAGAACCATATTCATGGTCCCCTAGCCTTATTAGTTCGGACTTACCAAACTTAAATGTAAAATTACTGATATCTTGTTTGAATGATCTATGACTAATCGGTAAAAACAACATTCACAAAATCAGTGTACTCTATGTGTGTTTCCACGATAACATCATCAGTAATACATACCTCCCACATATGAAGTGGTTCCATCTGCATGCAGCTTATTCCTCCGAACCTATATTTACTGCAGCCTCTTGTGATGGTCAGGCAAAAGTTGATCAACTTTCAGTTCCTTTTATATCTACAAAGAAGAAGGAAAAAATTTATGTCACAAAAGAAAATTATCCATCTGTTGCAATAGATGTAGAGTCTGTTGCATCAGATGTGGAGTCTGTTGCGTCAGATGTGGAATCTGTTGCAACAGATATGGAGTCTGTTGGAATACATAGTAGCCTTGCTGGTGGTTTGATTTGTTCCAATAGTTGCTCCGTCTGTTGCAACATCAACAACAGCATAAACTACAAACAACAAATAAAAAACATTAACAACAAAGAAAACAACAACATTTGTTCCAACAACATCATCAACAACAAAGAGGCATGCATCCTATGTTCTAACACCATTAACAACCAGGAACAGACCCTCATGGTGTCCTCCGGGTGCACGAGCACAGACTACACTCGTATAGAACTTTATATATGTATATGGAAATTAAGAAAAAACGTATATAGTCTAATCAGTGAGCACCCATAGTAAGAGTTGTTTGGTTAGCCTAGTTATTATTTATGGGTGCTTAAGGCTATTTATTTCTTTTGGTCTTGAGTTCAATTCTCACTTAGCTCATATTTTTTTAATTTTGGTAACCAACTTTTCTCTCCTTATTCACTTTCAACTTTCTTTTTTTTTTCTCCCTTACTCCTTGTGTTGATTGTTCGGATTCCACTATTTTTAACCTAAGAAGCACCCACCGTCTAAAAAACCTGGATTTGCCACTGTCAACAACACAACACCACAAGTTCCAACAACGCCAACCCCACCAACAACAGCAATAACAACATCAACAACAAAGAAACAAACAAAATACATAAAAAAAAATAATACTGCCAACAAGGCTTTTAAAATTCTCCCAATAGATGACTTTTTTTCACATCTTGTAATAACAATTATTGGTTCATTTATTCAACAATTAAAAGTTCCTTCAAAGTTTTTAAATAAATATGATACGAAAAAATGGTAATTAAATAAAAAATGTAAATAACTTGTAAGAAGAAGACGAGAATAAAAGAGCAATAGTAAATCATACCTTAATATCAAAAGGGGGTCAAAACAACAATTTCAGTTGAGGAATCTAAGATATAGATATGGATCGATTTAGATCCGAACGAAAATTTATGAGAGAGGGGAGAGAAAAAAAAGATTGTGATAACCCTAATTTGGTAGTAAAATAAACCCCTAATTAATATTTTCTTAATGGGTGTGCCATGTCAATAAAGGTCAACTGTAATATAATATGAAACAGAAGAAGTATTAGGGGTTTCAATATTCATTAATTAATATTCACTAATAATTTGAGGGGCACGAGGAAGAAAATAGGTGACATTGAAAAGACAGGAAAGACTACTCAATGAGATTTTTGAGTTATCCAAGAAATATTTTTTACCACCTTTAGTAGTACTACTACTTTATCTAATCGGACAGAAGCTTGCTTTGAAAATTAAAAAAAAAATCAAACAGATTTGTCGTCTGTTGCAACAGATATAAATATTTGTTTGAAAAATCCCAATAGCTCAGTCATCTGTGACAACAGATGGAAATGTCCATTTGATAAATGAATTAGAAATGTCATCTGTTACAACAAATATCAATATCTATTTGAAAATTTTCAACAACTCAGTCATCCATCATAACATATGCAAATGTCTATTTAATAATTAAATCAGTTATGTCATCTGTTGCAACAAATATTGTTATCTGTTTGAAATTCTCCAACAGTTCAATCGTTTATTGCAACAGATTTCATTGCAATTGATTTAAGTGGAACTAGGGATGAAAGAATGAGCTTCTCAGTAACTTAATGTTAAGATTAATAATAGTATCTACATCGATCTAGGTGGAACGAGGTATGAATGAATAAGCTCATAAGGTCAACTACAAATCCAATTGAGTCATTGCATTTGCATGATATTAGTATTGTGTTCATCCCGATTCGGGTCGTCTATCGATCACTCTGAGTTGAAATGAGTTTTCATCAACTTAATGTTAAGATTAATAATAGTACCTACATCGATCTAGGTGGAACTAGGGATGAATGAATGAGCTCAAAGGGTCAACTACAACTTCAATAGAGTCTTTTGGCAATTTCATGATGAGACGGTACTGCATTTCTCCCGACAAGAGTCATTGATCGATCACTCTGAGCCGAACCGATTCTTACTACCTCATATGTTCAATTAATACCTTAATTGAATAATCAGGGACTAGGGGTGAGTTCTCATAGGGTCAACTACAAGTTCAATTGAGTCTTTTGGCAATTGCATGATGAGACGATACTATGTTCCTCCCGACAAGAGTCGTCGATCGATCGCTCTGAGCCAAACCTATTCTTACTACCTCATATGTTCAACTAATACCTTAATTGATTAATCTAGGACTAGGGGTGAGTTCTCATAATGCCAACTATAATAGATGACAACCCCTATTTGATAATTTACAACAGATGGGTAATCTATTGTGACATTAACTTAAACTATTTGATAATTTACAACAGATGGGTAAACTGTCGCAACAAATGACTTAATCTATTTGATAGTTTACAACAGATTCATAATCTATCGCAACAAATAATGTAATCTGTTTGATAGTTTACAACAGATGCGTAATATGTTGCAACAGATTACATAATCTGTTTGATTTGATCCAATAGAAAAGACATCTGTTGCAACAGGTTGAACATTTATTTATATATAATTCAATTGAGTTCATATGTTATACTAATACCTTAATTGAATATGAGTTCTCATAGGGTCAACTACAACTTCAATTGAGTCTTTTGGCAATTGCATGATGAGACGGTACTCCATTCTTCCCGACTAGAGTCGTCGATCGATCACTTTGAGCCGAACCGATTCTTACTCCCTCATATGTTAGACTAATACCTTAATTGATTAATCTAGGACTAGGGTAATAATACCTTAATTGAATAATCTAGGACTAGGGGTGAGTTCTTATAGGGTCAACTATCGATTAATCTAGGACTAGGGGTGAGTTCTCATAGGGTCATCCACAACAGATGGTAGCGCCTATTTGATAATTTACAACATATGGGTAATCTGTTGCGACATATGATAATCCATTTGATAATTTACAACAGGTGGGTAATCTGTCGCAATAGATGACTTAATCTGTTTGATAATTTACAACAGATTCATAATTTGTTGTTACCTAATCTGATTGATAATTTACAACAGATGAGAAATCTGATGCAACATATTGATTTTTTTTTTTTACAATTTCAATTGAGTTCATATGTTAGACTAATAGTACCTAAATTGATTAATCTAGGACCAGGGGTGAGTTTTCATAGGGTCAACTATAACTTCAATTGTTTTTATACAATTTCAATTGAATTACCCTTTTGGTAATTGCATGATGAGAGGATTAAAAATTATGTATATATTTTATGATTTTTTAAAAATAATTAAGATCAATTCCGACCAAATTAACCTTTTCAAAACTTGTCATTCTTTTCCAAAATACAAATCAACCCATACAAAATGTTTCATCATTTCAAATCTCGAGGTCTCGCTCTTTCTCTCTCATTCTCACTCAACAATATAGTACAAACAACAATAACTCAACAAATTTGCTCAACCCTCCATAACAGATCGCTTTTCTTCTTATTTTCGACCACATAGGTGTTATTTTCGACTTCATTCTTACTTGTATCAGTCATTTTTTTTGTCTTCATAGGCAACAGAGTTCGAGCAGAGCTCTATATTTGTTATTTTTTTCTAAAAAATAAGGGCTTTTCAATTAATTATAAAAAATAAAACTTTTAGATGTATTATCTTCGAGAATGGGTTTACAATTTTGAGTTTTTATGGTAAAATCATAGGAAGAACTCGAGAAATCTCTACTTTTCGTCGCAGTGTTCCGTTGACTATCGTGGTATTGTTGGATGGTGTTTGTGGTATTTGTGGTGGTGGTGGTCGTCGTTGTTGTCATCGTGGTGGCACTGGTTGTGGCATTGGTTGGTGGTGTTTGTGGTGGTTATCGGTGGTGTCGGTATTCATGGTATTTGTTTGTTAGCATTGGTTAGTGGTGTTTGTGGTGGTGGCTGTTGGTGTGTCGGTATTCGTGGTGCTTGTAATGTATTTTTTAAAATTTATGCATACATCAATTGTAATGTAATTTTTGTTTTTCTTTGTTTGTAGGTAAAACACATCTCCCAAAAGAAAAAGAAAGTGAAAGTGGATCAACGCCTGACCACTAAAAAAAAAGCTACAATACAGAGGAATTCGGAGGATCTTCCTGAACAATCTCAGTCAGGGAAAAGTGAAGCTGAGGAGAAATATGAAAACAATATTGAGGGAGATGGACAAAGGTCTGTAAATGGTGATGAAGAAAATGAAAGTAAGAAAGAGGAGGAATTGGAGAGTGAGAAAGACAAAGAGGATGATCATCAACATGATGATAATGGATCACCAATGGGGCTTGAATTAATATCGACATCCCAGCATAATCCTGTCAAAACTTTTAGTACTGACAGGTTTCAAGTTGCGATGCCGATAAATGACCCAGAAGCAAAACAACTAACTGGTCAAATTGTACTTAATTGTCAGATGGGGAAATTTTTTGAACATTTTATGAAAATTATGAAGAACGAAAACATAGATGGACTTTTTAAGAAGAGCTGCTTTGGACGCTTTCTTGAGCTGCCTAAGGACCCCTCTGCCCGTATCCATTTCCCTATGACGATGGTATATGATCTTCTCAAGCATAGAATCAAGTACGCGGGGGACGATAAAGATTCGGAGGAGGGTGGAAAAAGAAGATGGATGAAATCTGGATCAACTACTGTGGTATTCCTGTTTGTTTTGGGTTGCAAGAATTTGCCATAGTGAAGGTCTTGAGATGCCATCGTCCAGAAGGACCACCACCCCGCAAAAGATCCAAGGCAAGAAAATGCAAGGAAAAAATAGATGGGTTATTTGACATTGCTCGACGTAGCTACAAAGCATCGGATTTGTTGACAAATCTCGAGGATAAAACCATACCAGAGCAGTACAGGGAGAAATTATGCTTAGTTTGGTTTGCCCATTCAGTTATATTGGCAAGAGACGTCAACAAGGTCATAGAAAATGATTTGTTGGCGCGTTCTGAGGATTTTGATTAATTCAACAACTATCCCTAGGGATATGACAACTTCTACTTGACTGTCCAGTATTTACTGACAAAGCTATCCTCAGGGACGACCACATTATACGGATTTCCTTGGGCTTTCACGGTAAAGTTAATCACTAATTTTACTCATCCATTAATTTATATTGAATATAGTTATTATGACTTTTTTTTTTGCTTGCTTCCTGTTTACATTTTTTAGGGTTGGGCATTTGAAGCCATTCCTCCCCTCCGAAAGCTGTTAATAGATTACCCAAATGAGGTTTCTCATCCAAGGATATTTAGGTGGTTGGCTGCAAAGAGCAACACCAATATTAAGGAGGCTGATCTATTTAACCCTCCGGATGATGCAGTACGTCTTCTTGAAGTAAAATAATCTACTCAAAGAAAGATATTGAACAAATGTTATATCTGGTGCAAAATGTTATATCTGATGCACCAGATTGGACATCTGTTGCGACAACGTATATCTTGTATCAGATTACCCATCTTTTGCTTTGGTTCTCTGAACCCGATTCCTAATAGATTAACCATCCACTACAAATTATGCAACAGATGTGTAATCTGATAACATATTGTTCATCTATTGTAACATATAGATTATCTGTTGCATAACAGATTACCCATCTTGTGCAACTGTTGTAACAGATAATTGATATTTTGCATCAGATTATCCATGTGTTGCTCTGTTTCTCTGAACTAGACTCAAACAGATTTTAACCATATACTGCAAACTATGCAATAGATGGGTCTTTTTTTTCAAATGTAGTCCAACTGTGAAAATTATTATATTATATGATTTAAATACATCTGTATTTTTTTTCTTTTTTATAGGTTGTGCATCCATGGATCATGCCTACCGAGGAAGAGTCGGTGATGACTTCTTATATTACTCTAGGTTATGTTGATACTATAGCAGAGCCAATGGTGGAGTTAATAAAGAAAGAATTGGTTGGAGCAACAGTCATAAGAAGAGCAATTAGGCAAGGTCATCCTAATATTGAGGCTCTTCATGACCAACCTTTCACTAAGGCAGATCCGGGTGCTTCTTCTGGTGGAGTTGTTGGTGTTTGTGGCAGGTATGCTGATGCTGCTACCAGTCATGATGATGAGCATGTTGATGCTCAAGAAAGAATAAATATGTTTGAAAACACCCTTTTTCACCCTTACATAAGTTCCTCTCACCTCTTTTCACCCTTGTGTTCTCGTTGCGAATGCGAAGAGTTCAAGGTAGACAGGATAAACTCTTTGAAAAAGTAGAGGCTATCTCTAAAGCTATCAAGGAATTCAAATCCAAGAGGTGTGTCATACCATCCAAGTAGGTCAGGGAGCCACACACTCCTACAGTGTTGGTTAGGAGAAAGAAAAAAGCAATTAGAGGCGTATTCTCCGATCGAAAATAAAAAAAAATTGTAATTCCTCCCTCTTCAAAAGTTGTTGAAGTTTAGGGGCCAGTGAATAAGGTGGACATATACGTGGAACTTGACACCGAAGATAAAAGGGATCTGCGATAGGCCAATAATGTCAAGCCAGGCGCACCAAATTACCCCAGGCCTTCCTTTCCCCCCCAAGACTTCCAGACTATGACTGATACACGTATGCCATATGAGGACAAGGCAAGTTTAATTTTTCTAATCTAGCCCTTCTAATCTACCCCATGAAGAAGAAGCTACACAATAGATTTCACATCTGTTGCAACAGCTGGGTATGCTGGTGCAACTGGTAGTGGTTCTGTTGCAACTTATTATCCATCTGTTGCATAAGTTGCCTTGGATTATTGATTCAGAGAATCCTATGCAATAGATGGACCATATGTTGCATCTTTACAATTACTAACCTATTTAAAAATTGACTTTTTATCTCATAGCATGTTGACATAATTCTCTGCCTCATGAGGAAAAGGCAATTAACGTACCGGGAAGCTTATGACGCTGCCGATAGGATAATGGACCTCGACTTCTGCAAGAATATCAAGGATAGGTATGATCAACTCAATGGGGAGGCGTTAGCCCTTAGCGTGGGAATTGATTTCCTAGTTCCTATGTTTGTCTTGGATGACGAAGAAATGATAAAATATGTTAGAGGGGAGAGGCCAAAAACACACGGCAAGAGCTAGACCGAGGCAAAAAGGATTCTTACTATCATTAGAGTGAACGACATGCATTATTGGGCTGTTGAGATACTACTCGAGGAGGGAAAGATCAATGTTTATGACTCCAACGTACCTTTCGTCGACGATTTTGATATTTTTTCCTTGTAGAGTCACTGATGATGCTATTGCCCATTTTGTTGAGGAGGAGTAAACTGATGAATCATTTGCCAAAGGAGTGTTGATGAAAAAATCATAGGATTTTGAAGGTCAAAACAAGGAAATGATCCTTCCAAAAGATGATGCCGCTAAAGCGAGTGGCTCGCACGCTCTTGCACACATCGAATATTTGCTGACAGACACAAATATTGCCGACCCAACAACTTTTCTATGCGACAACGCTGTGGTAAACCTGCAAGAGGTTTGGGCATATGGGGTTCTAACTGGACGCTTGAAGCCTGTGTATATAGAAGAGCCTGGAAATAGAAATTTTTAATTTCAAGTTACCCTTCACTTTATTATATGTACATGTAGTGGCAATAATTTTTTTTAATGAAAGTTGAGTTTTTTTTATAATGCAATAGATTGTCAATTGTTGTAAAATATATTTAATCCATTCTGGCGAATAGTTTATCTGTTGCAATAGGTCATCTATTGCATTACACTGATGTTATTTCTATGAATAATCTAATAATCTAAGTCTAATCTGTTACAGTAGTGGGAAGACCTGTTTGATAATTTCCAATAGATGACCTAAATTTTACAACATATGCCTAATTCTTTTTGATATTTTCCAACAGTTACGCTTGAATATACATGTGCTCGACAACACCAAACCAGTTGCAAATACACACACCACCATGAAAATTTTAGCAATTAGGCTTGAATATCCATGTGCCCAACAACACCAAACCAGTAGCAATAACGACAACAATGTAGTATCTTCTTGCTCATTGTTGCTTCTCTTCAGAAGCCTTGACTTTGTTCAACAAATTCCAGATTATACGATTTGCTTGTGAAGGGTGTCGTTCTTCATACCAATCAAAGTAATTGCATCCACCCAATTTCTATAAAAAAGAGAACACAATTATAAAACAATTACAAGTCAATAATTAATCAACTAATTAAATAAAAAAAATATTACCTTTGAAATCTTACAAGTAAAAAACCTACGACTTGGACTTTGTTGAGTCCAAGAAGTCTTTAACAGAGCTTCATGACCGCACTTACAATATCAAAAATCTTTATCACAAAAAATAGTAGAAAATGCGCTCGACATTGTCAAGCTCACTTGGAAAAAATGAAAGAAATAATTTGAAGAATTTGGATAGATAAAAGAAGATGACGATGAAGAAGAAGATTTAGAAATTTAGGGTTAAATTTTAGGAGGAAGATGAATATATAAGACAATAGGAGGGAAAAAATGATCGTTGGGGGCCAAGTTTCGGTGACGGCAAGTCAGCAAAATGTGCCAGACTGACACATTTGATGCCTATTTTATTTTACGTATTTAAAATGAACATTGTCTACTTGATGCCTATTTTATTTTAGGTATTTGAACTGAACACCGTCGATGGGTTCCGCCTTTTTTATTTCAATTCAATTCACTTTAACCTTTTTACACGTAGTGGCGATTTTTTATGTCCAACGAAAGTTGAATTTTTATAATGTAATAGATTCTTCATCCGTTGTAACAGTTATTCTACCTGTTCTAACATATAGTTTATCTGTTGCAATAGGTTGGTCATCTGTTGCATTATCTCGATGTTTCTATCTAAGTTCATCTGTTGCAACAATAGGAAGACCTGTTTGATAAATTGCAACAAATTACCTACCTGTTTCAACATATGTCTAAATCTATTCGATTTTTTCAATAGATGTGTCATCTGTTGCAACAGATACATTATCTGTTGTAATATTTGAATCTAGTATTCCTTTTCAATTAATAAGTTCAAATCTAAGGAATAAATAAAAGTTATAGACAAAATAAAATAAATTGAAGCCTTCATAAATTAACTGAAATAAGTCAACGAATAAATAAAATGTAAAAAAATTGTTATGGGTACAGATCTTAATAAATACATCAACAACAATTTAAGTATACTGCCAAGGATTACTTTGAAAGGCTTAAGCTATAAAGATCCACTCAGTATGGACAAGTTGTTCTTCATCCGGTGCTATGAAATTTGGCTTTGCTCATCGTGGATCTTTATTGTCGCTTACGTACGGTTTCAGCACTTTCTGTTCTCCATATTTCTATAAAAAGAGTAGCATATTGTCAATGTTGTTCAACAGTAGCTTCTTCTACATCCACCTAGAAATCCAGAATTGGTCAATGCTAATCACGGAGATACAACAAAATGAAAAAGGATAACTCATCTCTTTTAGCAAATTAAACAGGTATTCCTCCCATTTTAAATTATTCCAAACAGATTATATTTCTGTTGCAATAATGAATCAACTGTTGGGAGAAATTTCTACATGAGGAAGACCCTGTATGATAATTTCCAATGGATGAACCATCCGTTGCAACATATGAATCATCTGTTGCAGCAGATAAGCTATCTGTTAGTATAAATAAAAGTGATACGAAGAGCTGTTTGATTTGCTAAAATAGATGAGACATATGTTGCACCAGATACTTTATCTTGTGCAACAAGTTAGTCAACTATTGCAATAGATGTATATATCTGTTTGATAATTTTTAGCAGATGTATCATGTGTTGAAACAGAAATGTGTCTGTTTGTTTTGTCAGTTGGAAGACATATAATATATTCACCTTCTTCAGCTCGTGCTGCTCTTCTTTAGACATTGTACATTGCTCAGTGCAACGCACAGAGAAGTTGCAATTTTACTTTTTTGGATGCTTGATAATGCCCTGAAAATCACTCTCCTTCTCCTCTTAGCCCTAATCTCTAATGGAGCGGATGGAAATAAAATCCTCTTTAATGGAATGAGACCCCTCTTAGATGTCAATTCCTTTACAAAAATAGTTAATGCATTAATAGCATTAAACACTACATTATGTTTCGCCTTGCAGTTTTGATATTTGCATGCAGAACATTAGATGGGAGAGGCAAAATCTGTATAACCAGTATGATCATACTATAATGGTTTGTTTTAAATACTGTAAGAGGAGCATCATTAGCACCAACAGCAGCACCACTACCACTACCACCAACTCTATCACCACTAAGACCATCAACAACAATAAGCCCACCCTCCAAAATTATTTTTCTTATAATGGCTGTTGCTCCAAACAATTCCATTTTTATTCTGTCGATGACCTTAGGATCTGATAAAGTTTGCACAGAGCGTAAAGTAAGAAAAAATGGTATCTTCAACTCTCGATTGGTCGGAACTTACGACGGATTCACAATCTAACATAAATTATTACATATAGAATGATGATTAGATCATTAAAAAAATCATTAATTAAAAGAAAAAATTAATTATAATTATGCTTACTGCATCTTTCGGGGGGTTGAAGAGATCAAGAAATTTTGCATTTTTATCAGTTTTGGCCGACAACCATCTCAAGATTCTTGGACAAGAAACTCCTTCCTGGTAGTTCACTTGTTGTCTCAAATAAGGAATGACTTCAAATGCCCAAGCCTATAAAATAATGCCAATAAATCGAAACCATTATTAAGTGAAAAAAATGAATGATATCATAATAGAATAAAGAAACATTTACCATGAAAGCCCATGAGAAGACATATAAGTTGACTGTCTTTGGCGCTAGCGGAGTCAACAATTATTTGACAGTCATTTTGGAGATTTCATACCCCCAAGGATAGCTGTTAAACACCTCAAGATCCTCGGAGAGCTTTATTAAACTGAGGTTTATATTGTTGTTAACGTCTCTCGCCCAAAGAATATTATGTACAAACCAAACCAAGCACAATGACTGCTTGTGCTTCTTTGAAAGTCCTTTACCTTTCAACGCTTCTATTAAATTTTTGTTTTTGAAGCCTGGACTAACAATGGACAGGTCATCACGATCACATGACTTACCTTTGCCTTTTTTGAGTGTAGGGGGTGCTTTATTTTGGGTTAGAATAGGTATAACTTGAAATGGAGGATAACATTTTAGTTCAGTAACTATGGCAAACTCCTTCCAACCAAAACAAACAGGCATGCCACAGTAATTTATCCACACCTCATCCATCTTATTTTTGTTTTCATACATAAACCTACGCTTGAGAAGTTCATATACCATTTTCATTGGGAAACGAGCATTGTTGTCCTCTGGTAAATCAAGATATTTCCCAAAGTAGCTATCCCTGAAATAAGCATCTAATTTTTGTTCTCGAAGTATTTTTCTGAAGGCGTCAAAAGATTTTTCCATGGCTGACTTAACCACGAAATCACCCGTTAAATCTGTGGCGCCATCGCACTGCATTCTCATAGGATAATGATCAATGCTGAAGGTTTTGAACAACTCTTTGGTGAAAGGGTAATTAGCATCTGCATCATCTCTTTTGAAATATTCCTCCTCCCTGTTTTATCATATTCTGCTTTCGATTGAGATAACGCTTGTAAAGCAAACTCATAGAGTGGTGGATGTAGCCTAGTTGCTTCACTTGTTCCTTTACTTGGACTTGATTTGGTTTCTGTTCTTTTGGGAATCATATTATCTAAAATTAATAGGAACATAAAAAAATATATTATTGTTGATTAGTGCATCGTTAAAAAGGATAACAGTAAATCACACAAGCAAAACAGCAAAATAATAGTTGCAATAGATCACCGATCTGTTGCACCAAGTAGTATATCTATTGCAGCATATAACCAAAATGTTGCAGCGGATGAGTAATCTGTTGCAACAATACAAAACATATCACTCATTTTTTAAGACAGATGAATGGTCTGTACAACAGATCACACATCTGTTGTGACATCATCTGTTGCAACATATGAGTGATCTGTTGGAACAGTTAAATAATTCGTAGCAATGACTGAGTAATCTATTACGACAATACAAAATATATCACTCATCTGTTGAGAAAGATGAATGGTTTGTGCAATGGATCACATATCTGTTGCAATATATGAGTGATCTGTCAGAATAGTTAACTAACCTGCAGCAACGACTGAGTAATCTGTTGTGACAATACAAAACATATCACTCATCTATTGAAAAAAATGAATTGTCTGTGCAACAGGTCACATATCTGTTGCAACACATGAGTGATCTATTAGAACAGTTATCAACAGTTAATATTGTTTAGATTTCTTCCAACATAGGATCGTCTGTAGTGGCAGATTAATGATCAGTTAGAAAAATCAAGTCTTGGACATTTCCTGTTGGAAGAGTTGATAGGATTTTATCCAACAGGAGGTTCATCTGTTGCATCAGATCATTAATCCGATCATTCTTCCAATGCACCAGATGGTTAATTAGTTGCATCAATTTTTTTATCCGACGCTTAATCTGTTGCAACATATGATAAATCTGTTGCATCAAATGGTTAATATGTTGCACTAGATGGGTAATCTGTCGGAGGAAACAAAAAATAGTAGCACGATTTTGTTCAACCAAAAAATAAGCAATTTCACCATTTTTACCAAGAATAAGAACAGAACAAATCAACCCAAATTGTCATTTTATTTTTATAAACACAAACAATAAAAATCAAACTTCAAAAAAATGCAACAAACAACAAAATATCACAATTCACTTCGAAAAGAGAAGAGAAGAAATACCAGAAATTAGGGTTTTATTCAGACCGCATTTCAAATTAATGCAACAAATATTGAAATTGTTAACCAATACTATAAGAGAAGTTGGCTCAAGTTCCTCGTTTTCTTTAAAACTAAAAAGGCCATAAGTTTTTACTTGTGAAAGAAGAAAAGGAACGATGAAGAATTCAAAGTTGTTGTGGTCGGAGAGCAAGGCTGTCACGTCGATTGAAGGTTGAAGTCGAAAAGAAACTAGAAGTCCAACTATTTGTATTTGGATGTTGAAGTCGTCTAGGATTGTAATGAGAAATTTGCAGAACAGTTGGTTGGGAGAGAGTTGAGAGAAGCAGTTGAGAGAGGGATGAGAGATAGATTGATTTGAATTGAAGAGGGGAACTCGAAGCTCAACTATTTGTCGCTGGAGTAGAAGTCGCCGGGGGTTAAAGGGAGAAAAGAGGGAAACTCAAAGCCCAACTATTTATCGCTGGAGGTAAAAGTTGTCGGGGTTGAAGGAAGAAATTTTGCAGAACTGTTGGTTGGGAGAGAGTTGAGAGAAGCTGTCGAGAGATAGGAGAGAGTGGTTGATTTGGATTTAAGAGGGTGTGGGTTGGGTTGATTTGTATTTTTAAAAAGATTAAAAAGTTTTGAAAATATTAATCAAGTCCACAATTAACTTAATCAAGTGCCCTAATGATGTTTGACCCTATCTGTTGGTCAATGTCACCAATCCTTCATTCAAGACTTAAAAGACACCTTTCCTTCAATTTTCTCTAGTTACGTGGGTAAGAAAAAAAAACAATAATAACAAATTTCTCCACAAAATATGCATTCCACTTCAGTTAAATTTCAATTTCAAAACCTATTTTTTGTAACTATATTTTCACAAACTGAGCATAGGAGATAATTGTATATAAACTTTCAAATATAGTCATGTTTTTTTAATGTACGTTCTTCATCTATTTAGTTTTTTAATTATTGTTAATTATTTTTGTATTTAATGATTAATAATTTATTTAAATTTATCACATGTTTAACTCTTTCAAATGTTAATTATATTTAATTTAAATATTAAGTGAAAAGACGACAACTACAACAACAATAATAATCTATTTATCTAAAATAAAAAAGGCAAAAGCAAAAACATGTTTGGATCAAATATCATTGTAGTAAAATTTCTATTTCTTAAAATCTAAAAAATTTCAAATCACAACCATTTGTAAAAACTACAAAATCATAAGATCCTACACAAAATAGATAAATATCAAATCTTATCTATAATCTATAATCTATCTCTATTATTTTAAAAGTGTGAAGTGCCTTATAATTCACGTTTGAACTTTTTGCCCTTAATTAAAAGTCTTTGCTTTAGACAAAATTGTCTTTTCACTATTTTTTTTTTCCTATTTTTAATAGTTATTATTTAATTCAAGAAATTAGGAGTCCATAAATATATGGTAAGAGTTTAACTTATGGTAAATTAGGAGCCTATAATTCTATTCTATTTTCAATTGGACAACATATTGTTATTCATATACACCCATTACATGTCAGACTTCATATACTTTAATCACATGTTATATATACGCAATACAAGGCGGACGGCTCCATATACTTCAACTGCTGCAAAAATATTGATAGGTTAGTAATATTTGTTTTCCTTTATTTTTATTTTGATTTATATTTTTGTGTTTTATATAAAACAAATAATGTATTTGTTATAATTGAACTTATCTTAATCTAATTGCATGCATTTATACAACTCTATGATAATTCTCGAGGTAAGCATTATAATACATGTAATAGTTTTGATGAATATGAAAGACGTCATAATGCATAATACGTGTTTTGGGATATGAGATGTGTTATGTTTTACACGGATGAATAAATTAGAGTGCAGGCACTATAATACCTATAATAGTGATAGATGTTGAGAGAGTAAGTCACACTCAATATCAATTTATGCGTAAGTCACACTCAATATCAATTTATGCGTAAGTCACATTCAATATCACTTTATTATTTATAATAATGCAATATCTTTCTAACTCTATACGTAGGTGGATTCAAGATTTAAATTTAATAAGTTTATTTTAAATGTTTTAGAGTATTAAATTCATTATATCTTTATGTTGTGTCATGGACAGAGCTTGAGAAATTATTGAGATTTTTCTCTAAACACAGTCTTATCTATGGTTATATGTCCGTAAATAAATTTTTTATGTTTTGTTCTTCGTAGGGTGAAAAGAACTTGCAGAAGTATCTTTTTATTTTGTGATGATATTATATTTTATTTTTTGATATCCTGCTATAACAGATTTGTATGTTTGAGATATATACTGGTATTTAGTTGTGGTATGATTTCATGATCAAGCAAATATCTGTGGTCGAGAGTTCAAGTTTTATATTAGATATTTTAGAATTGTTGTTTCACCTTAATATGGATAAAAATAACTGAAATTTTGCAATAACTAATTTTGAGATAAGTTATTCTGCAATTTCATCCCAATCAAACATAGAATAAACTCATTCTAAAATTAATTTATATTAAAATAATTAGCTGCCTATTTTTTATAGTAGTAAAGTAATTATTTTTCCTTTTAAGTGACAAAATTTTTAAGTTTGGAATTGAAATATATTATATAGGAAGAAGTCCGAATTATACTAAAAATAGTTAATTTCCCATTTTTAATAGTAGGAGTATAATTTGTTAGGAGTATAATTTGTTTTCAAGTGAAGAACTTTTTAAAATAGAGAATTGAAATATATGAAA
>NC_061111.1:199681795-199683511 GCF_002878395.1 Capsicum annuum | reverse complement strand
AAACAATTACAATCACCTAACACATAATCATAGCCATTTCAATAAAATAAAATAAAGAAGAAAGTACGGGAGTAAAGAGATGGACCTCAAGAGCTTTCGATTGATTTTAATAAGAGAAATAAGAGCCACTCCAAGAACCTCGATAAACACCAATGAAATCTCGCCTCTCCAAATCTCAATTGATGAATTTATTCCGAACAACTTGCGATCAATCGGAGCTCGCGAACTAAAGGAATCTCAACGACGATCAAATCTCAACTTCGATATACTTCCCTTCTGTTTCTAGTCACAAATCTAAACCAGAACGACAACCACCCCTTTTTCTTCTCGTTTTCACTGTTTTTTTTACTCTCTCCCTCTCAATCTCTTCCTTCTTTCGATTCTCTCTGATCATCTCTCTGTTTCCTTTCCGTGCAGTGTGTGAAGCGTTTCTCCGATGAAACCCGTATGTGTTGATGGGTGGTGAGAGCTTCGTGAGTGGGTCTATGTTCAATCCATGGTGAAGACCTCTTTTTTTTCTTTAGAGTATTCTGTGTGTTGTTCAATGGAAACAAAAATGGAGCTCCACCCTTGTTCATGTGTCCCTTCTGTTTTTCGTGTGTCCCTCTGAAGAAGAAAAGCCTCACCCCCTCCAGTCAGTGAGTATGTGTATACCTCTCTTCTCTAAATGGAAAATTCCAAATTCCCCGTATATCCCTGTGGGTCCGTCCGTGTGAAGAAGAAAATCGAAAGATCCTATGGCATTTTTTACTGTGTCCCTTTTTCAATTTTGGAAAAGAAAGAATAACCCTCTTTTTTTGTAATTGAAAACCCGAAAGAAGAAGAAGAAGAAGAAGAAGAAGAATAATAAGAAGAAGAAGAAGAAGAAAAGCCCCCTTATCCATGGAATCTCTATCTGAATATATGGTGCCTTCCGTGTAAAAAAGGGTAGGGGTAGGGTGTGGGGGCATGAGGTAGTGATGTGTTGTCCAAAATTGATAGGAGGAGTGGTTAATTTTGTTACAAAAGAATAATTGGGGATTAGGTTTGTTAGTGGGTTTGTTATTTTTTTGTATTTTTATGGGATATAATCATACGGGTGAGGGCACGTGGTAAGACAGGAATAAAAATGTGTAACTTGGGTCTTCGGGAGGGACAAAATTAGGTGTCTACAAAGTGGTTGCTTTTTAACAATACTTTTTAATTATATATTTTAAATAAAACCGACCACAAGTGGTCGAATTTTTAAAATTATTTTTTTATTTTTAAAAATTTCAAAACTGATCACTTGTGGTCGCTTTTATAAAATATTTTAAATTTAATTTTTAAAATAAAACCGACCACAACTGGTCGCTTTTTTAAAATACTTTTTAATTATATTTTAAAAAAATCTTTTTTTATTCCAAAACCAACCACTTGTGGTCTCTTTTATAAAATATTTTAAATTTAATTTTAAAATAAAACCGACCACAAGTGGTCGCTTTTTAAAAATACTTTTTAACAATATTTTTTATATAAAAACAATCACAAGTGGTTGATTTTTAAAAATTATTTTATTTTTTATTTTTTTTAATTCCAAAACCGACCACAAGTGGTCACTATTTTTATTTTTAAAAAATAAATAATAATTAATATAAAAATTATTTAAATGATTATTTTGAAATTTTAAACTATAAGAGCGACCACACGTGGTCGCTTTTTTAAAAATAAATTATTATTTTTCTTAAAAAAACGACC
>NC_061111.1:199554415-199678795 GCF_002878395.1 Capsicum annuum | reverse complement strand
ATTTTTTTTATTACTGATTGGAGTAGCTTATTATTTTGTGAATAATTTGCTAAGCAAGTTTGCAAGTTACAAAAAAAGAATTGAACAAGGATTTATATTTGAGATTTTTTTTTTACTTTTAGTCACTGCTAAGACGTATGTGAGCTTTCTTGAAAGACGTTGATTCACGAAAACATAGACAGAAAAAAGAGTCAAAAATTGAGTTGATGAAATTAGGGACTTGGCACAAGATGCTGAGGACATAGTTGACAAATCTATTGCAAAGGTGAAATTAGGGATGGACATAAATACCGAAAAATTGAAAAAACTAAAAAATCAAACCAAAATTTAATTTTGGTTTTGTTTTTTCGGATTGATTTCGGTTTTCAATTTTTAAATTTCGGTTAAATGGTTCGTTTTACGGTTTTCTTAAAAAAGATTTTGATTAAACCGAAAAATCAAAAACTAAAATTATATAAATAATATTATAATATATATTATCAATATATTATATTAATTATATATACATTTTAGTAATCCTAATTCCAACTTCAAAGCGCCTAAATTCCTAAACAGTAAACATATTACCATTCACACTCAAGTCTCAACACTCACGAACAGTAAACAGTAAATCCAAGGCGTCTTTTTCGATTTACACCACCGGCGATTCAGCGAAATAGACAAAAGACCGGCGATCTACTCCCTTTCTTTACAATGACATTGCGACCGGCGACCTGAAACCGCAACCCGCGATCCGCGAATTTGGTGTTTCGTGTTTGTGTCTAAAGAGGAGCATTCAGGTGATTTTATGGCATTTTCTGCTTAACATGGTAGTTTATTGCATTTTCTTCATTTTACATTTGGAATGGAAACGAGTACTGCATCACCCAAGAAACTCCGTATGTTAGTCCCAACGATGACATTGCTTGTTACCATACAAAACTTGTTGACATTATTTCGTTTCATTGAGTTATTTATAGTTATTTATATTTGGGAATGAAAAATAGATTTGAAAAAAAATCATTTTTCTTAAAAAAATCATCAATTGTAAATGCTCAGTTATAAAAAAGAGAGGCTCTCTACTTTAATATTTTAAATCGAAATAAAAATTCGAAATAACCGAACCGAATTTGTAGAAATCGAACCAAACCGATTTTATTTCAGTTTGGTTATGATTGTCATTTTTGTCAATCCGAAAATCGATAAACCGAACTGATATTAAACAATCAGATCGAACCGACCGAACGCCCACCCCTAGGTGAAATAGAGAAAAGAAAAAGATATTGTTTTTTTTTATACAACATCAGCTAACACAGTGAAAGAGGTTGTTCTAAGTTACATAAGTGACTGGGACATATTGAATCAACAATAGAATCAAGAACTAAACGGAAAGTTTGAGAATTTTGGGGTTGTTTGGTACACTATATAAGGAAAATAATTTTGTGGTAAATTTAGAATTAACTTATCTGATCTAAGAAATTAATTATCTTCGAACTATCTTATTATATCATTTGTACTAGAATGATGAAATTACTATCTTATATGAAGGATGGTATAATAAATTACCTCATGAAATATTCAAACTCATAAAATATCTCAATTTATTCAAGTCAGTGTGCCAAACGACCGCTTATGGTATAGTTCATGGTATAAGTGAAACAGAAACATCTTTTTGAGAAGTCATATTACATAATGGAGCTATTTGTGTTGAGTGATGGGGAGGTTTTGGAGGAGGGATTGGAGTTATAGGCCAAAAAATTTAGCTAAATAGAGTTGTTAAGCATGAAGCAATTATAGATTTTATAATGTTTAAGAACATTGAATAAAATAGTGTCATCGAGCATTATCAAGCAACTGGTGGTTCTGGTCATCTCACAACTAAGGTAACATTGTCTTTCATTCATGCTTAATTTGTTTTATTTAAGATTAAAACGTCTGAATCTGATGCACATTTGGATGACTAAGATGTTGTCTCTAGATTTAAAAAACTAATGATTAAATCTATTTTTTTCAACATTTGAATGCAAATAATTTATTTATTTATAAACGTATTAAATATATAAATCAAATAAAAATTAATTAAATACTATACACACTATAAATTTAATAAAATAAAATTATGATTTATTAAAAAATAAAATATTTATGTTCGTTAATAATTTTGAAAATGATTTGTGTATTGGAGGTAGTTGGTAGTAGGGATTAATCATAGTGGTAATAGTAGCTAATGCCTAATAGTAATGGTGCTAGCAATACGATGATGGTGGTGGTGGTGACAATAAATATAATTGTATGATGGAGGTGAACAGTGACGTAAAAACCGAGAATACTGAATAGTAAGTTAATCTAATAATGCCTTTGAAATTCATAAAAGAAAATGAAGAGAAAATCAAAACAAGTTTAAGATTCAACAATTTAAAAAAGCAAAACATATGTGATTCAACATACAGTGTAACATGTTGTTGATTAGAGAAAAAATAGAATAGGTTTGGGATTACTAGCTACATAAATTAAAATATTTATATTAATTTTCTTAATATTAAGTTTTAGCTTTTGGTGAACTTTGAATTTAATTAAGATTGTGCCATTTATTTTTTTTAAATCAGTGATAGATCATATTTATGATATTCAAACTGATAATTAAATGTAACTATTATTTGAATTTATGCTTGTCATACATATTTTAGTTTATAATTTATCCTATAAGTATTTACATTATTTGTCTGAGAATTTCTATATGACATGATTTCTTTCTTTCTTTATCTCGCTAAATATGATCAACACTACTCTTTTTAAAAAAAATCATGATTTCCTTTTTAAATTGTATTACTTAAAACACATTACTTAATTATATTTATTTATTTAATCGTATACTCATTGTATAGGTACACCCGCAAAGCGCATATGTTTAAACTAGTAATATAATAATAATAATAATAATAATAATAATAATAATAATAATAATAATATATTAAAAGTGTGAAGACTCTTAAAAAATTGATTCAAACTTTTTGCCCTTCATTAAAACACTTCGCAATAGACAAAATCATCTTTTCATCTTTAATAAAATTAATTAAAAATTATAGTTATTAAATATTTTCTTTTTAAATTAGGTAGAGACTCCTAAATATACCACTTAGCTTATTTTTAGATTTTTAAAACGAATAGAGGAGTACTGATATTTTATTACTAAATATACTCCCAATAAACTCCTAAATTTAGAAAATTACTCGTTAAAAGAAGGAAGAAGCAGAAAAACAAGTCATAACTATTTAATTACTAGCGTATATTTAGGACACTATGTATTTCAAGCATGCTTTCAATTCTTTTACTTTCAAAAATTCTATACTTTCAACTCCATTTAGATTTAGGAGTGTATTTAAGAAGGCAACCCAAACGTTGTGATTTGATACATTTAAAAATTCTATACTTTCAACTCCATTTAGATTTAAGAGTGTATTTAAGAATTGTATTTAGGAATAATGTATCAATTCCGAAAGTTATATAGTAGCACTTTGACCTCATTTAGATTTAGGGAATCCTTTTATAGTTATTAAGTTTTGACCAATTAATTATTTTTTAACTATTTCAAGTAAAAAAAGTTTATCAATTCCTCTCCGTAGTACTTGTAGTTTAACTAAATTATATAAATATTATAAAAGATATGACTTTTTATTAACGTGACATACACGTGAAAGCATGTACAATAAACTAATTGTTAAAAGAAATATAGAAACACTATTACAATTTAAAAAAAAAATCCAAGAAATAATTAAATATGATTTACAAGAAAATTACATAGTTAGGGAGATTAAGCACACGTTTTGGCCACTTTCTTTTTTTTTTTTTTTAAACAATGTCTCCTCTTTTATTTTATTTTTTTTCTAAAAATCAATTAAATGAATTTGAGTTCCTAATAAATGCTAATTATATAGTTGTAAAGTTTGAAAATGATACAACTTCTCAAATTATCTCCTATTTTTAGAAATTTTGAAATTATAAACTATCAGATAGATGCTGATATTTTAGAATCTTATATTTTTCTAACAAACTGATATTATATTCAAATTTGAATTTGACTGAAATTTTAGCTAGCATAAAAATTCATTTCCTAAGTTCCTATATATATCTCCTCAAACGACACATATATCGACGTAAGCTTTCTTTTTCTTCTTTCGTTGTTAATTAGACTATTTTTAAATTTAGATTTTGCTTATCTCAAATAAATTTCTATGATCGTTTTATTCATAAAGATATTGAAGAATCATTTTATGCACATTAATAATATTTATTGCCTCCGCTCTTTTGGAGATCCTTATTGAGATTTTGGATGATTTGATTGTAGTAACTATTATTTTGAATGATTTGATTGCAGGAGCTAATTCAAAATTATGAAGGATATTACATTGTGTATGTATAATATTCTTTTGTTCTTTCTTAAAATTTTAAAAAATAATAAAAAATTGAAAGCTATGTTTATAATATGATCAGTATGATTACAGTGACTACTAATTCAAAATTGTATGGACCATCAATTATCATCTTTATTTTCATGTTAACGTAAAATTCATCTGTATATATTTATTTTATATAAGCCTATTTTTTTTATTTCTCTACTAAAAAAATAAAAGATTTGCAAGGATTTTTGTTGAATTTAGATATGTGTGAGTACATATGTATATTTTGGTTGTATGAAAAGGAGAAGCTATTACAGAATCGACAAGTTATACCATCAAAAGAGTTTTTAAAGTTGTATTGAACTTGAAATATTAACTTTAAGTATTAACTAATCAGTAAAAAAAATATTTCTCATGTGCGTTCACTTGCCGATAACAAGCATAGAAAAATAGATTTATAATAAGTATGTCCAACATAAAATCAATCATTTTTGGATTAATCAATTAACAATATACGATCTTCTTTTCTTTCTTTACCTTAAAGTTTAATTTTTTTTTTGTCCGATATTATGCTATTCTATACAAAATATGTGATTATGCTAACTCATTTAAAATCAGTTGTATAAATTTCATGCAATAGTTAATCTTTTCATACATATGTAATTTTGAATATCTTTTTTATTTTCTTTAGGGATTCTTTACATATAAATAAATGTATTTAACAAGATTTATTTTTAATAATTTATAGTAATAGTTTAAAATATGTCAATATAAAACAATTGAACTTTTTCAAACTTCGATTTCTTATTTCAAATGAATAAGGTAGTATTGTTTAATGATACTTCCATAAAGAATTTCGCTTGTCAAATATCTGTCAAATGTCAAAGCATAGAATTGCTAATATAATCTAATATGTTTAAATTATGAATAACATTATAAAGAAAAATATGAATCATAATTTTTTTTAGAATTACATGATTGTCTTTTCGAATCGATTGATTAGATGCAGAGTGATTGGAGTGGATGGGGGTGGAGGTCGTGTTTGGGTGGGGGAGGGTAAAAAAAGTTTTTATTTTATTTTTTCAAAATTGAGGGGGGGGGGGGGCAAGGGCAGGGGTATGGGGATGGATGAGGAGGGGCGGGGGTAGAGGTAAAATTTTTATTTTTATTTTTCTCATTTCATTGGAAAATAATATGATAGCCGAATTTTTTTAAGGTAATAGGATTTAACATTCTCAAATGAGACATTAAAATATAAAATGATTAGAAATAATATTTTAATATTATCCACGCATTGCGTGGGCACTTATACTAGTTGATTTATAAAAAGGATGGCATGGACCTGGTTTGGTTACTTTGTAAAAAGAAAAAATCAAATAAACATATACATTTGACATTTATTTTTATAGTGATTTTAAAAAATTACATAACTTTTTGGTGAAGATTTAGTCTAGGCGTATTTGTAAATTGTAATCCTAGGATGTTGTTGGCTGCAAAGGTGTCAAACACTTAGTAATATTGTCCTTCTTGTATTGCATTCTTGAATTCAAAAGTGGTCTCCAAAAGGGTCCTCGGTTCTTTGAATTAGTGGACTATTTTTGGAGTGTGTTTGGACTTCTTTGATCCAATTTTGTGTCTTCCAAGTTTTTATAGTATCATTGATGATACAAGTATGATCATGATCATGACACTTTTGAGTATTTTTGAAGACTAGTCACTAAAGGGCCCTTTTGTCATTTTGTCTATTATTGTAATGTAGTATAAATAGAACATTGTAGGGTTTATTTCTTTAGTTGATCATTATTATTGAAGAATACTTCTCTTAGAGTGAGAGAGAGTCCAATTGAAACTGGGGCATAACATAAGGGTGGATTCTCTTGTTTGTTGCATTTTGCTTGATACGTTGGTGCTTGGGTGTTGGACGCCTCTCTTATGTCAATTTTAAGAGTTAGATATTTGTTGTGTGAAGTTTTAAAGGTCTAAGAGTGGAATATTCTCTTGGGTTGTTAAGACTACATCAACACTTGTCTAACTAGCTATCTTGTATCTTGTTTTTGTTTCAGCTTCTTGTGTTGTTAATGTAACCCGTTTGTTCTTGTTGCTATTGTAATATTGTGAAGCTTCATCTTGTGTTGCTAAACTTGTTGTTGGCTGGCTGTTTTAGTGTATTAACACCTTGTATCCTCTTCTTTTTTGTTCTAGATAGTGAATCCGAGAGAGGTCCCCATTTGGTCCACGATTTGTGGACTATTTTGGGGTGTGATTTGTGTTCCCTTGTTTATTCCGTATCATTTGGTATCAGAGCAAGGTTTGATTTTATTCCAACAAAATCAATCTTGGGATTGTTATCTTGAAAAAAAAAGTTACTGTTCACGTTTTTAGGGTCTTTCAAAAAACTTGATCTTTATGTGTTTCTAGTGTTAGATCTTGTTCCCTAACACTATTAGAGTATAGAAATTGAAAATCCCAACAAAAAAAGAAGTGTCAAAATCAAAAATCCCCCCAAAATATACTAAACCCGTTTTTGACCCTAGGTCAAATTTTGAGTTTTTAATTTTGCATTTTTCTTGTGTTTTTAGTGTTAGATTTGTGTTCTCTAACACTATAGGAGTATAGGGTTCGAATTTGAGCTAAATTGGAGGTTATTTGAGCCATCCACCAATGTTGAGCTTGAGTTTGAAGAAACTTGAAGGTGGGATCTCATTGTGGGAGGTTGTTTTGAAATAACGTGTGTTTTGTGTTGTAGATTTTGCATTGTATTGTTATGTGTGATGTTGCAGACTGATTTGGTATCTTGATTGGACCGTAACTTGAAGGGTTATTTTCGATACCACCACAATGGAACCCGAGGCTTCAAATGCTCAAATAATGGATAATAATGCCATCAATCTCATTTTGGCTCGCCTTGAAACTATGTCCCGAGATGTGGCTAGATTGAATGTGGGTCTTCAAAAATTAGATACGGATGTGGCATCAATGAGTGGGATATTAGAACGTGTGGAAATACAAAGGAGTCGACCTTCTACCCCTCAAAACATTTCCCCAACTAATACTCCGAGACCTTGCACTAAATGCAATATACACCAATTGCCATAAATCAAACCAATCTTTACTCCCGAAGCTGAGAACAAGATAGACCAAGCCATTCTCCACTCCACCAAGTCCAACAAGAAGGGCTTGGAACCCAAATACCATCCCCAAACCCGAACCCTCCCATCCAAACTCCACTTGACCAAAGACCTCACTATCCAAATCCAATCCCGCCACTACAAGCCCCACTTAACCCAAATAGACCTATCCATGTTGAGGGATATAGTAGGGGAGGACAACATGATGGTTATGGGCCGTATGATGATGTTTACTTGAGGGAAGAAAGAATGAGGCGTAGACATGGGGAGTTAGGCTGAGAGGTGAGATATGGCCTCCCAAACTGAGATGTAGGTCTCAATTCCATCAAAGTGAGCCTTCCCATTTTCAAAGGTGAGAGTGATCCCGAAGCCAGCCTTGCATGAGAGTCATCTTGTGACAAGATCTTCCAACTTAATGATCTCACCGAAGAGAAAAAAGTTGTTATGCTATAGCTCACTTCGAAGGGTATGCTAATACATGATGGGAGTATGTTAAACGGTTTGGGAATGAGATGATTGGGGGACAACCTCCTCCTTGGTTTCAATTGAAGAAACTTATGCGACAAAGGTACTTGCCCGAGACTTATAGGCATGATCTCCTTGCTAAATTTTATAATTTGAGGCAAGGGAATAAGAGTGTCATGGCTTACTACGATGAATTTCAGCAATTGATGTTGAAACTTGACCACCGAGGCGAGCAAGTAAGTCATGAAATTGTGCACTTCAAGGTTGGGTTAAACAAGGACATCTCCACTCGTATGATGCTTTACAAATTCGACACCATAGATGACGTCTTCCATGCGGCTTTAGAGGTTGAGAGGGAGCTCAAAGATAACTCATTCATGGCTACCCAACCCTAGGCCACCAAGGTTGTCCAAAAACATCCTCCAAGGTATGAAGGTAAATTGAATTCTACTTCCAATCCTAAGGGATTTCAATGCTTCAAATGCCAAGGGTGGGGGCACAAGGCTAGTGAGTACCCAAATCAGAGGAACGTGATCCTAAGGGAGGGAAAATGGTATATCTTAGGGAAGAAGTAGTAATTGAATCGGCTAAGGTTGATGGCAAGCCTCAAGATGGAGAGAAAAAAGAGGTTAAAATGCAAGGCGAGGAAGATATAGAAGATGTGTGGCCATGTGAAGGAGATTGTGAAGTGCCTTTGTAAAAGAGGTGATGTTATGAATTTGTGGGCAAATTCCTCTTAAGATGGAGAGGATGATACAAGTATGATCATGATCATGACACTTTTGAGTATTTTTGAAGACTAGTCACTAAAGGGCCCTTTTGTTATTTTGTCTATTATTGTAATGTAGTATAAATAGAATATTTTAGGGTTTATTTCTTTAGTTGATCATTATTATTGAAGAATACTTCTCTTAGAATGAGAGAGCGTCCAATTGAAACTAGGGCATAACATAAGGGTAGATTTTCTTGTGTGTTGCATTTTGCTTGATACGTTGGTGCTTGGGTGGTGGACGCCTCTCTTGTGTCAATTATAAGAGTTAGGTGTTTGTTCTGTGAAGTATTAAAGGTCCAAGAGTGGAATATGCTCTTGGGTTGTTAAGACTACATCAACACCTGTCTAACTACCTATCTTGTATCTTGTTTTAGATTCGGCTTTTTGTGTTGTTAATGTAACCCGTTTGTTTTTGTTGCTATTGTAATATTGTAGAGCTTCATCTTGTGTTGCTAATCTTGTTGTTGGCTGGCTGTTTTGGTGTATTAACACCTTGTATCCTCTTCTTTCGTGTTCTACATAGTGAATCCGAGAGAGGTCCCTATTTGGTCCACGATTTGTTATAATTTGTGAACTATTTTAGGGTGTGATTTCATGTTCCCTTGTTTGTTCCGTATCAGAAATCCTATTGCGTGACTCATTTTTGTGTCAAAAAAGTACATCTGAAAATAGCATGGGTTATTATCATGGGGTAGTAATGAGGGGAGATCATGATATATTTGACCCTTTGCTCGAAATGTATAAACTCCTTTTCGCGAAGCTGCCAGATCATTGTCAAGTTTAACACCAAAAGACGTAAATCCAAATGTAATACCCCGCATGTTTCTAAGCTAGGAGACGAACCATTTTTCCTACATATGGAATCTCCTATCCTGTGATTCATACTTGAGTACATGACTTACAATGAGTATCCTAGCGATAAGATAGCTTATGATATGTTAAGCATGTTCATATGAGTTACTTAGGGTAATACAAGCTAAGAGTTTTTGAATCCATCAAGTTTTAGTGTTCGATTTCGTAAAGGTCATATTTGAACGAGTATAACTCGATGTTAATGTGGTATTTCTACATATTTCTACCACCAAATTATAGAGAAACAAATTATCTTTCCACTGATACCAATTTCGCCTTAATCCAATACCCGAGCGAAAAGTTATGCCCATTTTTGTGAGAGACAGTAAGGGTATGCGATTGGTTAGGCGCCGCCCAACCAAACTTAGGCGATTTGTTAGGCGCTGCCCAACCTAGCTTGTGCGATTACTTGGGCGCCGCCTAAGTCAGTTCCAAGTGCCAAAAACACTCCGTTTTGAGTTATTTTGAGGGTAATCAAGTCCTTTAACACTCCTTACACGTTCGTAAACTTAACCCTACGAAATATATAGCTCCTAATTGCATTACAACCCTACTAACATCTTAAGTTCTTCATCCAAGAGAACTAAAAGAGAAAAAACAACTAGGGTTGCATAATTAAGCTTGAAGATCCAATTTCAAGGAAATTCCTCCCTCAATCATCAAGAATCTTCCTTCTAAGGTATGCGTGAGTTAATTCATGGACTCCTTTCATCCATGAAGCTCAAGAACCATCTTCTAAATTATGTATTATGATATTTATGTTGTTGGTGGTTGATGTTCATGTGGTTGGAGTTTGATGATGCCTAAGATGGGATCTTTGTATGTTTTGTGTGAGGATATGGTGGTATTTAATGTATAAATATGTGAAATTGGTGGTTGAATATTTGTAATCTTGATGAATCCACCTATGCCTAAGATGTGCATGTAAGGTGTTTGTGAAATACCTAAGGGAATAGAAATCATGCTTTTATGACATAATACGTCCTAAATGACTATTCCCTGTTCCAAGTTTATGTTCAACGTGATCCCCATGCTATTGTCTTGAATTGAAGATGTTGTATGAGATGCTCATGATATTGTTGTGATATGGAATGACCATGATATTGAAGCCATGCAAGTATATACATGTTGTGTGCATTCCCGATCATGTGATAGTTTGTTGAGAATCATTCTTATTATGAAATCCTTACTTATGATATTGTGAATTCTGGACTCTACTCTTATGATTAAGTCAGTCATGTGTGTTAGTTTCCTTCTATCGAGTCCTGGGGGTACTTGTACCCGAAAACTATAGATGTGTGCCTAGAGCTAGTGTCATGTTTCAAGACATCCTCAGTCAACCTATGTTCCATAAATTGTAGTTAGTCATGTGACTCAGGAAAGACTCAGAAATCTCATGAAAACTCAGTACTCAGTAAGATCGACAATCTCATGACTTAGCTAGATATCAGATGTTAGTAGTGTTCCATTAGTCCAAGGAACTCAGTAAACTCAGAATCAGTTCAGTTTAGTTAGTCAGTTCAGTTCAGTTAACCTGTTCAGTGTCTTTTAGTTGGGAGTTGGAACTAGCACCGAGTGAGTATGGGGATGGCGGTTTCCCCGTCAGAGAGGCAGAACCATTAGATAAAAGCCCTATACTCCAGAACTGCATAGCCAGCGCAGGACAGGAGTCACCCATCAGATTAAGGCTATACTTGACTATTATATTACCTTAGGCTTGATTTTCTGTTCAGGGTCACCCGTCAGAGCGGCTTGAACATAGAAGAGGTCTCTACCCATGGCACGGTATTGACACCCTTTCAATTAGGGCAAAGATTGGACCCCACCAGTTCAGTATCAGGGCATATCGGTTAGGTGACTACTTCCCACAGTTATAGTCTCAGTTACAGAAATTAGGACTGTCAGATACAGTCAATTCAGCTCAGTAGTACAGACTTAGAACCGTTAGACACGGTCAATTATTATCAGTATTATCAAATCTAGAGATCACCCATTAGGTAGGACTGATCTCAGACTAAGCTAAGTCATTCTTATTTATCAATGTATTCAGAGATCACTCGTTAGCTAGGACTGATCTTAGATTCAAATACTCAGATAAAGTAAGGAACTTTAATAGTTCCATTGATTCAGGGACCATCCCGCCAGATAGGTTTGGTCTCATATTTAGATGCTTATTATTAGATATAGAGATCACCCGGCAGATAGGCTTGATCTCAATCTCAGATTCATTTGAGTATTCTCATTATTAGTTTCAGAGATCTTCCGTTAGATAGGACTAATCTCAGACTCAGATATTTAAATACAGTTTGGAACTTAGATAGTTCCCCAGAATTAGGACTGTTATATACAGTCATCCATGTTATCAGTCATTCAGTATCTCAGTATCACGAAACTCATGTTGTCAGAGTTCAAACTCAAGTAGTCAGTATCTCCACGAGTTCAGTAGCAGTTACATATGTATGTATGTATGTATGCATGTATTCTCACATCCATATTAGTCAGCATGTTTATGCATATAAACCCCATGCATTTAGCCTACCCCCACGTATACTCAGTATTTTAGTTGTACTGACGCATTTGTGCTATGGTGCTTTCTTTTATGTTACACCATAGGTTTTGAGGTGCGGATTCTAGATCACCAGTAGCAGTTCAGTAAGTAGTAAGTCCTCATCTTTCGAGGACATGATCATTATATTCATTATTCCAGTATTTCAGTTTATTTTCAGTTTAGGGAGTTAGTTGGAGACATGTTCCTTCAACTCCTTAGTCAGACAGTTTAGAGGCTTTCAGACGATTATAGAGTTTTCAGATTTAGACTTTAGTATTTTCAGTTTTGTTTTGGGTACTGTGATACCACCTTATTTCAGATATTTTATTATTCAAGATTGAACCTTACACCCTCTTTGTTCATGTTTCTGCATGTTATATGTATATTATGTAGTTACAGGTACAGATATCAGTCATGGGTTAGCTTGTGGTCCTTCGGGGTCATGAGCACCGTGTAGTATTTCGGTTCAGAAAATTGGGGCGTTACACTAAATATGCTGTTATATGCTCTAATGTGCCTACAAAATTCTTCTACTACTTTAGATTTAGAGAAGAATAAATCATATAATTGAGTTGGAACTACAATATTTGCAAGTTTTATTGATCCACTGTCGCAATAAAATATTGGAGTCTCGTGTTGAAATCTCATAGCATGACAATAAGTGCATTTAGGAACATTTTCCAACTTTTGGATTATACAATATTGATGGTATGTAGTCAATTTCACCTAAATTTGTTGTGTAAAATGTTAGAAATGTTAATAAATAATAAAGCGAGCAGAAATAGAATATAAGTAACTTAAATTAATAAAATAGTATTGCATTACCTTCAATTTCATACCTTTGCAATAGAGCCTTTAGGAACCAATAGATTTTGCATCTTTTTGTTGGCCTTATTTCTTCAATATCGACATCTTCTATGGACTCAATTGTTTTATTACCTTTAAAAAGAAGTAAACACTACATTCAGTTTGATTCAAAATTGAAAGAATCTAATAAATCTGTTATCATTTTGCATTTTGAAGATCTGCAATGACAAGATTGAAGTGAAGATTTGTGTTATTGGTGGATTATGTGATAGAGCAAATATGTATCAGCACGGGACAAAAGGCATGCATTTGTCTCTGGATTCACAGGAAGTGCTGGTTAGTTTTGTATTATTCAGTTATCATAGCCACTTTATGGAAATATACTGGGTACGACGTTGTTCTTCTTCATTTTTGATACTCTTCATTATTGTTGACCCATGATGCACCTGAACTTTACTAGTTTGTCCCAAGAGAATCTCTGGTCTCTGTATTTGTTGTTATTTACTTCCTTGTGATGTTTATTTGGGTTCTTTGCAGGCTTTGTCTCACATTTCTAGCATTCGATGTGTTCTTTGTTGTTATATGTGTTTCCATGGCATGTCTCATTGGAATTGATGTTTGTTGCAGTCTACCATTTATTTTTGCTATTTTATATGCAGTGGCAGATCAAGTAATTATATATTTTTTAGACTTAAACATCACATGGTGCATAGGAAACTACTTTTTTGGGATCTAGTGCTAATTATCAGCTAAAAAAGAGTCTGTAGGTGCAAGAAATGGATCGTGGAAGTATGTGTTGTGATATATTATTCTTTTGTTTCATTATCATATTATGTTTGCCACTTAATGTTTGAAATAACATAGATCTTTTTATAGGCAATGATGGGCCAATGAATTTGTTGATGTCTTACTACCAAACTTCCCTTGCGCATAAATATTGTATATTTTTTCAGTCAATGATGAGTAAATGGATTTGATGATGCCAATTTGTGGAAATCCGTTGGTTTGTTGCTTAATTTTCATTAAAACAGCTAGTGGGACCAATTATTGACTTTTGTGTTGCATGTTCCTCAAGTTGTAAGACTAACTGAAGTCGACGAAGGCTTGAGTGTCTTCATATTTTTTGGTGGGCTAAGTTTGATCATACCGATTCTGGTGTGGCTACATGTTATATGGATATTAGCTTATGTAGTAGCAGTGGTTGAATCGAAGAGGGGTTGCGAAACACTGAAGAGAAGTGCAAATTTGTTAAAGAGGAAGATATGAAAAGTATTGACGTTGGTGTTGTTTTACTGGATCTGGATTCACAGGAACTGGTGGATCGATGTTATTTAACCATATGTTGGCGGTTATAACTAAGAATTAAGCACTTCTATGGACTGATGCCAGGTACTTCTTAAAGGCAGCTCAGAAGCTTAGTGATAAGTGGAATAAGTTGAAGTTTTTTTCAATGGCCAGTCAACCTCGATTACAGGTTAATATCTTATTTTCATCTTTTGTTCGTTCTCGCTGCTTGTATGGTTAGAACCTATAGTACACATATTTTTTTTGCAGGTCTTAGCTAGCAAGAACAAAGTTTCTACACTAAAAGGGTCCCTTATTTATCTTCTTTGAGGTTAGTAATGAACATCTAGTTAATTTCTTATTGTTGGTAAATGTGTTTCTATTTTGTAAACGAGTGAATTTATTGTTGTTAGTAGAGAGCTAAGTTTACTGTTTTTTATGTGTTTTTTCTATCTAGTCAAAACTATATTATAAAAGATTTAAATTTAAAGTGGGTACCTGAATCTTCTTGTTTGTCAGAATTGTTGATTGCAGCATTTAAATTTGTTGCAAGTGCAACAATATTTGTTATGCATTCGAATAACTTTATTAACTTTTTCTTGATCTATATAGAAAAATAATAAAATTATTCATTAAAGTGATAAAAAATGAATTAAAGTTTTATGTATCAATTAGTTTTAAAAGCTACCTTGTGCCATGTGCTTAACGAATAATAACCTGCGATATAGAATAAGCTATTAAAACATATTATAAGTGAAAATAAATAGTGTATAGCTAGATGAAGTTAGAGAAAGATCTAATAATCAATATTATTTGTTATGCCAACAGAATTTGCTTTGCGTTTAAAATAGAAAAAAGCACAAAGAATGAAGAACTACCCATTAACAATCGAGACTGAAAAAATATTAACCTATTCCTAGAGAAAAAAATGACTAATTCTTTTCTACATTGATTCTTTTATGATACAATGTGTCATCATGGTTTTTCATTTTTTTGATCCCGTTGAGTGAGTTTTCTGAGTTGATGTCTTCATCTACTATGTTAATTGTAACAATCTCTTTAATTTCTTGGACTTCTTCTGCAATGATTCATCTGCCTGCTCGATCTCCTTCACTTTTTGCATCAATTTTGATGAGAAATGTGAAGACTTTTTTTGTACTTAGCATCAAGTTCTGATAAAATGAGGATTCCTCTTTCTATATCCATGAAAAGAATGTATTAATTAGCAAAGGATAATTCGTTGAATTCAAAATAAAGTTGATTATTTTAGTGCTTGATAAGTGTTAAAGAATAGTGTAATATGACCTTTTTCAAATTTGATTGCTTATATGTTGTAACATCGCAACCAACCAAGGATTTTGTAGCCTCAAACAATGTAACGGAACAACGTTCATCCCCAACAAATACATCCAATTTTAGAAAAAATCTGTAAAGTTAGTGGAAAATAGACATTTATCTCATTTTCTGAACGTTCAAATGGCTGAAAGTAATTTGATGGTTGTTATGTGTGTTACTTGTTGGCATAAGTAATTTTTTCGGTGGGATAGCCAGGACATTTTGCAATGTTATCATCGATTTTCACTTTTTTATAGCAATTGGTGCAAGAATCATAGTAGGGTTCATTACTATTCACTATAGTTGCGATAGTTGAGCTAAATTTGTCATACTTAACCTACAGAGAAGAAAGAAAAGTTAGGCGTCGTACTAAGGAAAAAACAAAATATTAAATTATTGTAGTTCAAAATAGTACCTCTTTATCACAAGATAAACAATCTGCGATTTCAACAATTGTCATTTCTTTGGCCCTTTTAATTTGTTTAGTTGGCAGTAAAGTAATATCATTATGAGTTTTCTTCTGGGAAATAAACCTGCATGTTTGTTACTTAGTGTATTATAATAAAAATAGTCTACTATAATTTATTTACATGAATATGAATAGACATATTACCATTCTTGGAGAGATGTTGGTTTTTCAAATGTGGGGTCTACCCACATACTACTGGCATAGGTAGAAGATAGGCCGAAATTTCATGCAACATAAAATGTTAGGAGAAAAAAAATAACACAGTATTTATTGTAAATGTTGTAATTGCTAATGATAGTACATACCTTGATATAATGTAGTCCTTAAATCACAAAATGCCACGACAGAATTTTCTGCAGATAGCTTTTCTAGCAACGCGTCATTTATTTCAAAGAATTCGCCCCATAATGTGATAGTTTTTCTATCACACCTTTATTTTTCAAACAAAGAAAATAAGATTAAATTAGTAAATTAATAAGACAGTTTATATATTATACAAAGACTTTTGCTTTGTAAAAAAATTAAGTTTAACTTACTCTTCATTCATAAGTACTATTTCTCTTCGGATTGTGCCTTTTATGAACAACTTAGAACTGACGAAAATGCCAAATATATCTGAAAAAAATATTAATTATGTATGAGTAGATAAATAATAGTAAAATATTAAATTTACGACAATGGTAATTACTTGATGGAAGTTAAAGGAATTACCTACTATTGTTTCTTTGGTATGCAATTTTTCATCTTCGAATGAAACAAAAATCTTAGAAAAAGAAAATGTAAAAAAAGGGCTGTGATATTCTTGAACTATAGTGGATGTTAAGAATCCAAGTTCAATGTCCTTATTAACGGATTGAAAATTAGAATTGACCCCAGTAATGCGACCGTTTATGATATAGCAAACTTTGGATTGCTGTAAAGAATGTCCAAACATTTCAATATGTTCATTGAAAAGTGTACCATTAATTTTTGTACCTTGAAAAAAAGAAGCATAATATGAAATTGATAGATATAAGAGTAAAGCAGAAAGTGAGAAGATATGTATTTGTTGATATGTGTGAAGCTATCACGAGGTTACTTTTAGTTAGCTGTAAATAGCTACGTATAATGAGAGAATACAGAACAACCAATTACTAAAGGCAAAAACAATAACATATATTTGTTCCATTAAACTTGACATTATTTTGTTTCACTTTTCAAGCGGGATAAATTAATTCTAGAGTAATTTAATTAGGATTTTAGTTACCAGAAAATAGCTACATATAATGAGAGAATACAGAACGACCTACTAAAGGCAAAAAGAATAAATTGCTTAGGTTTATTAAACACGTGAGGTATGAAAGAATAATATTACCTCCTCATCAACTAATATCACCATTTTTCGAGAACCGCCTCTATTCTTAAACGGCTTCGTTGGGCCGCTTCTGATGACCAAGACTTTGATCATCCAGATATAATCCCTTGACTTCAAAGTGTTGATACTCACAACTTCGGTGATAGGATCCGTTAAATAATCTTTAAGAAAATAAAAGTTAGAATGATAAGAACGTAGAATTTCATAATAGAGGTAAATTTGTGAGATGAGAAGAATTATACCTGAATATGTGAATCTTCTTGGTAGGCGGGTAGATAAAGAAAGTTATGAGAAACATAAATTATAATATATTCTATTAAAACAACACATATTAAAACGACACATAGAACGATAACAACGTAGAATTCATAATATATTGAATTAACAGGTCACATTAAGATACACACTACACTAAATTAAACTAAGCAATTTAAGTTGGCATAACAAGTAATATTGTGTTTAAATTAACAATGTAAAAAGGGAGAGATGATATTACGATCTAAAACCTGAAAATAAAATTGTTGAAACTGTGATGAGATGAAAAACAATGAAAGATGCAACTGTTTATGACGATGAACAATGGAAAAAGCTCAAGGGTTTATATAAAAGGACAGAAGGTACAAACCAAGACAAATTTGAATGTAATTTTTGGTGAAACCAAGTATGCGTGTGTTTTTTGGTTGAAAAAAATCAAGTAGGAATCAAATAGGATTAAAAAAAAGAGGGAAAAGTTAAATTTGAAAAAAATTTAATTGCAAGGAAATATAGGGTGTTTGTGAGTTGTAAGAAACAAAGAAGGAACCAAATAGGATAAAATAAAAAAAGGGCTGTATGTTTTACAAGAAGGAAAAAAACGTATAAAAAATGGGGAAAAGCTAAATTTGGAAAAGGTTAATTATGGAGAAATTTAGGGTGTTTTTTTGGTGAAATAAACCACGTACAAATCAAAATAAATTTGGGAAGAATTTAATTCTTGGAAAAATTTAATATATTTATTTTGAAGAATTAAATTTTAGGAAAAAGGGTAAAAGACAGTTTTGTCTAAAGCGGATTCTTTTAATGAAGGGCAAAAAGTTCAATTCACTTTTCAAAGGGCCTTCAGGCTTTTAATATATTATAGATATACACGTATAATAAAAAAATGCAGGTTATTAGTTTTGCCTATACTCTTGAAAAATATTTATTTGATTTTTTTTAAAACAGTGTAGAATGTGTGTTGATAGATTGAAATAAATATGATTCTTCTTTTGTGTACAATTGAATTATGTATACGTTAAAGCTATGAAAAATTTATGTATGAAAATATAAATATTTATTGATTTCTTAATTGATTTGCATTGAATTTAAATTCTATGTATAGGCGACCATATACACTTTTACACCCTGAAAGCAATATAAGGTGCAAATTACGTAACTAATTGTATGTATGTTATGCAACATACAAAACACAATTATGTATATTTTTTAGCAAACATAACCATTTAAAAGACTTTAACTTAACTATGTATAGTTTCTAAAATACATATACACTTATGAATATAAATTTTATGTATAGGTGATCATATACACGTTTACACCCCGTAAGAATTATATAGGATCGATAACTTTATATAAAAAAAATATTAAGAATTGTTGTACAGCAGTTATGTGTTTAATGTTTAAGCTATGCCATTATTTTTGCAAATTTAAATATATATATATATATATATATATATATATATATATATATATATATATATATATATATGTATGTATGTTATTATACGCAAAATTCAATATGTAATGTACAAGACACAATAATCATGCAAATAATTTTTTCCTCATCGTTCAAACATATCTTTGTTTGAAACATCAAATTCAACATTCCTAACAAATTCATAGAAAAAAAGGTCTCCATCATATTCATCTCTAAAAATAAATTCTTTGTATTCTGCCGTTCAAAACATCTAAAGTAGTTTAACATTCAACATTCCTAACAAATTCATAGAAAAAGTCTTCACTATTTCATCACTAAGACTACTCAATGCTAACTATTCCACTTTCATCAGAAAATGGTATAGTTTTTGTCCTTGGTCTTGGAGGGTCATTATTTTCACTAATATAACCTTTCTTTGCTTTTCGAATACCGTAATTCCAAAGGAGTGACGCGTATCACATTCGATGGTATTCTGCTTCAAAACCAACAGAAGACACGTCCATTCCTTCACTTAGGTATTCTGCATACCCAGCAATAAAGACTCTATAATTCCTGAAAGGCATAAAAAACCTTAGATGTTATTTCGTATAACACATGTACAATAATAGTTCACAAAAAAAAATGGAAGTATACTTACACGCTGTCACATTATTGTTGCATAATGTTTTGTACATACTCAACCTCGAAGGGATGTTGATTCACAAACTGTGTCTTTTGACTCATCTTATCCCTATATGCTTCAAGATTTGCCCAATTTGTACGAGATGTTTTTTAAAAATATCCGTTGTAAGACAAGTAAGTTGGCAACACCACAACCAACTTGTGGATCTCAATAATGGATTCCATATTTCTTAGATTGGACAGTGAGTCATAGACGCATATGCTTCTATCCTTTAAGGCAATAACAGCTAACACCCAATGAAACTTTTTATTGCAATTGACGGGAATATACACCTCATCAACTAGGTGCCATGGCAACCCAGCTGGCATGCAATATCCCTTGATTATGTTTGTTATTGCCTCTTCATTTTGGGCCACAACTATAGACTGAGCATAATTCCATGGTGTAGAAAGTACTGTATCTATATCACCGTGATAATATCTATAGTATGTCTTCCAATGTAGTTTTTGAAAAAATAATTTGTTGTTGTGAATCTGTATTCTTGATCTTCCCTTAATTTTGATTTCTTTCTCAAGTGATAGAATATCACATCAATATGCTACAAATTGAAAAATAAAGAATAGCATTATGTCATAGATCATCATGTATGTAATATACAGGTCATGCAGATTAAAAAAGAATTTGAACATACATCGCAATAAGCATGCATATACATATAATATGTAGAAATATAGCAATTAAATAAAAATAGTGCATCTTTTCACACTGACAAATTGTGAACATATTTATATGTTTGTAATAAGTTATGTGAGAAGAAAATATAACACATAACTATTAAGGGTAATGTACATAACCCGAGTGATCTGACATTTATAAAATTGGTACTGCATATACAAAGCAATGCTCTAATATGCATAGGTATCAAAACATTATCATTTGAACATACATGTCAACTAGAAAAATATACATAAAATAAGGCAGACATATAGCAAATACAAAAATGTATTGTAATTTGCAATTAGGTATATATATATATATATATATATATATATATATATATACTGTGAACTGTAGGCATGCATAAGATTTCCAGGTAGGCAACTATTTAAATTCTGTTAATTCACATACATAACAGGCATACATATATGTAACTGTTACGTGCAAAAAAAAAATCATTCTACAACTGACTCTTTCGAAAAACTTAACAAAATTTTGTATATGTAAGTCTCATGATCTTAGTGATATGAATGTAAATATGAAAGATTATAAAATTAAAAAGTTTAAATACCTCATCATTCCAACATGAATTCATTTGAGACATCAAGAAAAATCAATTCTTTGATCATGCATGAGCAACAACAAAATCGATATCTTGAGCTCCAAGAGCAGAGGCTTTTGCTTTGTAGTGATCATCATTCATTTTTATATATATAAAAAAATTTTGTTAGTACGAAAAAAATAGTAGTATACTCCTATTGACAAAAATTTCCACTTTACTAATGATAAAACTTACTTTTTAGCATGAAACTTCAATATACCTTCCTTAATCCACTGTTTGTACTGTTTAATTACACCCCTTGGCATATAGCCAGATATTAGAAAACCATCAAATGCGAATTTCTATTTCATTTCTTCGGTTTGATCCTCAATGACTTTTGAACCAGAAGCAAATTCTGTCAAGTATGATGACTTTAAAACTTTGGATTCAGTCCTGGTTCTCTTAGCAGGGGTTTTTATAGCTTTATGAGCTGCAACAACTGCATCAAAAAAATCTGGAGGAAATTGACTATCAGATATAGGGTGTTGAGTCACGATTTCTTTTGACGGGGGAGCGACTTCTAGAGGTAGTTCATTCACCGGTGCTGCAAGACCTTCTAATATGGCATCTAACTCATCTTGAGCAGATTTAGGAAGTGTACTTGAGTAATCATCTTAACATTAAATATTATGTTTTTAGTGTTAGTTTTGGTTAAAAGCATTAGTAAAAGTAGTGTCATATGTGAAAAATTAGACACGTAATTTAAAAAAATGATTTTATGAGTTTACCCACTGATCTTTATGGATATGCACCGTATTAGATGTTCCAACATTAACATTATTAGGTTTCTTATTTTCCACAGCTTTGACGAGAGCATCGAATGTGGCAGTTCTAATATCCGCACTACCTCCTTCAATATTCTTGAATAGATAACATAAAACATATATAAAAGTAAGTCATCTTATTGTTTTAATTCTTATTGTTTTAATTGTAAGCATTAAAATATGAGATTTTTAACATATTTGACCTATATATGAAAAAAATGACTTCATGTATTTACCATATGATCTTTATGGATATTCACGGTACTAGATGTTCCAATATTAGGGTTATTCGATTTTTGATTTTCCACAGATTCGACAAGAGCATCTAATGTGACAGTTTCAATATTCTCACTACATCCTTCAATATCCTTGTAGAGATAACATAAAACATATACATAACTAAGTTTATTGTTTTAATTGAAAGCATTAAAATATGAGATGTGTAACCTCAGATTGTTGATGTATAGGACTGCGGTTCCAATCAAAATAAACATCCTCCATTGTAGCATCACCAGACTCAATGCCTATTGATTTATCAGTGTTGCCGATAACCTACAAATAAAAAATGTGAATTGCATTGTTTAATAAAGCCGTCAAATTTTTTATGTGTTGCATATGTATAATATAATAATATACATATAACATATCACCTACATATTGTAATGCTAATAGAACTGACAGACACGCCATTCAATTTGCATCACAATCTCAACTCAAAAAAATCATAACATTAAAGAATTAAAGGTAAATTAATATCTGTAACAATCTATGTCTAACTATTATGTCACGCCCCAAAATGATAATGACGGACAAGAACCGTATACACCTACCTCACACGTACTCTATGACGTACACAAGATTAAGAGATAATGGTGAGCAGGATATCCAATAAGATTTGTATATATGCATGAGGAAGTTACGTTATCAAAAATTGTACAATGCAAAATTGCATGATGTCTATGAAGCCTCTAGTCATTTGACACACTATACTACAAGCGACTAGTTGCTTAGGGCCCAACATACCCAACTAGAGTCCTGTACATATAATAAAAATACTAGACTGACTCCAGAAAGAGATGGAGCTCACCAAAATATCAGCTGAAAGCGGCAACATGGCCTAATGTGGACGTCTGCTATCCTAAGGATCTGGGGCTGCATAAGAAAACTATGGTTCCCCAAGAACATTAATACATAAATAACATGTACTGGTATGAAAGCAGACATAATAACAGTTGGACAAGTACAGAAACTCATATGAGTCAAATATTGAAGTGAAATGTATGAGACAACAGTAACACGTATAAGATATGAACTAGTAACCTATGCACCAGTCTTACTAGCATCTTATGTAATGTTTAGAAAGGCGTTCATTATAATATAGGTCCTGTAATTTGCCTAGATGATGTATTCATCCTATAAGTAGTACAAATGATCACAAAATAGCTTACCGAAGGCAATCTGAGGCAAGTATAAAGCATATATTGCTCAAATGCTTGTTGCTATGATTCCATATGTATAACTCTAATTGCAATCTATAACCAAGTACGCCCCCACCCAGGAGCTCACTATGAGGGTCTGCCCGTAGGCCATATATGCCATATGTTGGCTCGAGTCAGGGGAAACCAATACACGACGTTCCAGCTGACTTCAAATACAAATGATGCCACAAAGGCGAGTATGTCCAATGGTTGAGCTCACTATAGTGGTCTGGTCTCGATCTTGTGCACAGAATCACAAGCGATATGCCAAGCCAAACCTATATACCCTCTTATCGTTAATGTTTATTAGATAATGCCTTGAAGGCCTATGACATGTGAGTTATGATAATGATTGTCTAGCTAACATATACAAGTGCAACTATACTATTACTATTTACTTTTACTCCTAACTTGTGATATACGTATATATATTGTGGCCTAAGGGGTTAAAGTATAGAAACTTATGATAATATGGAAGTATCATGAAAATTTAACACAAAGAGGGAAAGATAGATACTTATAAGCTTGATGGTAGAACGAGGGAATGATTTGCAAGGCAATATAGACAGTCCACTTTCATTTTTCATGAGGATTATAATAACATCAAATGGGAAGGAACATAAGACGTAGGGTGGTGCCTTAGCGGCAAAGGAAGGTTTAGCTTTACATACCTTAATGCTTTATTAACTACGATAGTAATTCGAGCCTCAAATAATTCAACCCACGATATTGAAGCTTTTATCCTTCCAACCACTAGCACCTACTATCCTATACGCAATTCACTAGCTACAAGAATAACATATATGTCAATCAATAATCCATAGGAACATTTAATAACTTATTCCTCTAGTATTTACTTATGCCCAAAATTAATTGAATTCCTTAACAAGAATCTGGAATGAATTCTAACTTTCTCAGCTTATGTAATTCAATACTAAATTCACCCAATTGATAGAAATTCCTAAAAACTCCTCTTTTATTAAATTTCTCATTTTTGTTTTATTTTTTACGAACTCAATTCAAGGAGTAGTGCGAAGAAATTAAACATCACCAAATACATATCTATAATCATATCCAAAAGTAGGATAAGGAATTTACCTCTTGGAGTTTAAATTTCTAACTAGAGATTATTTAAACTAATTCTTGAGATCCTTTGGAGTTGCAACAAAATTCCCTAGCTCATATGCTCCTTAAGGCTATGGGGATCCTATCTCTGATATTCTTTTTCTTTATTTCAATAACTTTCCTTTTTTTTCTTTGATGTCACAAATGGAAAGAAAACAGAAGAGAAAGTGACGGGTTGCTTTTGTTCCTGGAATTGCTTCCAGTGAACTCCTTTTCCCTTTTTATATCTTAACCCTATTTTGAGGGAATTATAATAAAAAAGTAAATAAATAAAAGAAAAGATGGTCCCCACCTACCTTATTGTTAATAATAACCATAGAAAATATATATGGGGAATATCATTTAATTATTTTAACACCCAATACTGAGATAGATGATTGTATATGCACCACCCTTCATAACCTTGATCTTATGGCTTTTATAATATTAACTTAGATTCAAAAAATTTTGAGGTGTAACAACCTCCCCCACTTAGGATCATTCGCCCTTGAATGATGCTTGAAGATTACTCTCCAACCCACCACAATCCAAGACTTTTACTAGATCATTTAACTAACTTCGGTCTCACTTTATCCCATCATAAGGCCTTAAAATTTTACTAACTCTTCAAATATCCAAAAATTTCACTAGAGTTTCCTTTATAAATAGGACTATCGGGTACTTGTTAGCTAACCAAAATACGTTCCAATACGCTTCACAGAGTTTCACAACACATATAATACTCAACAGATAATACATGAGGCTCTGCTTGGCCTTAAACTAAAAAACAAGAGTACACGAGGCTCCTCTTGGCCTTAAACACCATTAAAAGTCATAACCAACCATGTAACTTACCTTATACTCTGCATCTACATGTTGTTTCCATATAAATCTCAAGATTTATAGGCACAAATCATGTACCTAAACATATCAGGATAGAATCAGATATCAACAGAACAAAATATAGTAGAAACTAATGGTCATATAAAGGGACAAGTAGTTCAAGAACCTTCTAGTAGTTTTGGAACAAATAAAGATATTTAGTTTTCATATCCACTTTTCTTTTCAGGTGGCTTCTTCTACATTCTGGTTTCTCCAAAAGAACCTTTAAAAGGAGCCATGTCAATGCTGGAGTGAAAGGAGCCATGTCAATGCTGGAGTGAAAGGAGCCATGTCAATGCTGGAGTGATAACTATTAGTGTATGCAAATTCTATTAAAGGCAAATGATCACCCCAATTACCTTTAAAATCAAGTACGCATGTTCTCAATATGTCTTCGAGCGTCTGGATGGTGCGCTCAGCTTGGCCATCTATTTGTGGATGAAATGCAGTACTAAGGTTCACCTGCGTACCCAAGCTCCTATGGAAGATTTCCAAACCTGAGCTTTAAATGGATAACCTCTATCTAAAATAATGGACATCGGGGTCCCATGTAGGTGAGCAATCTCTTTTACATATAGCTTGGCATAATCTTCAGCCGAGCTGGTAGATTGAACAAGATGAAAATGAGTTGATTTCGTAAACCAATCAACTATTACCCAAATAGAGTCATACTTCCGATAATAAAAAGATAAGCCTAAAACGAAGTCCATATTAATAGCATCCCATTTCCACATAGGAATACTAAAGGTTTGAGCTAGGCCACCGGGTTTTTGATATTCCACTTTCACTTGCTGACAATTAGAGCACTGTGCCACATATTTTGCTATGTCTTTCTTCATGTCGTTCCACCAGTAGATCTCTTTAAGATCATGATACATTTTTGTAGAGACGGGATGAATTGAATAACGAGAGCAATGTGCCTCAGCCATAATCTATTGTCGCAACCCATCTACATCAGGCACACATAATCTACCTCGACACCTCAAGGTGCCATCACCTGCTAGTTCAAATGTCGTGATTCGATATTGTTGAATTCCCTTTTTGTATTGGATCAATAAAGGGTCATCATAATGCTTCTATTTAACCAATGCCACAAGTGACGACTCAGCTATATTGAGTACCACAACGCCACCATCTTCAAAACCATAAGGCGAATGCCAATATTGGCCAATTTGTGAACATCTCTTGCTACTTTCCACTGAACAAGTAATAGGTGTGCTAGACTGCCCATGTATAGTCGACTAATAGCATCAGCTACAATTTATCTTTACCAGGATGATAGAGAATATTGACATCATAATCCTTTAGTAATTCTAGCTATCTCCTTTGCCTTAAGTTCAGCTCTTTCTACTTGAATAGATATTGAAGACTTATGATCAGTATAGATATCAACATGCAGTCCATATAAATAATGGTGCCACATTTTAAGCGCAAAAACTACAACTGCAAGCTCTAATTCATGAGTGGGATAATTCTGTTCATGCTTCTTTAATTGTCGAGAAGCATACTGTAATACCCCGCATTTTTGGGCTAGTCTTTGAACTGTCGTTCCTACGTGTATAAGCTATAGTCTAAATGATTCCCATGAAAATATGAGTTTGATGATATTTATCCTCATGTTTGATTTGCTTTTGAGGTGAAAAATGTTCATAAGAATCACTTAGAACAAAGTTGAGCTTAGAGCCTTTGATTCGTCCAAAGTTTGGTATTCAATTCTACAAGGGTATACTTTAAACATGTATAAATTTTTATATACAAATAATTTTGAGGCTTAATACCCATCAAATTGTAGATAATTGAATTAGCTTTCCAACGATACCAATTTTGCCTAAATCCGATACCCGAGCGAAAAGTTATAGCATTTTTTGTGTGAGGCAGTAAGACGACGCGATAGCAATGCGAAGCATCGGCCAACACGTTATGAAAATGTTTCACACTCTAATTCAGTTTCTAAAGGGTCTAGGGGCACTTTGGTCACTTTCCTTCACCCAAGTCCTCCCATAACACTTAATTTCAACTCCCAAAAGCATTATACACATTCTTATTCATCTTTTTCTCTCCAAGAAAACCCTAGGCCCCCTCAAGAACACCGAGAACTTCATCAAATTTTCTTCAAGACAATCAATAAATTAAGGTTCATCTATCCAAGAAATTCAAAACTTCATTACAATATCTTCAAGATAAACAAGAATTTGAGTTCTTAAGTTCAAGAATTCCAAGAAAAGTTTTCAAGAACATCCCCAAGGTTTCCAAGTCAAGTTCTCTACATCAAATAAAACCTATTAAGGTGTATGGGATTTATGAACAAGGATACCCTTTCATCCTTGTGCCCAAAACTTGTTTTTAATTTAAGATTTCATGAATTTCATATTAGGGTTCATACCCAAATTATATTGTTTTGAGTTTATGAATTTATAAATGCTTTAAGTATTGAAGTGCATATTTATCTTACCTACTTATGATTTGAATTGAAGATTTATATCATGAATTGCACTTTCTTCTTATGAATCGATATTGCTGAATGATTTCAAGAATGACATTTAGCATGAAGGTTTGTTGTGAATTGTCATTAGCTTAAGCATGAATTTTAAGCCCACAGTCCAAGCGTTGAGATTTTAAGAATATCATGCTCTTAAGTCTTATTTGGTAATCCATATCAAGAATGTGTTTGAGATTTCAAGAAGACTATAGTCTTAAGTTGCTTTTGATAATTGTTTACCAAGATTTTGAGAAAATAAAATGATCTTTTGATCCTAAGCTAGGATAAGGAATCCACATTGTTCATATAGTTTGATATTTAAAGAAAGAGAAGCATTTTTGTTTTCATTTTAAAACCTTGTGCTATTTTAAGGTGGATTTCTTAAAGTTCTGAGCGATAAGTATGGGAGTAGTATTTAGCACCGAGTTGGGGATGATTCCAAGGTCTCATTCCCCAGAACTATGAGCCATCGTAGGTTTAAGCGCCCATAGTGGGCTAAGTCAGTGATCACTCTTAGCTAGGTTCTATTCCGATGGCAAGGGTAGAACAAATCTACCAACGTGGGTATGAGATGTTGGACTCCATAACAGCTCATATGGTTTATGTCGGTTAGAAGAAATTCCCACTAGAAAGAGTAAAGATACAACTTTTAGAACTAAGTGTTATAGCTCACGAGATTTATACAGTATGTTTTATCATTCATGATTTATGATTTTCAGTTTTCAGTTATTCAAGCCAAAGTGAGTCATTTACACTTAGCATGCATTCTTTTACCAGTTTATATAAACATTGAGATATTGTTTTTCTTATCTATTCACCCCCACATGATCAGTACATTCCAAAAGTACTGATCCACATATATGTCTATATGTTACATTATCTTATAATGTAGGTACGAGTTGTAGTGTGCATATCATATTCAGACAGCTTGTAACTTTCAGTTAGCAGGTGGTGAGTCCTTTCGATTCAAGGGCTCAAGTCAGTCATATTTTGAGTAGTATTTTTTTTTCTTTATTCAGTCGTATTGATTTGGGATAGCTGGGGGTCATGTCCCGGCTACCTATAGTCAGTACTAGTAGAGGCTTCGTAGATAGTCAGTAGAGTTAATGTATTGGATTTCAGTTTTGGTTTTGTATAAAGCAGAGTTGTAATAATTTAATAGTTTGTTTTGAAGATGTTCAGCTAAATATTTATCCTCCGCTTATTTCATTTCGAACTTATGTATTTGTTTCAATTGCTTATGAGTTATGCAAGTACAAGGGTTAGCTTAGGATCACTTATGGTCCTCAGCACCGTGTGACAACTCGGGGGTAGTCTCGGGTCGTTACACATACTCTATAAATCTTCCATGTTGCATTAGGACGCAACCCAAGACAACACCTGAAGCATCACTGTACACCACATATCCTTCGGTGCCCTCTGGCAAGGCTCATATTGGCACAGTAGTCAACCTATGTCTTAACTCTTGAAAACTTTTTTCACAAACATCTAACCACTGGTACTTAACTGGTTTCTATGTCAATTTGGTCAATGAGGCAGAAATAGAGGAAAATCCCTCTACAAATCTCCTATAATAACCAGATAGCCCCAAGAAACTGCATACCTCAGTAGGATTAGTTGGTCGAGGCCAATTTTTCACAGCTTCTATCTTCTAAAAATCTACTCTGATGCCTTCCCCAGACACCGCATGACTAAGAAAGGCTATCGAGGTCAACCAAAACTCACACTTAGAGAACTTAGCATACAACTAGTGCTCTCTAAGTGTCTATAATACTGTCCTCAAATGATCTGCATGCTCCACTTCACTACGTAAATATATCAAAATATCATCTATAAATACAATCACATACATGTTAAGAAAAGGTTTGAAAATCCTGTTCATCATGTCCATGAAAGCTGCCAAAGCATTCGTTAGTCCAAATAACATGACAAGAAACTCAAAGTTCCCATATCTTGTTCGAAAGGCTGTTTTGGGAATATCTGCTTTATAAATTCTTAACTGGTGATAACCGGACCTCAAATAGATCTTTTAAAAGTATTTATATCCCTGCAATTGATCGAATAAATCATCTATTTGGGGGAGAGTGTACTTATTCTTTATTGTCATTTTGTTCAGCTGCCTGTAATCTATACACATTCACAATGTGCCATCCTTTTTGCGTACAAAAAGTACTGGTGCACCCCAAGGTGATATACTAGGTTGAATGAAGCCTTAATCAAGTAAGTCTTTTAGCTTTCTTAATTCTGCAGGTGCTATTCTCCAAGGTGGAATTGATATCGGTCGGGTATCGGGATCTATATCAATACCAAAATCGATCTTTCTGACGGGAGGTTATCTAGGAAGTTCATCAGGAAACACATCTAAGTACTCATTCACCACTGGTACAGATTCTAGAGTTGGTACCTTCTTTTCGACCTCAATGTCTTTCACTTGGACTAGGTGATATAAACACCCCTTTGCGATAAGTTTTTGTGCTTTAAGAAAGAAAATAAACCTCTCTCTGAGCATCATATAATCACCCTCCACTCTAAGAATGGCTTTCCTGGGAAGTGGAAATAGGCTATTTTGGCTTGACAATCAACTGTAGCATAACAAGAGGATAACCAATCCATGCCCATAATAACATCAAAGTCGACCATTTTAATTTCAATCAGATTAGCCAATGTAGCACGACCACATACTATCACCAAACAATCATAATATACCTGTATAGCTATAATAGATCTCCTACTAGAATCAATACTGCAAATGGTTCACATAAAAACTCCGGCTCTATTCCAAACTTCTTAGCAACAAATGGGATAACATATGACAAGGTAGATCTTGGGTCTATCAAGGCATATACGCCATGTGAAAAAATGATTAAGGTACCTATGACTACATCTGGATATGCCTCTGAATCTTGCTGACCAATTAGTGCATACATATGGTTTAGACCAGTGCTCAAATCGGGCCCTCTATCTACTGGTGCCTGAGGACCACGAGAAGTAGTAGGCACTGATGAAGATGAAGCTGATGCAAAACCTGTAGGCTATGATCAATCACCTCTACCTTTACCACTGAGATGCTGACCCTCTATACTATACCAATAATATGCATTTGAACCATGCTGATACTCCTCTTTATGTGGTCTGCCACACTTCCTGCATGTAGGTTGAGGTGGTAACCCTCGACTAGCACCCCTATGAGGTCATAAATTTGGTGCTCTAGAAGTCTAACTCTACTCATACCTGTGCCTCAAGAACTGACTCGGAGCATTAGATGTGGAGCGCATAGCTGACTGGGTCTGCCTAGCTAGCCCTCTACTAGTGGAAGCTCCACTGTTTCCCTGATACTAGTTGGCCGTCGTAGCCCTTTTACTTTGCCCCCTCTTGTTATCTACCTCACAATTACATTGATCCTCCTCCAACTGCTAAGCGCGTGCCATGATTCTTACTATATCCAAATTTTTATTCATAGCAATAACAGAAATAAGGACCTTCTAGGGACCCACGAGGCCATTCACAAAGCGATGAATCTATTTTTCTTGTGTGCTAACCACCTCAGGAGCATATTATGACAATTGTGTAAACCGCAAACAATACTCCTTGACACTAATATTACCCTACTTTAAGGATAGAAATTCATCCACCTTTCTCTCTCTGAGCTCTAATGGCATTAAATGATCCATGGAGGCTTTTGCAAATTCTGTCCAGATAGCTGGAAGAGCTTCTTGACCTCTCGAGGCAACCCATGTATTATACCAATTAATAATATCGTTTAGTAGATGGGCGGCTAATTCAACTGCATCTGTATTCGATACCTACATCACCTTACAAATTCTATAAGCCTCATCAATGAATTGTTGAGAGTCCTCTACAAGCTTAGAACCTGTGAATTCTGGTGTATTCATACGAAGGAAATCTTTGATCTTAGATTCAGCTATCCCTCTCTGTGTAGCAATAGGTACTCCCACATTCTATCTCTGGGCCTGAGCAACGACCAACTGTGAAAGTAACTATATTGCTCCCTTAAGATTTGGGTCTGAGGCACTTGGTGGCGGGATAGGAACTACCATTGGAACAACGGGAGGTGCAGAAGCCCCTGTAGGTCCTTCCGTTCCGAGCATTTGAGAACCTGAAGGTATAAAACCCAACAAACTTTCTTGAGTCCTATTTAGATCCAGTAATACGGGAGATTACCAGTAGTGGTTGCCTCCCGAGTAGTGCTAGTAGTGGCCTGCTGGGCTACTTTATCCTTTTCTGTAGCAGACATGGTTTGTAGCACAACTAAGTAGAATAGGAGTCAGAAGTAACTTTCTATGACTTAACCCTATTGTAAGATCTAGATTAAAAATGAAGGTCAAATTTCTAATTATCCATGTAGTTCCTTAATTATTAATGTGGCGCGCAACACATCAATAAGTAAGGTCCTACTAGAAATGATTTCATAGACTCCCTGGGACAAGTGAACCTAGTCTTTGATACCAAGTTTGTCACGCCCCAAAATGATAATAACGGACAAGAACCGTATACACCTATCTTACATGCACTCTATGACGTATGCAAGATTAAAGGATAATGATGAGCAGGATATCCAATAAGAGTTGTATATATGCATGAGGAGGTTACGTTATCAAAAACTGTACAATACAAAATTGCATGATGTCTATGAAGCCTCTAGTCAGTTTAACACACTGTACTAAAAGTAACTAGTTGCTTAAGGCCCGACATACCCAACTAGAGTCCTGTACACATAATCAAAATCCTAGACTGGCTCCAGAAAGAAATAGAACTCACCAAAATATTAGTTGAAAGCGGCAATAGGGCATAATGTGGACGTCTGCTATCCTGAGGATCTGAGCCTGCATCAATATAATGTAGTGCCCCCAGAACATAAGTACATAAACAACATGTACTGGTATGAAAGCAGACAGAATAACAGTTGGACAAGTACATAAACTCATATGAGTCAAATATTGAAGTAAAAATGTATGAGCCAACAGTAACACGAATAAGATATGAACTAGTAAACTATGCACCGGTCTTACTAGCATATTGTGTAATGTTTAGAAAGGCGTTCATTATAATATAGGGCCTGTAATTTGCCTAGGTGATGTATTCATCCTATAAGTAGTACAAATGATCATAAAATAGCTTACCGAAGGCAATCTGAGGCAAGTATAAAGCATATGTTGCTCAAATACTTGTTGCTATGATTCCATATATATAACCATAATTGCAATCTGTAACCAAGTACGCCCCACCCAGGAGCTCACTATAAAGGTATGCCCACAGGCCATATATGCCATATGTTGGCTCAGGTCATGAGAAACCAATACACGACGTTCTAGCTGCCTTCAAATACAAATGATGCCACAAAGGCGAGTACGTCCAATGGTTGAGCTCACTGTAGTGGTCTGATCTCGATCTTGTGCACAGAATCACGTCGAGCGATATGCCAACCCAAACCTATGTACCCTCATGTCGTTAATATTTATCAGATAATGCCTTGAAGGCCTATGACATGTGAGTTACGATAATGATCGTCTAGCTAACATATACAAGTGCAACTATACTGTTACTATTTAGTTTTACTCCTAACTTGTGATATACGTATATATATTGTGGATTAAGGACTTCAAGTATAGAAACTTATGATAATATGGAAGTATCATGAAAATTTAACACAAAGAGGGAAAGATAGATACTTATAAGCTTGATGATAGAACGAGGGAATGATATGCAAGGCAATATAGAGAGTCCCCTAATGGGAAAGAACGTAAGACGTAGGGTGGTGCCTTAGCGGCGAAGGAAGGTTTAGCTTTACATACCTTAATGCTTTATTAACTACGATAGTAATTTGAGCCTCAAATAATTTAACCCGCGATATTGAAGCCTTTATCCTTCCAACCACTAGCAGCTTCTATTCGATACGCAATTCACTAGCTATAAGAATAACATATATGTCAATCAATAATCCATAGGAGCATTTAGTAACTTATTCCTCTAATCTTTACTTATGCCCAAAATTAATTGAATTCCCTAACAAGAATCTGGAATGAATTCTAACTTTCTCAGCTTATGCAATTCAATACTAAATTCACTCAATTGATAGAAATCCCTAAAAACTCCTCTTTTATTAAATTTCCCAGTTTCCTTTTTTTTTTTTTCAAGAACTCAATTCAAAGAGTAGTGCAAAGAAATTAAACATCACCAAATACATATCTATAATCATATCCAAAAATAGGATAAGAAATTTACCTCTTGGAGTTCAAATTTCCAACTAGAGATTGTTTAAACTAATTCTTGAGATACTTTGGAGTAGCCACAAAATTTCCTAGCTCATATGCTCCTTAAGGCTACGGGGATCCCTTCTCCGATGTCTTTTTTCTTTCTTTCAATAACTTTACTTTTTATTTCTTTTGATGTCACAAATGGAAAGGAAATAAAAGAAAAAGTGATAGGTTGCTTTTGTTCCTGGAATTGCTTTCAGTGAACTCCTTTCCCCTTTTTATATCTTAACCCTATTTTGAGGGAATTATAATAAAAAAGTAAATAAATAAAAGAAAAGATGGTCCCCACCTACCTTATTTTTAATAATAATCATAGAAAATATATAAGGGGAATATAATTTAATTATTTTAACATCCACTACTTAGATAGATAATTATATATGCACCACCCTTCATAACCTTGATCTTATGGTTTTTATAATATTAATTTATATTCAAAAAAATTTTAGGTGTAACATATTATTTATGAAAAAATACCTTTTTTCCTTTGTTTTTCAAGCTTGTGACGATAGTAATCTCTTCAACGTCGTCTATAGATGGTACATTTTCTGTTTTGAAAACTCCTACTTCCTGATGCCGTTAAAATTAGTATGGTATATGGTTATGAATAATTTTGATAATATCAATCTATGATAAGTAAAATGTTTATTTATAAAAAAAAATACCCCTTTTTCTTTGTCTTCAACATTTGGCATGATATTCATCTCATTAACTTGCTCTTGTGATGGTTTATCTCCAATGTTGAACCTTTCAAATCATGATTCTTTTGATTTTATTATAGAAGATATGTAAGATTAAATTTGAAAACATCAATTTGGACTAAAATAATAGGCAGAAATAACCTTAATTTGATTCCAATTTATATTTATTTTGACTGCTCCCTTTTCTACCGGAAGGTTTGATTCTTCACCGTCCTTATATAATAACACAAACACTGATGGCATCCAAAATAAGATTATTGTTTTTTAATATGAAATGAAATATTTTATCTAAAGATATTCAATAATGTACTTTTGGGAAAAATTAGTTATCACACAGTTATGTATATCCTCTAACACAGGTAATACAGTTGGAGCATGTTATCTAATATACATATTAGTGTTATGTGTATATGTTACAATATACACATCTAATTGTATTTGTGTAGTGTAATATACATAACACAGTTATGTATATTCTCTAACATACATAACATATTGTTAACTAACATACATAACTAACATACATAACACTGTTATGTACGTTAACTAACATACATAACATAAGTCACTGTTGTTATGTAAATATACATGACATTTTCATGTATTATATATAATATACATAACACATTGTATGTATATTGTATAACATAAGTTAATCATTTATGTACATTATAAAACATGCATAAAAAATAACAAAAAATATATAAGACAGTTATAATTCAAAAAATATATAAATACACGAATATAAATAACAAAGAAATACAAATTCATTAATTATATAATGTAAATCAAATTTAGTTTACCTTTTCATTTTTTTGTTTGTTGTGTTTCAACATTTGCATGAGTTCAGCGTGTTGTTTACCTATTTTGTCATTTGAGTCTTCATGTTGTTTAACAATTAGATCATGAAGAAAGTTAAATTTTTCGTCAACCTGCATAATCAATGACTGTAAACATGTTAATATTTTGTAAAAGTATTTTATAGTGTTCACCATATGAATAAACTTACATAAGAATGTAAAGATAATTTTATCTTGTCCCATTTTTCATCAAAATTGTCCTGATGAATAGACTTGCTGGATGATGATGGAGTTGTCTTTGCGACATGAACACGCTCTAAATCAGAAGGTGGTATTTTTTTAGTTGGCACAGTTCTTCTTGAAATAGTAGATGGTGTTTTCTCGTGATCTTGCTCCTCGACAGTTTCAGCATCAAAACGAACTGTCCTACGCCTCTTAGTAGGTTGGCTGATGCATCTGTAATCAAACCTGTCTTCTTAAGAATTTCTGTAGGTGGAACTGTACTAAAATCCTTAAAACCTTGTATGTAGAGGTTCGAATGTGAATGTATATCGACAACATGTCTTTTACCAGTACGATCGACAACAGTTTCACGTGAAAATGCAGATTCAACATTGTTTAATTCAAAGCCCTCAGTCATTGGCAATCAAGTCTTTGCACTTCTTCACGAGTTGTCCGTAAATTGTTGTGTATAAATTGTTGAGCAATAAAAAATGGCAACATTAACACTCTGTTAAAGTCAGTGCTTTGAAATATAAACATAAACTCGAAATAATATAGTACATGCTTACCTTGCTGAACATACTACACATAAATTTCTCGTACTTTACTTTGATTTCAACCATCTTTCAGTTAAAAATACGTGAAATTACATTTTCCACCCGCTCAGCAATATTACTGTCTACCTCTGAACAACATTCATACATCCAAACATTCAGCACATGAGGCATTCCCCCCCATCGAGTATAGTTATTTCTCAACCAAAAATTTTGTCTCCGTGTTGCAAGAAGCTTTTGAAATGAACTCTTCCCCCATGAAAATTGTTCATACCTACTATTCTCAACCATCACAAAATCTGATCTGCTAATAGTCGCATCACATATTTGTGAATGCAGAAAAGTGTGGATGAAGTAAAGTATTGACATGTTCAAAGCATCAATATTATTGTCAAAATTTTTCAACTTGAATCATTGTATAAAAAGACACCTTTTAAGCAAATTTTTTGAAGCTGGAAAATACTTCGCCACTAATACGAACTTTGATGATTTGGTATAAATGTGTTTCTCGATGTTCCCTGTACATTTAAGTCCAGATATAATGCAAACTCAATAATAGAAAACTTGAGAATGGTTCCCTGCACGTAAACGTGAATTTCCTCCAGGTTGTCTTGCTCTATCTCAAGCATAAGTAAGCATTTGAATATTTGACCCTGATAATTAACTGCGGCATGTCTAGAAATGAACCAAAAATTATTTGACGGAACAGATTTAGAACTTCTTCATCAAGATAATTCTTTATGGTTGCTCCAAAATTTCGGTTGCAATAACTACCGAAATGCAATGGATGTGCGGGGATATTTTTTATTTTATATTTCCTACCCTATTGAAAATGAAACAAGACATCATATGTGAGCATATGTTTTCAATACATATACAACACTTATGTATATTAATAACAAATACATAAAAAAATAAAGTGTGTGAACTATAGATTCAATAACACATCTAACAACATATCACAACTGATGTATATATTAACATATACATAGATGATGTCCATTGCCTCAATTTCTCATAGCAAAATTGAGAACATATACATAGAAAAACAGATGTAATGAACTAGACATCTCACTAAAAGTTTAAAATCATATGGTAGTTTTTGTATATGTAAGTCATATACACATGAAATGTCTAGTGACTCAAACTAACATAACAAAACATATTACCAAACATAACTTATGTATATTTACTGAATAAAGTATGTGCAATACATACATATTAATGTACAAATACCCATTAATCATTTATGTATATGAACTATATAGATAATTGTAGTTCAAACAAACACATCAGCACATATGTATATGCCTAATATATATAAAGATTTGTTTTGTATTTGCGCATGCAACTTCTGAGAGAAATTCAAACTCATTAAAAAAATCATAATCTATATAACAACTAACAACCATTCCATATTAATTAACAGATTTAAAACCTTATATTACTGAAAAAAAAAAAAACTCAAAATAAAATAAAAAAAATCAAAATTGAAAAAATCATAAATACCTTTGGAAGACGTGGACGTGCAATATCATCTTTTTTGAATTTTCTTGAGGATTCTCCAATTGATTTTTTTTACTTTCCAGTATCAACTTTTTTCGATTTTCCAGCAACAACCGTTTTAATCTTTTTCATCTTGTTGGGGTCGTTACGATATTTAAATCTGTTTTCATGAATCTTAGGTTCCTCGTAATCAAAAACTCCAGGAATGAACCCAACTACGAAATTTGTTTGTTCATTATGCTCTACCTGAGTTAAACCTAAACTAAAAGGAGAATCATCCATTTACTAAGAAAAAAGGAGAATCCAGATATAACAACTAAAATTTGGTAAAGTAGAAACCCAAAAAATTACTTAATCAGAACATACAACAAAAAGTTCAATCGAAAATCTCCAAAATCGGTTAACTAAAGATAGAAGAAAAATTACTAACCTCAAATCTTAAAAATCATAATGATAAAAGGAGATTAAGTTAAAATTGAATGCTATCAGTTGAATTCAAAGACGACTGATTTCAAAATGGTAACGTTCCCTTAACTGAAGCCTTTTTATAGGAGAAAAGGCGGTGAAAATAAGAGGAAAGAAAGAGGAGTACTTTTGTATATGTAGTTTTAGATAGAGAAACATAAAAGATGAGATTTTTATAGTATTTTTAGGGAGTTGGGATTTTTTGTAATATTGAAAATATAAGTTGTGTATTTTTATAATTTTTAGTTATTTTTATATGGACTGCAAATATCTTAGCTCAATCTCATCTAATTACAGGCTTGATCGGATCAACTCAATAGACCTAACCCATGTTGATGGCTCCAGATGTAGCACTTATATGCCTATTATAGAGGATCAATTTTTTGGTTATTTAAATATTTTAATTTTAACGTGTATAATGACTCATTTACTAGAATTTGTATTTAATGTGCCTAGAAATATTTAAAACAAAATTGATATTATTAAAAAAGAAATTGGTAAACTGAACCAGAAAAAGCAAAAATAGCTGTTTTTGTTTCGTTTTTTATAAATCCGAACCAAACTCACCATGAACATCCAACTTAGTCATGAATTCACCCATTTGACACCCCTTTGAGCACTATTGGACTAATTTTAATTTGATTTATGGATAATTACACAAATCTCCACTAAGATATTGACGTTGTTACATATGCCTAGTTTGTCGTTTTAAATACTACTCCTTCCATCTCAATTTATGTGATATAATGTTTGAATACGTATCAAGTTTAAAGATGAAAGAACAATTTTTGAAATTTGTGGTTTAAAACAAACGGCATAATTGCAACTTCTCCAAATATATTGACCATTTTCAAACTCCAACCCCAGATCAGGATAATCAACCGCCCCTGGTCGTCGACCAACCCCCAGCCGCCGGTCCATCGAATCAGCCCCCACAGGTGGTCCCCTATCCGTATCAACTGGATGAAGTGATTCGGCGGGGGGGGGGGGGGGGGGGGGGGGGGGGGGGGGTGATTCCGTTCAGTCTATCCAGCAAAGGCTCCTAGCCAAATACTCCTATACTCCCCCTCTCGGGATCATGTACCTGACCAGGTTTGATTCACACTCCACGTTCTGAGAAAGATTTATCATCCAAAAAGAGGAAAAAACGAATCATGTCTAAAGAAATGCGTTGAGAAAAGGCAGATGTATAAAACCTTTCAACGAGATAGTGCCTTTTCAACTCTCTCAAAATGGAATCTATTCCAAACAACGCTTTCAATCCGCCGAAATGGAAGGCTTTCACTTATGGAACGTAAATTCAAGGGATACTCGTCGAGTGGACCCAAATAGAAAGCTCCTTCTTTACTTTTCTTCTCTGGAGTCAATTCAATAAACGCAAGCCAAGTCAGTCCTTAACGGTGATGATAGCGGGAAGAAACATGGATGTACTAGAACCAATATATCATTATCTTATGGATATTTTAGTTCTAATGCTCTAACTGAGAGTTATCATTGTTTAGTAGCTTTAGTTCTGTATAATGGAACAATATTGAATCAAATTACAAAGACCATATTGAGAAAAAGATATATACTTTCCAGATAAAATGAAAATATGATTGATGTCACTAAAAAGAACAATATTTCCAATTTCTGATCACGCGATGTGATATGTAGTAATGGAGATATGAAGGGGAGGAAAATTTGGAAATAGGGTTCATTGAAACGCTTGTTTCTTCCATATTTTGCACCCCAGTGCACTGGGAAATATGCTAAGATAGCAGCTGGTTTACCATCAGATTCTTGACGAAGGGGCTACTATGGAAGAAATCTGCAAAATTCTGTACATAAATTTAATGATTGAGAAAGAAAGTAGACAAGTTATTACCCACCTGTTCTGCAAATTCTGTTAAGCAGACAATGGTCATTTGCAGTTTCAACTGTATAAGCTTTTGTTTGAGTATAACACCGTATGAGGATGTCATCAAGCTACGACAGGTACCATGGTGCAACACGATGCTTAGAAGTTATAACATTCAGTACCTCAGACAAACAGCAGGTTTAGTATAACATTCAGTACCTCAGACAAACAGCAGGTTTAGTACATACTCTCCTTCCACATATACCAGCAGCTATCATCAATAAGAGCAATTCATTTCATTGACAAGACAAATGTGATCCTCGTTACGAAATGAGTCGAATCATGAAGGCACATACATTGAAAATGAAAATGAATTAGCCAGTAAAAACTCAAAACAAAAATGAAAGATTTCGGAGAAACTGTCAACTAAACCGGGAGAGACAAAAGGAACAAGCTCAAGTAATTCAGGCAGAAGGCGGCAAATAAACAGGTAACCAAAAGTCAAATCACTCAATCTCAAGTTGAACAATATTCAAATAAGAAAATTCTTGAACCCCTTTCCTGCAAAGATGGTGGTAAAGAGAAACATATTAGAAAGATTATCCATACAAAGATGGGAGAGGACGACTTACATGTCTACAAATTACTCAAAATAAGTGAAACCACAGAATTCACAAAATATAGACTTTGTTTCCATATTGACGTTTTCATTAAAATAAATGGAAGTAATAAGCGAGAATGGAAAAATCCTCTATCATACCAAAACTGAATTCAGTTTCTCATGTGAAGGTTGATACAAGACTAAGTGTGTATCAAGAGATTCAAGCCAACACAAGAGCAACAAGATGAACAACAAGGTGCTAGTGAATCGAAATAGGCCACTCACGGCTCCACTAGACTTTAGATTTAGTTTTTGAACAAGAAAAGAGATGAACACAAGAACAACAATGCTAGTGAATCGAAAGAGCCCCACACGGCTTCACTAGACTTCAAAGACCAACAATAATACAACGATAACAAAAGAGATGAATAGATAGTTTGACATATAATATTCAAGAATCTAAGAACCCTAACCACATGTAAGGACCCTAAGATTAATGAATGTTAACACCAAACTCTTACTTGGACCAAGAGGAATTCAAAGAACCCCAAGATCCTAGTTTCTAGCCAAGATACAACACAAGTATCACTCTACTTGTGAGTTTCGGTTTTGGCTTCTCCAAAATGGAAGAGAGAAGTCAAAATATTACTGGTGTTTGTAGTCACCAATATCATGAATGAACTAAAGAGGATTGGCCCTAACACATGGCTTATATAGTCAATTATAAAGGAGGGACAAAAGACCAAGACACCCTTGGCATTAAGCGAACGGGTTTGGGTTGCTTTGGTAGGCCTCTTCACACTTTAATAAGTATAGGCCCTTAGATGGGCTCACAAGGGCCTCACACACGGCCAAGGATGTGAACAAGGCTTAGAGTCGTTGCAACTCATGTGCTTGGCTTCGTGTGAAAGGTCTCGAGCTAGGAATTCCCGTATCAAAGGTCCTCCTTTTTTTTCCATTCCCAATAATGTTACAATACAAAAAGAAACCAAATACTTCCAAAAAGGCGAAAAGGAGATTTCCATCCAAAACAGCAAAAGAAATCTACAAAAACGAAAAAGAGAGTGCTTTACAGCAAACCTGCCTTCATGTTAACATGAACTAATAGTTCTACCAGAAATCACCACAACAACATGAACCCTCCACAAAATGATGAAAACAATTCCGATCCCTCACAATGATTTTGCGTCCTGTGATTTTTGAAATGAGCTTTGTGACAGCATGACAATCTGGATAAACACGTAGATTCTTGACAATCTTGATTGAATCTCCTACCTGTGTACTAATTAGCCCATAAGCAATGGTTAATCTTTCACTATGAACTGCAAGTGATTGCTGCTTCTCAACATCCCCAATATTATGCAAGACTATATCAGTCTGTGGCAAGTAACCATGAGCGTCGAGCCACTTGTTCATCTCCTCAAGCATTATGTAGATTTCTTTGCTTTTGGGATGCTTCATATCACCCGCAAGGAACTCATGCACTTTATTATTTACCTCAATGGAGCTACAGCCAGGTTCCTTGTCAAACCCCGCCTCTCTTCATCAATGCCCTCACCTTTGCCACCCCATCCCAATCACCAGAAGCGGCATATATATTGGATAGCAGAACATAACTTCCTGGAGTAGCAAGATCCTGTTCGACTAGGAACTCCATAATTTTCTCCGCTAGCCTTATGTCACGATGAATCCTACAAGTAGTCAGTAGCGTAAAGAAGGCCTTGATAGAAAAGGTGGATAAATTACAGAAACATGAGTTTTTGACTCTTTCGCGAAGCAAACAACGTATTTCCATTCCTTTTAACTAGACAAAAAAAACTTAAAAGTTTTTTGTTCAGGTTCTCTAAAACATTTTCTTCATTCTTGAGACACGCTAGATCCCTTTTAAATAATTCGTCAGAGGAAAGAGTTTTTGTTGTTAAAGAACTGCACGACTCGACATAGCGTTGCTTAGGCAAGATAAAAGTGATGCACCCTTGGGATGAAATTGTACCCACCGTTGTTTGAAAGAGACCGCGAATCAATGAACCTCCCAACTCCACAAATAACTCCTTGTTGATACGATTTTGGATAGCAACTTCCAAGAACAAATAATTCATCCCCAACAAAAACAAACATTACGTGTATCTACGGTTCATTCAATCGCTTCTATCCAGCCTAAGTAACGCTATGTCGAGTCGTGGGAGCACATTAACCACTTTAACAACAAAAACTCTTCCTCCGACGAATTGTTTAGAATGAACCTAGTGTGTCTCGAGGATGAAGAAAACATTTTTAGGAAACTTTGGACAGAAAGCTTTGAGATTTTTTGTCTACTTAAAAGGGAGGGAAATACGATGTTTTCTTCTTCGCGAAAGGGTCAAAAGACTCACGTAATTTTCTGCAATTTATCCACCTTCCCTATTAGGGCCTTCTTTACAGATTGCTAGTCCAGCCCAGTGCCAAAAATAAAAAGACCCATCATCCAACTGATCTCTCTCGAACCAATCACACTCAACAATTCAACAACATCATACAAGTGGAGTCTGAAAAGGATAGAGTGTAGGCAGACCTTGTCCCTACTTCATAGGAGTAGGGAGGCTGTTTTCGGAGTACCTTCAGCTGAGTACAACAAATCAAAGTAGGTATGAAACAGGAAAAAAAGAAACATAACAACTAATAAGGGATTAGTAACAACCACGATAGTGGATAACCTAAACACAATAAACAAAACATGATATAGAAATCAAAAGCAAGACACACGAGAATAAAGATAATACTACAATAGGCACCACCAAGACTAAATCCCTCTAAAAGCAAGAGAACACACTCCTACCTACTAACCTTCTACCCAAATACACGATACCTCCACACTCTCCTATCTAAGGTCATGTTCTCGATAACTTGAAGTTGCGCCAAGTCTCGTCTAATCACCTCTCCCCAAACTTCCCATTGAATTACAAAACATTGTCTTCCATTAAAAATCGTATTAAGTGTCCCTTCAAATCCTTAGACTAAGAAAATATACACGAGAATTTTCAGCCTCAAATCCAAAATTTACAGCTAGACTACTCTATTGTGTTTTTCCAATCAATTCCATTAGTACCTCAACATACTATTATGACATGTATTAGAGATGGAAATACCATATTACAACACATAATCTCTATCCAAAAACCTGCTCAGATAGAACCACCAGTTTACCTCGTCCAAGTTTCGATAACTTCATTGCAAATTACGATAAAGTAACTATTTTTGGAGGTTTTCATAAATGAAATCAACCTTCAATGAACCGAGCTTTAGAATTCATATCCATGACATTGAGATGAAAATATCACATTTTAAGTTACAAGAAGACAACTGCGTAAGTGGAAATCCGCAACAATATGGTAAAGGGTGATTTACTTCCTATCCAATAACAAAATTACAAAAGTAAACAAGGTTTTCTTAGGTCAATATACACCCCTTAAGAAAAAACATTCAAGGACATAAATTAATAACTACTTTCCACTATTACCCTTTAGAATTCTAAAACTCTCAAACACAATCTAACAAAAAAATTCTAAATTTGCATAAAATAGAAATTTTCAGTTAAAAGGTTGAATAATATGCTGCAAGAGAATCAAAATCCACACACACACGCACACAAAAAGAAAAGCAAATCAATCAACAAAAAATTACATGATAAGCACAAGTGATGCATCAAAGTTTGCAGATAAAATTCAGCATAGCAGAAAATATACATGTATATACGAGCTTAACTGTTGTATGGTGAATATGTAAAAGGAAATTAGGTGGAGGAGGAACTGTTAAAGAGTCGGCCTTTCAAGGGTTTTTGCGGCGGTTTTGTCAACGAACGCGTCTCGGCCGGATTGACTAACCTAACCAAACCTTAAGGAGGCTTTTCCATGTGAGCAACAACCTGTTATTCAATTACCTTACCAAGGGAAAGAAACATGACTGGCTTGAATTCACTAATGAGCCCATTTGGGCAGAGGAGACATTCTCAACTGGCAAAGACCGTTTTAACGTTTGGTGGCACGTTGTTTGGGACTTGAATTGTCTAACGGAGTACTGAAACTGAACAGTTCAGCGCATTAAGTGTATTTTTCTTTTTAAAAAACCTCTTAAAACATCTTTAAAATTCTGAATCAGTCCGACATGAAAAAAAGTTTGAATGAGCTAAATAATTATTTTCTCAAAAATTTCAAATTTTATTATTTTTTCTAAATACGCTGTTCTCCCACCTCTCTTCACACTTCTTTTCACATTGCTCTCTCTTTTCATGTTTCTCTCTCTTCCTCTTCCTCTTCACATTATTTTCCTTCTCTTTCAGTATGATTTACCAAAATTATTTATAAATATTTTTATTATCAATTTAAGCTTGCTGCTTAATATTCATGCTCTACTCCAGAAGATATAATTAAATCTTCAATTAAAATCATGTTTAATTTTTTTAATTCATTACGTATAAAATAAAGGTGGAAAAGATTGACATGTAGTTTGTTTTGCTTCACTTTAGTTTTTGTAAGAATGCGCATAGATGTATATTGTTGTTTTGCTCATCGTGTAGGTTAGAACATATAAATGAATGAAATAACAAATATTAGAACGTTTAAGATTAGAAGTGGAACACTTTAATTTATTCTTTTGCTACTTTGTACATTCCTAAATCAGGGGTCTATAGGAAATATCCTACTTGTAGAGTTTCATACTACTCCGTCAAAAGACATTGATTGAATTGATAATTTCGGGATGAAACTGAAAGTGGTTGTATGATATAATATTTTTCAGATAATATGATATTTTATAATTTTTTTAATTTTAAATTACATATTTATTACAAATAAATAAATTACGTATATTCAGATGTTAAAAAAAACAAACAGTCTTAATCATTGAGTATTCAAATCTAGAAACAACATCTTAATCATTTAGACATTCATTCAGATTCAGACGTCTTAATCTTAAAAAAAACAAATGCACCGTGACTACTACTCCCATAATTATATATATGTGTGTGTGTGTGTGAGAAAAGACATCTTTTTCCCCCTGAACTTGTCCTCCAAATTCACTTTAACACCTAAACGTAACTTTCATTTATTTACCCCCTTAACATATTTAAAGTGAGTTATTTTCATCCCTCAAGCTTAAGTAATTTTTTTTCTTTAATATATATATACACACCCCTTGCCTCTCACCCCACTCTATCTTCATCTTCTTCATACCCCTCAGCCCCCCCTCGCCCCCCATCCCTGTTTTCTTGTATTTCTTCTTACAGCCCACCTCAATTCCTTTTCTCCTTCTTCTAATTCTCCATATCCATCTTCACTTCTATTATCTTCATTAATTTCTTCTAGAAAGAAAAAAATGTGTGTGAAAAGTTATGAATTTTAATGTGTTAGAAAATAATTTTGGAAAAAAAATTCTTTCAATACATGATTGTTGAACTAAATTATTTATGTGATTTTTCAAGAAAACTGTTGTTGGATTTATGAGATTGCCCTTTGTATCCACCATTATTGAACCTTGAAGACAAAAAAAATGAGTTTGTTGAATTTGTGGTTGATGTTCAAATTGATTATTGTGGTTTTCTGATGACGATGTGAAGTTGTACTTGAATTTTGAGTTTGATTGATATGAATTTTGCTAGTTTAATTTTGTATCCGCTATTGTTGAAGCTTGAAAAAACTTGAAAACAAAAAAATTGAGTTCGTTGAATTCATGATTGATGTCTAAATTGATTATTGGAGTTTTCTGATGATGTGTAAAGTTATGCCTGAAATTTAAGTTTCTTGAATTGATGGTTTGATGAAGAAATAATTGGTGTTTCTTGAATTGTTGTTTCTTGCATTGGTTGTTTCTTGCATTGGTTGTTTCTTGAATTGGTAATATGCTTTAAGTTTGAAGAAGATAGAAAATGGAGGTGAGGGAAGAGGTGGGGTAGTTTGAAGAAGATAGAAAGGGGGGAGGGGGGCTGCGTTGCAGGGTAGGGGCGGGGTGGGCGGGGTAGGTGGGGGTGTGAAGAAGAAAGAAAATGAGGGTGGGAGTGCCTTTTTTATTTAATAAAATACTAGCAAAATATATATTTTTTATTTTTTAAAAAAATATATATAAAAATAAAGTGTGGGGGGTTAATTTTTTTTTTTAGAAAAATTGGACTTCTTACATGGCAATGATGTGGCTCCGACGTGGCGTTGACGTAGCGTTGATGTGTAGGCGAGTGTAACACACTCTCCGTTGTGAGAGTGGTATTCGGTATTGAGGGGTGAAAATAATTCACTTTAAAGATGTTAAGGGGGGTAAATAAACGAAAGTTAAGTTTAAGTGCTCAAGTGAATTTGGAGGACAAGTTCAGGGGGGGAAAGATGTCTTTTCTCTCTCTATATATACGTATATGTATGTATGTATATATGTATGTATGCTCATAAAAATATTGAAAGCCGAATAAAACACATAAAATAGTTCAATTTACTATAATTGAAGATAACAGAAAGCATGGAACTAGTTATATGCAAATTACTATGTCTAAAAATCATAATAATCATGGTATACTAAAAGTTTGTTTGAGATCATGCTTGAATTATATATGACATGCTAATTATTCATAAATCTAGAATCATGTGTTCATAACACGCAAACATATACCAAAACCTAATTTAAAATTATGCATAAACTGATATCAATGATTATAAAATATCTACAAACACAATTCACTAAAAGAAATTATAAGGCTGATATACTTGGGATTTTGTAACACCCCGTATTCAAGTACGTGTATTGGCGTATTCAAGTACGTGTATTGGTCTTATTTATATGGAATTAATTTTTTTTTATTTTCTTTATACCGGAATTTGCCCGTCGATGGTTCCATACGAAGGTTATTGAATAAGCTTTCCAACGATATAAAGATTTCCAAAAATGGATAGGTTGTTGATATAATCGAGCACGTTCGAAACTATAAAACGGTGGCCGGGATATTGGGAATAATAAATGTGCAGGAAATTTCCTGCACACAAACTACTGAGGCCAACCAATTTTTTGGGCCAACTTTGAACGATCATAACTCCCTTAATATAATGAACTGGGAGAGATGCGACCTATGAAAAGAAAGATCTTTGAGTCTTATTTCCAATTCAATTGGTTTCATCCAAATCCAACGTCTGAGTAAGGAGTTATACTCGTTTTACTTCAGCCTCTCAAAATAGATTTTTAGAGTCAACTTCAAACGACCATAACTCCTTGTACAGGAAGAACTGGGTGGCCTACTTTATATGAAATGAAATCCCTTTGAATTATCTTTCCAACGATACCAATTTCACCCAAATCCGATATCGGAGCAAAGAGTTATGGTCGATCTATTTTAGCTTATCAAAACAGTCCACCAAAGGACAGATTTGACATTATTTAAATTTTAAAGGCACTTTGGTCATTCCCTATGATATTATGGATGGGAATATGTGTATATATACATGTATATGAGTTCAAAAACTCATTTTCATCATCAATCATTGAGAAAGAACAAACCCTAGCCAAATTTGACCTTTAAATTACTTTTGATTCAACCGTGGAAATTCTAAAGTAATCCGATAACTGCGTTTATCATCTCGAGAGCTTCGAACGGCACCTATTATTTGTGAAAACAGGATTGCATAATCAAGAGGTGAATTCTAAGGTATGAATATTGTTTGCCTTTGTTCTCTTCCATATGTATATGTGTGATAGAGGATTATATGTATTGGTTGTTATTGAAAGGTGATGAAAATAGGGTTATGGACTATTTTGCATGGTTTGGTTGTATTGAATTGTGGAAGGTGGATATGGTAATTGAGTTATGGAAGGCGTATATGGTGATATACTATTGAATTGATGATTATTTATGTCTATGGCTCAATTTGGTTTAATGGATTGGTTGGAAGGATAAATGAATCCAAACTTGATATTGGAGGATGTTGTATGAATATGCATGGCATGAGAATGTAATTGGAGTATAAGAGGGTTAAAGTGACACCCTTTATGGTGTAATTAAGGTTTACTACTTAACCACTAGTTTGGTGAATTCAAATAATTGAATTGTGACATTTGGTCGCTAATACTAGATTGCTATATATGTTCATTGTAGATAAGTAATCCGAAAAGACAAGAAGTCAATTTGGGACTAGTATTGAAGGTTGACAGTCAGGTATGTAAAGCATACTCTATACCATATCTTTGGCATGAAAGTGAACAATTGTTCTATTAAGAAAGTTTCCAAAGTTATTCAGTAACATGTGATCCATAATGATTTTGTATGATGTCCTACGTTACCAATGAACTTGTTTCCACCCTACAAGATGTCAAGACATTCCAATACTTACTTGTTTTCCAAATCTTACATATTTATTGCACTAATGAATGTCATAAGGTATCCGCTTACTCGAACAAGATCCATGTACTATTAATGACTCCAAAACGCTTCATTGATATACCAATAAGTTCCTACTTCATTGTTATGTCATTGATGACTCCAAAACACTTTATTGATGTGCCAATGAGTTCTTACTTCATTGTTATTGCATTGATGGTCTATTTATATGTCTCTTATTGATGTATCATTGTTTCAAAGTATCAAAAATGTGGTGGCGACCGAAATAACAATCTCAAAGATTAATTGAACTAAGTGATGGAAGTTCTCTCTTATCGGGTGGTATCCCAGGGGCATAAGCCTATCATGGGTCGATCCCAGTTGATATGTACTGGAGGCAGCCTAATGGTCATAGTACAGTACAGTAATGGTTACAAAGATGATAAGAACGAAGGTAAAGTGATTGAATAAATACAATGTACAGGTTGTCACAAGTTCTAGTAAGTGTGGTCCACTCCTATTACGATTTATTCACTTGTTTCTGATTTCTATTGAGCTCCTATATCATATGTGATTATCTACAGCTTTACATACTCAGTACATATTTCGTGCTGACGTCCCCCATGGGGGACCTGCATTTCATGCTGCAGGCACAGGTACCTCAGCTCATACACCGCATAAGTAGGAGCCAGGATACCCAGCTACTTTTGGTGAGCTCCAGTTTGCTTCGGGGCTTTCCGTGTCATATCCAGTCACTTTTGGTATTGTATAGAAGTTACTTATATGGCGGGGTGTGTCCCGACCTTAGTTAAACTCTGTGTATTGTCTAGAGGCTTTGTAGACCTAATGTACAGTCAAGGTGGTATTTTGTTAATAGACATGATGGCTCCAACGGCCAAGTATTGTATATACATATATATGTGTGCTTGAGCTTATACAGGTGATTATTTCCTTTTATATACGACATGATGTTGTCCGAATTTCGAGTTGTCATAGAGGTATGCATGGTAAGTATAAGGTTATGAGCTAGTTCTCCCGGGCCTCCTCGGTTACGGGTGCCAGTCCGCCCCAATAGGATTTGAGGCGTGACAGATTTTGCCCTAATTCATGATTTCATAAAAATAGACTGGAAAACATATTTGGACATGAGGGAGAAAGGAGGCCCTCATTGAATTCCTACATACTTGGAATTTGGATGAATATTGTTAAGAACTTAGACTTTGAGCTTTTAGAGAAGAAAGACCTAACTTCTAACTTGGGAGAGTCCTAAGCATTTTGATTTCTTATTTTCTAAGTTCTAAAAGAGAATGGGAGAATTAATCTCGACTAATCCCTCTTTAATATCCCAAAGAATATCCTTAAATGACATAGTATGAGTGTTTAATTAGTGTATAAAGAACAAAAAGCCGTTTAAAAATCAAATAGAAAGTTGTTGGTGTCAGTACAACAGCTCAAGTGGCGACCCATAGCCTGGGGGATGAGTTGTAGCCCATTCGTCGATTCAGACCCTTTCTTTCACTTCTTTGTCCATCTTATGAGTCAAGAGTACGATCCTTAACATCACCCACTAGCTTGTAGTGTGAGTAATAGCTACTAACATATTTGACCGTGCTCTACTAAAATATCCATAATCTTTTTCTCTAGAATTGAATTGACAAACGGTCGATGGCATTGGTAAGAAAATTCAAATACATTTAGTTTAGTTTGTATTAGGCTATCTAACTATTCATCTACTAAGATCAATTATTGATTGAAGTTGACCTAAGAAGAATCTTGTACTAAAACTTGGTCAGAAGAGGAACTTCCAATCCAGTTCGGTGTTAGGGACCTCTTATGACCTCAAATCACATCTAATACCACCATTTCACTTATATATATATGGGTCCTTGGTAGTTGATATGTCATGGGATTGGGAAAGGAATATTTTAAATGAATGCTAAAACTTGATAGGTACCCTATGAGTCAAACAACGACTCATAGGTGGATACCACGAGTCATGGCCTCCACTAGTTACCATAGGGAGAAATTTTAATCTTCAAGATCTTTGGGCTAACACTCAGGACGGCTCACCCAATGAGTCATTGGCACTAAGAACGACTCATCGCCTGAGTTGTTTTATGATTTTTTTCAGTTTTCTGACCGATGTTTTATGCTAAGTCTTAAAGTCTCGGGAACTTTTCAGGCGTTACTATTTCCTTTTCTTCAATCATGGCAAGTAATAAACAACTTGAATTTTAGTCCATTTTTGACCCTTGACCTTGAACTAAAATTCTTCCAACATAAGTTCCTATCGAATCAATATAGTCTTTACATTCTTCTTTGCCATGAGTTACCTAAGAGTTGCATGGTCAGTATGCATAATTACTTTAGTGCCATGCAAGTAGGATCTAAACTTCTCAAAGGAATAAAATAAAATAAGCAACTCTTGTGCTATCATAATATGATTTTTTTGAGATTGATTAAGTGCCTTAATAGCATAATAGATATGATGGAGTATCATTCCATGCCTTTGTCCTAGGACTGCTCCTAGCTCCGCTCTACTAGTATTATACATAACCTCAAAAGGCATGGACCAATTGGGTGAAATAATGATACGGGTTGATATCAATTTTTCCTTAAGATACTCAAATGCCTTTGGACACACATAATCAAACACGAACTTCACCTCCTTCTACAATGATTTACACAATGATGTGCGATTTTAGAGAAGTCCTTAATGAACCTACAATAAAATCCCATATTTCCAAAATCTTCAAATAACTTTCACAAATCTCAGTGGAGGCAGTTTTTCAATCACCTTAATTTTTGCCTTATCAACATTGATCCATTTCTTTGAGATCTTATGGTTGAGCTCTATCCTTTCTTTACCATAAACTAAAACCTTTCCCAATTGAGCACTAAATTACATCTTTATACCTCCTCGAGACACTAGATAAATGGGAAAAACAATCTTCAAAGGAGTCACCTTTTACTAAAATATCATTCATGAATCCCCCGATAGCGTTCTCCATCATGTTTGAGAAGAAAGACTGCATACAACACCGAAAGGTCGTTGCTGCATTACATAATTTAAAGGACATATTCTTGAAGGAAAATGTCCCATATGGCTAAGTTAAAATGGTATTTTCTTGGTCTTTCAGAGAAATCAAATTTGATTATATCCCAAATAACCATCAAGAAAGCAATATCATCCTCTATCAATAAGATAGTCTAACATTTAAACCATAAACTACATCGAAAAGTGATCTTTTTTAGTCTATACATTTATTTTTTGATAATCCATGCATACTCACTAGCCTATGACTGGTCTCATCAGAATAAGCTCATTCTTTACATTAGAAACCATACTATTCCATCCTTCTTCAACACACATTAGATCGAACCTACCTATTTACTGTCTATAATAGAGTAGATCATACCTGCATCGAACCACTTGATGATTTCATTTTTAGCAAAGACTCTTACATAGTGGATTCATCCTACACCGATTCTCAATACTATAAATACAATTGAGATCGAGCTGGATTTATGAGTTTAGATTCCCGATGGAATACCAATAAGTCAGCAACAGACGATCTAATAGCCCTTTTGAGCTTCTTCAACATAGATACTAGATCTCAACCTACTATTCGACTAAATATGTTGTAATAATGACTGTCAAGGTATTATTGGCTCCCAAGAAAATATACTAATGTTTGGATGTGAAGACTTGAGCTCAAAGACTAGAGGCTCCTTAATAGAAGGCTTGGCTAGGGTTGTTGCATGGTTATTCAAATCCAAATATAAATTTTTCAAAGAATAAATATAGGACACCATATTGGTGAGTGCACTCACAATATCATCATACTTATCTATATCATCTCCATCAAAGTTCATGATCACAGTTGCTAGTACATCAATATGAAGTCTTTTTTAGTGGGAACTACCAGGGCCTCTTCATCTATCTTATTAATATCTGAGACCACACATATGTCATTTGATTGCTTCATTGATTATCAAACATTAATTATCACTTCCTCATTATTCAATCAAAATTTAAAATTGTCCAATTTTCACGTCAACTAATGCTCGTCTAGTAGCTAGTAATGGTCGCCCCGGTATGATGGGAACATAGAAATTAACTTTATAGTCTAGAATGACAAAATTAATTAAGAAGATAAATGACTTGACCTTTACTAGAAAATCATACAAAGTACCTATAAGCATCTTTACTGTTGGGTCTGTGATAACACTCAACTTACAAGTCAAATTAATTGCAAGGCGATCGTTGTAAGTATAAACCTAAAAAGAGTCAAGGTTGAATCCACGAGGAATAATGCGAATGGTGATCGAGTAAGTTTAAAATGAAAGTTTCTTGCTAAATTCAAATCTAGGATACAAACATTTGGGGGTTTTGAAAGTTTTTGAAACTATAACAACTTTAGGGTTTCTAGAAGACTAACTCGAGGCAAAGAATAATTAGAGTATAATCAATTAGGAATGAATTCTGGGGTAATTCCATTCTAGGTGTTAATTCATGCATAGGTAATTGGGAATTTATCAAAATTTAGTCAAAGATTCGGGTAGGCTAGATTTTAACTCTTAGTGTTAGTCTTTCAACAAAACACTAAATTTCTCTCATGGATTCTTTCGAATACCTCATGAGCATACCTAATTAACCAATCCAAGACCTTAACTTATCATCTGTATTGCTAGGATGATGCCCTTCAATCTAGCTACATCACTTAACATATTTATTTCTAAGACAATGCCAAGGAAATAACTAGTATCAACTAGTTGTTCACTACTACTCATCACCCACATCCCTCTTTCAAGGATAATGTGGGATCCAAACCAATTGGGGCTTTCACCTATAATTTTCTATTCAAATATAAAGTAATAGCAAAACCCATAACTATTAACTAATTAGATAGATAATTAAACAACACCCATGCACTACTCACACCTATTCAAGTATAACCCCAAAAGCAAGAATTAGCTACTCATAATGATAGAAATAAAGATATATCAAAATTTTCACCAAATTGATCAATGAAAGATAAAGAGAATGTGAATCCAAACTTTAAATTTCAATGAATCTTCAGTGGAATTTGCTAATCATTCGCTTAGGAATTACTCTAATGTCTTCTTAGCTTAAGAGTAGTACAATAGGGTTTCAAAGATGACAAAAATTTATGATGGGTAAAGATGGATAGATGATGTTTGATAATGCTCAACTTACACGTCAATTTAAGTTCAAGGCGGTTGTCTTCAATATAATTACCCAAATTTGAGTCAGGGTCGAATCCACAAGGAACAATGTGAGTGAAAATTAAAAAAGTTCAAAATTAAAGTTACTTGTTAAGTCCAAACCTAAGGTACAACTATTTTGGGGGATTTTGAATGTTTCAAAGGTGTAAGACAATTCTTGGGCTTCTAAAGGACTAATTTGAGACTAAGAATAATTAGAGCCTAATCAATTCAGAACGAATCTTGGGTATGCTTTCGTAGGGGAAAGTTATGCATGGGAACGTAATGATTCGGTGAAAATTCTAATCATTAATAATGTGGTAGGCTAGGTTGTAAGTCCTGGAGGCTAGTTTGTCAACAAAGTCTCAACGATGTCACTCATTGACACTTTTGAGTACCTAATGAGTGTGTCAATTAAATCCACCCAACACATCAATTGAGCATCCCTATTTCTAGGAAGATTCCCAAAACATAGTCTACTCTCTATTTACCCTTATTGCTAAGATAGAAAAAAGTTAGTAAACTACATCCATTATTGTCCACTATTGCTTTGTCCCCTATATCCCTCTTTCAAGGATGCCATGGGTTACAAAAGTTCACCTACATCCCTCTTTCAAGGATGATGTGAGCTTTCAAGAGTTTGGGGTTTTCACCCATAAATCCCAACTAATTAAATCAAGCAATAGTGAAACATATCATCAACAAACTAGAATCTACACAAATACATCACAACCCACACAAAATTGCACCCTATTCTAACATAATCCCAAGAGGAAGAACTAGCAACTCATAAAGATAATAAACAAAAATATACAATCTCCATCAATTTGATTCATCAAAAATAAAGAGAATGCAAACCACACTTTAAATTCCAATGAATCCTCAGTGGGATTTGCCAATTCTTCACTTAGGAGTCACTCTAATATCTTCTTTATCTCAAAATTAATACAAATTTTACTCCAAGATCCAAGTGATTAAACCCCCCAAACTAAGCTAAGTTCAAGATGATGTAAGATGATTAATGGATGAATATGGTGAAAAATGAGCTAAAAACCCTTATTTGAGCCCCGATTCCATATTTTTCAGATATAGAAAAAATGCTCTTGAAACTTTTCCGCTTTACCGTGATCTTCACCGCATTCGCAACTCCCACGATCGCGGTAGTGATATCGTGACTGACTTCCGATTGACTTTTTGACTGGTCGTGATCGCGACCCTCAAACCGCGATTACAGTAACTGAGGGTCGATTTTTAGGCTTGATTTCTAGCATTTGGCTCTTTTCTTTAACATTTAACCTCTTTTTGACTTGAATGACTTTCTCATCTTCCCTTTGCAACTTTTCCTACACAAATGAGCATTAAGTAAGAGATTAACACAAAATCAATGGAAAAGCATGGTAATTTAGGCTTAAAAGGTTCTAGAAAATCCTCAAATTGACGAATTATAAATACACCCAAACTTAAACTAACGCTTGTCCTCAAGCAACTAAGAACAATTCTCTGATATAGGGTATTCAACTCAAATCCACCCAAAAGAAAGCTATACTAAAGGAACAATCTAACAAAGCTCTATAAGGACTTTCAAACATGTCAAGGCAACAAGTGAACTAAAAAATTTTAATAAGCACATCTTTATGAAGCAAGGATGCAAGTTTATATCACATGAACCTTCCAAATCAACAAAGCATATTAAGACGAGACACAAAATGTTCAAAGATTGTCTCAATCTTTACAATGCAACTTAATCCATTTACCCAAACCGAGAGTAAGACTTCACCCTCTACCCCAAAGTATTGATGCCACTCACAAGTAGGGTTATCTCCACACACACGAAAGACATTGAAAATTATAAAGGGGCTCAAATAATAAAAGAATTCACACTCACTCTCGCAAAGAAATTCAAGTACAATGAGTAGAACCATAGGCTTGCTCTTTGTTTTTTTAGCCACTAATGTAGACTTACCTAGTTTAGAATCACCAAGGTCTTATGGGTCAAGATGAAGGTTCAAGGTGTGGGAAGGAATATACATGGATCAAGTAATACCTCCTTCAATGTAATTCCTCAACCCCTTCTACCCCAAAATTTTCAAACTATCAACCTTATTCTCCTTCAAATCATTTCTTATATTTCCCTACCTTTTTATTAGCATTTACAAACAATTCAAAGCCACAATTTTCTTTCTTCATTTCTTTGGATTTTTATTCAAGAGACTTTTTAACTTTAAGCTCTTCTTAGCCCCCTCATTTGCCTTTTTTCTCTTCACATTCTATAGGCTAGGCTATACAACTTTACCATTAAGTATGTCTCTTGTCTCTTAAGCACATGATTTGACCACCTTACACACACTTTTCTTGGCTTATCTTAGCACATCACATTAACCCCCCCCCCCTCAAACTTAGAGTTTGAACCACCCTTATATTATTCTCCCAACTACATAAACCCCCCAAACTTAGGCTTTCTCACATATTTTAATACTTTGAATCATTCGATGCATCAAAGGAGTTTAAGTTCCAAAAGGAAGATTTTAAAAAGGTTAGGTGTTTTAGCAAGGTTATCATTATAAAAATAAAGAAAATGGGCAAAAGGGTTCAAAGGGGCTAACCAGGGAATGATGTTAAGGTGAGAATTTGGCTATATGACTGGATGGCCTCGGGTAATTCTCCAAACCAGGCTTGTCTAGAATTTCTCTTTAAAAACACTCGGGAAAAGTTCTAGACTTCACATATGTACAAGAATTATTCAAAAATCTCACCACTCATGGCATCGTACTTATAGATCAAAAAGTTAATCTCCCAACAAATTTGAGCAATTTGAGCTTAATAAGTTACTCCGAGTCAAGAACTCATCCTTGTAAAGAGAAAGCTAAAAATTGAATTTAATGTCCTCATTCAAAAGAAAGCTCAAAAACATCCTTGATCACTTTCTTAAAGAAAATTATAGTTTTTTGGTTTTTTTCCAAAATCATTTCATTTCTTGCCAATAACATTTTGAAAGCATTTTTGAACTTTTTCCTCTTCCTAAATAATTAAAGAAAAACTTAGGGGAATGCAAGGCAAAATTATCATTAAACTTCATGGGATTCTTTCCTCACAACTTCACATATCGCCCATCTAGATCATAAAACACTCATAACACTAATAGAAATACAAATGACCCTATACCCTTAAGAATGGCGTCACCCAATCTACCATAGGGCAAGGCAAGCATTCATGTCTCTCTTACCATGGGCGTAACATTCCTCAATAATTTAAACCAAATACCACCGGTTATTCTACATTCAAGACAAATTGAACTCAAGCCTATGCTCTAAAAATGATCATATAATGCTCCAAGAAAGTTCACATTAACCTTTTCAAGCATATAATGCATTTTTATCTTATTGACATTTTAATAAACATGTGGTGTGCATGAAAAATAAGAAATTGAATAGATAGAATAACAAAACATGTGAAAAGGCCCAATGCATCAATTCATCACCAAACACACCACTTGTAATCATACTAACCCAATTAAATCACCCACCACTCAATTAAGAAAACAAACCTCAAGTGGGTGTTTCATCAAACACATGGTGTGCACTAGTGTATGAAAATAAAAATTTTGCAATTTAGCATTTGAGACAAGGCACACATTCAAAAATCTATATCGCAACAACCATAGTCTACCACATTAAGCTTAAGTTAATTAAATTCAAACCAAAAGAAACCATGGAATGTAATCATCATTTATATTTTAAAGATCATACCTTGTAAGCTTACTTAAGAGAGGAAAGTGATGAAAAGAAAGTCCAATATACTTATCTGGTGTTTCATTTTTGAGGTACCCATTCAAACTTGTGCTATAACCTACAAATACCCAAAAACAAGCTAAAAATTCAACCAAAAAAATTAGAAAACATCAAGAAAATTTCCTTAGGTTGCCTCCCAAGAAGCGCCTTAGTTAAAGTCGCGGCATGACATTTTTTGCCTATCATTGATGTATCCATTTGGAAGACTTGAAACAATGCCCCAACTTTCGATCCATACATCTTTGTGGAACTCGGGGACGAGGTGAGGATTCATCAATATTACCTCTATCACGCCATTTTAAATACTTGAATCTCTTACCCAACTTTACATTAAATTTCTGATTAGGATCATTGGGTATTTGTGAGGACATCAAAAATCCACTTGATACACCTAGAATTTTGCATTTGTTGACCTTTAATTGGTGGGATTTATTTTTCCCTTTTGGAATGGCAAACTCCATATATAGGGATTTATCTCCTCGCATCCAAAAGTTATTATTTGCAGGTTCGACTTTCATCACATCCACCAAGCATAATGTTGAAAAATAGTTTGAGAGAGGTTTTCTTCCTGATTCCGGAGTTGCATCCTTCTCGATATTCTCACCTTGAAATGAACTAGAGATTTCACAAAGAATTTGCTTGGCTTTTTCTTTTGACTCTAGTACCATTTCCTCGTGCTTGGCATTATCTCTCATGTTTGGTTCGGTTGGTTGGGAAACCATTGAGGTTTCTTCACTATCAAGATCGCCGTCAATGACATGGCTTGATATATTTTCTTTATTCTCCTCATTTTGAAGATTGGGTGTTTTTATGGTACTTGAAAGATCGGTGCCCTCACCCACTTCTTCTGTTTTTTCATTCTCCTTTACAAATGCCTCCATGGATTGATGCAAGTCATGCATGTCCTCCTCCAATGTAGTTGCCCGATCCAAAAGAGTTTGAAGAATTGCTTCAAAACTATTCTACGCGATATGTTGTTCTTCCTTTAATGCATCATGAGACCTATCAAACTCATAAGAAGAACTGGCATTTAGTTAGCATAACAAGGGGAGGGGCATTTAGACAATCACTCCAACGTTCATCCCGACCATCACATAAAGAACAATCATACTCCTAATAGGATCGAGATGGTGCACACATCTCTTCTCGAGAATTATATCTACAATCTCGCCAAAACTGGGGTCCTTCACAATATGAACGTGGATCATCAAGATAAGATTTCCAACCACCAAACTCACATTCATCCCAAGATGCCATAGTAACAAACAACCAAAAAAATCTACCTAACACAAGAAACAAAAGAAAATCACAAACAAATATTTATAAGTTTTAATCCAATCAAGTAAGCTAAAATTCCAAACTAACTCAATATGCTAAATTGGTTCCTGACAACAGTGCCATTTTTGATAATGCTTAACTTACACGTCAATTTTAGTGCAAGGCGGTCATCATCAATATAATTATCCAACTTTGAGTAGGGGTCGAATCCACGAGGAACAATATGAGTGGCGATTAAACAAGTTCAAAATTAAAGTTACTTGTTAAGTTCAAGCCTAAGGTACAGGTATTTTGGGAGATTTTAAATGTTTTCAAATGTGTAAGATAATTATTGGGCTTCTAAAGGACTAATTCGAGACTAAGAATAATTAGAGTATAATTAATTCGAAACAGATCTTGGGATTATGCTTTCCTAGGTGCAAGTTATGCATGGGAACATGATGATTCAATGCAAATTATAATTGTTAATGTCGTGGTAGGCTAGGTTGAATGTCCTTGAGGCTAGTTTGTCAACAAAGTCTCAACGATGTCACTCATTGACCCTTTCGAATATCTAAAGAGTGTGTCAATTAAAGTCACCCAACACTTCAATTGGGCATCCCTTATTCTAGGAAGATGCCCAAAACATAGTCTACTCTCTATTCACCCTTATTTCTAATATAGCAAAAAGATAGTAAACTACATTCATTATTGTCCACTATTGCTTTGTCCCCTATATCCCTCTTTCAAGGATGCCATGGGTTCCAAAGTTCACCCACATCCCTCTTTCAAGGATGAAGTGAGCTTTCAAGAGTTTAGGGTTTTCACCCAATAACCCATTTTGGGTGTTTGGGGTTTTCATCCACAAATCCCAACTAATTAAATCAAGCAATAGTGAAACCCATCATCAACAAACTAGAATCTACACAAATACATCAAAACCCACACACAATTGCACCCTATTCTAACATAATCCCAAGAGGAAGAACTAGCAACTCATAAATATAATAAACAAAAATATACCAAAATCTCCATCAAATTGATTCATGAAGAAAAATTCAAACCACACTTTAAATTTCAATGAATCCTTAATGGGATTTGCCAATTCTTCACTTAGGAGTCACTCTAATTTCTTCTAATCTCAAAATTAGTACAAAATTTTCTCCAAGCGCCAAGTAAGAAAACCCAAAACAAAGTTAAGTTCAGGCTGATGTATGATAATTAATGGATGAAGATGGCAAAAAATAAGCTAAAAAACCTTATTTGAGCCCCAATTCCATATTTTATAAATATTACAAAAATTCCCTTGAAAGTTTTTCGCTCTACCGCGATCGCCACCTCTTCACCGCATTCGCTACTCCCGCGATAGCGGTAGTCATATCGCGATCGCCCTCTGATTGACTTGTTGATTGGTCGCGATTGCGACCATCACGCCGCGATCTCCGTAACTGAGGGTCGATTTTTAGGCTTTGATTTCTAGCATTTGGCTCTTTTCTTTCACATTTAACTTCATTTTGACTTAAATGACTTACTCATCTTTCCTTTTTGACTTTTCCTACACAAATGAGCATTAAGTAAGAGATGAACACAAAATCAATGGAAAAGCATGGTAATTTAGGCTTAAAAGGTGGTAGAAAATCCTCAAATTAATGACTTATCAATGTTCTCTTGTGAAAAGGTTTAGCCCCTTAAGATTTGGGAAACAACTCTGTGAAATTACAATCTTTCCCCTGAGCTTTTTCCGCCCTATCGCGATCACCATATGCCAACGGTGATTGTGATCCCACAATCATGATAGTCGCATCATGACCGCAGTGGCGTAACTTGGCTTTGAATCATGATCGCGGTACCTAAGGGTCGATCCCTGGTCCTAATTTTTAGCTTTTACAGATTTTGGTCCTTTTCTTTCCTTTTCAGCATCGATTCCACTCCATTTCAACCAATTACCTGTGAAAACCCAAACAATGGGATTCAATACATTTCAATATTTTTTTTGACACAACCCAAACCAAGGCCTAGTCATGTGGGTGCCTCAAGCCCAACCGGGACTGGAGACTACCCCCAATACCCAACCATAACCACCATGCACCCTATGTTGGATAAATTCCAAACATATAACAAGATAAACAATTATAATTAAAGAGCATTAGATAAAGTTCATAATCATAAACATCCAAGTATCCAACCGGTGTCAGCCTCAATACCAATACTAATGCCAAGGTTGACACCAATACCGACACCGTCCATACCCATAGTAGTCACACAAAGCCTCTAATAGAAAGCAAAGAACATTCGATCAGGATATGCCCTTGACCCTAGGCAAAACCAAAGTCCAAGAAATAATAAAAACAAAGTAAAGAAATCCATAACATGAAATGGAGTCTTTTGGAGTATGGATGCTCACCACTTCAATCTGACTCTAATGTTGTCCCCGAATCTAAGTCACTGAGCAGGAGAAATAGTATGGTCGATTCCTATATCGCGTGGGGAAACAACGCCCAAAGATGGTTAGCATGATAAACTCTAGTATGTACTCAGAAGTAAGGATTAAATAATGTCATCATTCAAAACCAAAGTAAATAACCATGTGCGATCACATACATATATACATATATACCATGCTAGAAAAGAGAATTGGGTTTACAATGCATTTTAAACCTTTAAACTGGGTTGTGTATCTTGACCGTCCTAAAACCACCCACGGGCTATATGGGTCCAGTTTACCCCCTGAACGAGCCCCAGTGCATGTAGCCGCACGAACTGGAGACATCATAGGGATCAGGGATTCCACATGCCCTTCTCCCTCAATGATACATCTACATAAGTATAAACTTAGGGGATTCCATGTAGCCTAAAAGTATATGGTCACCATGACCAACCCTCAAGTCGGCAAACATGAGTTTGTAGTGTCCGTCCATCAAACTCACACCTTCATGATTATCTATCACAACCCTTCATTATTTCCCAATTAAAACCTTTAGCACATAATCAAACGACCAATTCTAGAATTTAATTACCAAGGCATTATAGAGTGGTATCATCATACCGACTATAGCTTGCAAACAATGTCATTAGCCAACACTTAAGGGATTCCCATGTACCCCATAGGATTTCCAATTAATTAAAACCATGGCCACCAAGGCCTTTCCAAATCACTTAATTCAACAAAACCAATTTAGGTTCCATTACCATATTATGCAATGCAAGGTTTACAATAAAAGTCAACTATGTGACAAAAACATTCTCATTGGCATTTTAACAAACATATTGAGGGAATATAATTTCCAAAACCAAAATCAAGAACCAAATAATCATTCCATGCAACCACATGTTCAAACCAACATTATAACATGGAAAACCATAAATAGAACATGGGAAAACATTATCCAATCATTAGTAACCAAACCCCCAACATATTTTTCAAAAGCAACACAAACCCATAATAATGCCATGAAAACCATTCATTAAAACATGCTTTTAGTTGAACTAAAAATTAGGGATGGGTAACATGACTTAGATACCAAGGAAATAGAGTGAAACCGCCCTTGAAACCCTTAATTGACCACCTTGAAGAAACCCTAGCCTCTTTTGAACGAAGAGCTTAAGAGAGATTTAAGAGTGTTTTGGGAGTGTTTGATTTGGGAATAGTAGGTTAATGAAGTCCCAAGAGTGTTTTAAGTCATGGAGTCAAAAGAAGTTAAGAGGGGAAATGTCCATAATACCCCCAACTTAAACTATAAAAATTTCCACAGGTGGGTGCAATTTGAACCCCTTACTCGTACCCACATTATACGAGTGGTACCTTCTACACGTATCTTAATTAGAAAGTTGGACGTCACATTTTTTCCAATATTCAACTCCTTAACCTAACTCGTACCCTAACCATATGGCTAGTTCCCTTCAAGTTGTAGCCAAAGCAAAAACATCTAGGCTAGACACTGGAAAACATACAGTTGGACCCTATATCTCGTATCATATACATATGACTCGTATGGAGTCTTCTCCTACCAAGAACAAAACTTGGACAACATCACAATGACCACCATACAACTAGGGTCCCTATACCTATACCCACACCATATGAATAGTATGGTGAGTTGTATGATCAACAGAAGGCTCAAAACTCAGGAAATTTCTAAGGGACAAAACCAAGGGTGTTTAAATTCTTCCTTACTTGGATCATTCATCCTCAAATGATAGAACAAGGAAGTACAAGCACGATTTACACCCCAATATCTTAACTCTGACCTTTAACTATGTTAGAAAACAAAAATACAAGGAAAGCAATCTTTCCTTTAGCTAAGTTAGAAAACAAAAGTATGATGAAAACACATACTTTCCGCATGAATTTTCAGAGTAAGAAATAGGAACGGATACTTAGACTTCACGTCCTCTCCAGCTTCCCAAGTAGTCTTTTCAACTTGTGGTTCCTCCATATAACCTTCACCAAAGATACGTCCTTTGTCCACAACCAACGAACCTACCGATCCAATATCTCAATCGGATCCTCCTCATAAGACAAAGAATCCAAAATATCAATATCCTCAATAGGAACAATTTGATACAGATCACCCATACACTTCCTCAACATAGAGACATGGAATACCGAGTGAATGGAGCTCAAGCTAGAAGGCAACTCCAACTCATAAGCAACATTACCAACCCACCTCAAAACCAAGTACAGACCAACATACCAAAGATTGAGCTTCCCCTTCTTCCAAAACCGCATCACTCTCTTCATGGGAGATACCTTTAAGAATACCTTATCCCCAACCTCAAACTCTAACTCTCTTCACCTCACATCTACATAGGACTTTTGGTGACTTTGGGCAGCCTTAAGTCTATCCCGAATCACCTTTACCTTCTCCATGGCTTGGTGAACCAAATCTAGGCCAAACTTCTCCGCCTTACCAACCTCAAACCAACCAATAGGAGACCTACACCTCCTACCATACAAAGATTCAAATAGAGTCATCCCAATGCTTAAGTGGTAGCTATTATTATAAGCAAACTCTATAAGAGGTAACTGCTAAATCCAACTACCACCATAATCAATCACGCAGTTATAAACATGTCCTCTAGCATCTACAATCCTTTTTGCCTGTCCATTCGACTGTGGGTAAAAAATAGTACTAAGACTCACCTTGGTCCCCAAACCTTTCTGAAATGACCACTAAAAGTACAATAAAACTGCATACCATGACCCGAGATGGTGAAAATAGGTACCCCATACAGCTTCACAACCTCATAGAGATACAACCTTGCATAATCCTCGATCGAGAAGTTCATCCTCACTGGTAAAAAGTGAGTCAACTTTGTCATCCTATCCATGATTACCCAAATCAAATTAAACTAATTCCGAGAATGAGGAAGACCGATAATGACATCCATATTAATCACTTCTGACTTCAACTCTGGCAACTCAATTTCATAATACAAACCTCCAGGCCTCATATGCTCAATCTTCACTTGTTGACACACCATGCAATTGGTTATAAAATTTGCCACATCCCTCTTCCTATTATTCAACCAATACTTCTCCTTGAGGCCATGATACATTTTCATTAAACCAAGATGAACGACATAGCGCAACTCATGTGCCTCAGCCATGATCCTCTCTCTCAAACCATCGACATCAGGAATACATAACTTTTCTTGGTACCATTACCACTAATCTCAAAGGCCATAACCTTCTGCCCACCTACATCACCCTTGATCCTCATCAAGAAAGGATCTAACATATGTTTCTCCTTAATTTTAGCACCAAGAGAAAACTGCACCGCTTTTTAAAGAACACACCACCATCCTCAGAGTCCAAGAGACAAACTCCAAGGTTAGCCAAATGGTGAATGTCCTTCACCAACTCCCACTTCTCTTTATCTATATGAGCTAGACTCCCTATGAATAACCTGCTAAGAGTATCAACAACAAGATTAGCTCTACTTGGATGGTAGTGAAGACTCATGTCATATTCCTTGAGCATCTCAAGCCATCTCCTTTGCCTGAGGTTATGATCTTTCTGAGTAAACATATATTGCAGTCTCTTATAATTAGAAAAGATATCCACATACACTCCATAAAAATAGTGATGCCAGATTTTCATCGCGAACACCATAGATAACAATTCCAAATCATGAGTTAGATAATTCCTGTTATGCACCTTCAACTTCCTAGAGGCATAAGCTATCACCTTATCATGTTGCATCAAAATGCAACTAAGCCCCATATGGGACGCATCACAGTAGACCACAAACCTATCAGTGCCTTCGGGCAAAGTCAAAACCAGAGCCGAAGTTAAATTATCCTTTAGTTTCTCAAAACTACCTTCACAAGCATCAGACCACAAGAACTTTACCTTCTGTTGAGTCAATTTAGTCCATGAGGCAGCTATAGTAGAAAAACACTACACAAACCTCTTATAATAGCCAGCCAAACCCAAGAAGCTTCGAATGTCGGTTGGAGTCATGGGTCTAGGTCACTTCTTAACCACTACAACCTTCTACGGATCTACCATGATCCCTTTAATAGAAATGATATGACCCAAAAAAGTGACAGCGTTCAACCAGAATTCATATTTTGAAAACTTCCCATACAACTACTGCTCCTTTAAGGTATGCAACATAATACAGAGGTGATCGGCATGATCCACCTCACTCTTAGAGTACACCGGAATATCGTCTATGAATACAATGATGAACAAGTCCAAAAATTGATGGAGGACCCTATTTATCAAATCCATAAATGTCACTGGGGCATTGGTCAACCCAAAAGACATAACCAAAAACTCAAAATGCCTATATCGAGTACAAAAAGCAGTCTTAGGGATATCCTCCTCCCTAATCTCTAACTGATGATACTCGGATCAAATATCAATATTGGAGAAAACCTTAGCACCCTACAACTAATCAAACAAATCATCTATCCTTGGAGGCAGATATTTATTCTTTACCATCACCTTATTCAACTACTGATAATCAATGAACATCCGAAGGGAACCATCTTTATTATGCACTAATAACACCGGTTCACCCTATGGGGATACACTAGGATGGATGAAACCCTTATCTAAAAAACCCTTTAGCTACTTCTTAAGCTCCTTCAACTCAGTCAGAGTCATTCTGTACAGAGGAATAGAAATTGGATGAGAGTCCGGAGTAAGATCAATCCCAAACTCCATCTCCTTATCAGGAGGAACACCAGGAAGGTCATTAGGTAAGGCCTCAGGAAATTTATTCACCGCAGGGATGGAATGCAAAGAAAGACCCTCCGTGTTAGAATCTTTAACCTAGACTAGATGATAGAGACACCCCTTGGAGATTAATCTCCAATCTCTAAGATATGATATGAACTTCCCCTTAAAGGCTAGGGAACCACCCCTCACTCAATAACCGGCTTATTAGGGAATTTAAAGAACACTTTATAGGTCTGACGGTCTAGAGAATCATAGCATTAGTGCAACCAATCCATCCTCAATATGATATCAAAATCCACTATATCTAATTCAAACAAATCCACCAAAGCTTATTTACTACCAACAGATACCACATATACCCTATAGACTTTTATAGCAATCACAGTCACCTATCAGGGTAGAAATAGAAAATAGGTCTGAAACATACTCCAGACCAAAACCAAAATGCATAGCCACAAATGGGGTCACATAAAATAGAGTGGACCCTGGATTAAGTAAACAATACACATCACGGGAAAAGAGTTTCAACATACTAATCATGACATTAGGCAATGACTCAAACTCTCGATGCGTAGTGAGATCATAAATACAGTTCTGACAAGTATTACAAATAGATGGTGCACCCTTTGGTGTCAGAGCTAAAGAAGAGGCAACTAGAACCTTGGTTGCCCCAGAGGCAACCATACCAATAGGAAAGTTTCTAAGCATGTGCCCTAGCTGACCATAGTTGAAACACCTGTCCCTTCCCTCATCACAGAAACCATGATGTAGTCTACCATAAAACCTGCAGAAAAAATATGAAAGAGCTGACTGGCCCCCACTAGCCTGAGATTGGGAATCTTGTTCCCTAAAGTTGTTGCCACCTTAAAAATGCCTGTCACTGATGGCTTTAGGTAGGGAGCACTAGCCGTCGAGTAAGACCTAAAATTGCCCCACTTCTTCTTGGGTCACTTACCATCCTCCCTACTATTCTGCGATTAGCCACAAACCTACTCAGAGAACCTAAACTTCTTGCCCTATCTCTCCCCTATCTCAGTCTGATTTTTCTTTTCTTTCTTCACTTGTTGTATGTACACAACAAATCTGGAGATATCCATGTCCTTTATTAACAAGGCATCCTTACAAACTAGAAGAAAAATTCCTCATTCTAGCCCTCATGCTACAAACCAACTCCAGAGCATACTAAGATAACAGGTGAAAATTCAAGGCATACTCCTTGACTGATATCTTACCCTGCTTCAAATTAACAAACTCTTCTGCCTTTGCTTCCCTAATATCCTGATGCAAGCCAAAAATCCTCAAGGCCATTCACTCAGAGCTAAACTAAAGGACTCCAAGAGTTGCAAGCTATGTTTGCCAAAGAGGAAGTGATAAAGCTTTTATTGATGTGTATCAAGGGATACCATATAATAAGGATCAGTTTAGGAGTCCATGGAGATAAGAAAAAAAGTGTACTTTACTAGTTTGGCCTGACTAGAGGTGCAACGGACCATCACTAAGGTGACTGGCTATCACTAGAGCCGTACCAAGAAGCCCAGCATATTTTGCCACTGGCTTAAGTTGACGGCCTAGTTAACTGACCATCAACCTAGTGATAGGCCGTCACTCCGGCCGTCACTGGGAGGTAGATTACTCAGTTAATGGGTTTTTTTATTTTAAGGAAGAAGCAAGTTGGGAGATAAGTAGCCCAAGTATTTCTTCACGTAAAATTGAGAAGCAGACCCTGAATTTTGAAGCCAAGGCTCAGTAGACATTGGCTCAACACAGACTATGTCCCACTATAGGGGACAATGTACTCAGATTTGTCCATGCAGCATTGGAAGCAGGACTTATGGCCAGATAAGAGTTTGATGCCATCCAATTTATTATGAGAGAGATACGTGATAGAGCTGTGGGAATAGAGAAAGTAATTCTAGCATTCCCTTATTTATTAACATAGAATTGCTTGGTTGCAGGAGTGTCAGACCTACCCAACATTTATCAATACATTGAGTCAAAAAATACTATGGATTTGCGGTTAATTAAAGGTACAACGAACCCCATGGCCCGGCAAGCAAGGCAAGAAGCTGCATTATTAGCTGAAATATTTAGAAACTAGGGTGAAAATTCTAAGGCTATAAGGCTGAATGAGACAGGTGAAGGTGTTCAAACTGAGCCACAATCGTCTGATGCAGCGGGTATATCCATTGCCCCTCCCCCTGCACAGTCTGCACCACCTTGCCCAGTTTTTTCCAGATCAATATTGGCTGGTTTGATAGTCATCTCATAGGACATATAAGATGATGTAATAAAGCAATTGAAAATGCTGGAGACGAAGGTCCAATATATAGAGGAGGGTGTTCAACCCTAGGTTAAAGATAAACTGGAAGAGTAGAATAGGAGAGTCCAAATGAGATTGGATAATTTTAAGAGAAGACTTACACAGTAGCTTACAGGTTGCCAGAACCCCAGTATTACAGACGTGAAAGATGAAGTGGCTGAGCTAAGTAAGATGATATAGGAAATGTACGATAGGTCATTTATCCCAGCACCTATTATAACGGAGGTCGAGCCTGAGGTTGAAGTTGAAAACATCTGGAAGGTCCTCATTGTAGAAGAGGGTAAGGAGAGAAAGAAGAGAAAAACCCAAAGTATTAAGAAAGAAAAAATAAAAAAAGACAAAGAAAATTAGTGGGCAAAATGAAAAGGACAGGCAGGTAAGGGTCCGAAAATTACAGTTGGTACCGATAGCTCAAAATCGGCAAGTGAAGATACTAGAGGGGAAATGATATAGCCCCAACATCTGATGTACCATTAATTACACTGGCTACAATCGGTGCCACTACTGTGGAGATAGTCCCAACATCTGGTGGGACTACTGTTGAGGATGGTGGAGCCCGATATGAGGGCCCTTGTGATGCTGCAGCATGAGCTGGCACCTTGAGCGCCCAGGTGTGTACTTGATCCCTGTAATAAATTATTAAATACACTGGGGATAGCGCATATATTTTAGTTGGGGTGGGGGTATACCAAGGTTTCCATGGGTTACACTTGCCGTGTTTCAAAACCCGTAGGCCATAATATGAAAAGCTTGTAAACTGACATATTTTGTTGTTGTTTTTATTTTTGTTAGTTTATCTGTATGTGATGCTGAAAATTGGAAGAAAATTTGTACTTGCGGTGGTATATAGGGTTTTTAGTGATTACGCTGAACTGATTTTGATTTTGAATAACTGTGTTGAAAAATGGCTACCCTTCCGAAAATTTTGTTGATTGTGTGAAGTGCATATATGTGAGGGATGACTGTGAATATAATAATGGCATTAGAATTAGGGATAGAACAACTATGGAAATAATTGCATAACTAGATAAGTAGTAACTAGAAGGATGACCCTGTACGAGGAGTGTGTGAGGCGTTAGCTAGTTTCCAATATGTCAAAATTTAGAACTTTCCCGATTGCTCTTACTTAGGGTTTAGGATAGTCTACTAGGAGATAATCATAGGTCATTTTTAATTATCAGTCCACTCGAGCCTAAATGTCTACCCAAATGTAATATGAATCCTTTGATCTAAAAAGTTTAGCCTAATTAACCCATTTTTATTGTTTACACCAATTTCACCTTTCCATTTCTACTACAATGAACCTGTTTTTTCCATGGTTCTCCTTGGACACTATGCAACTCAACTCAAGCAAATCGCCTAAGTTGTGGATGGCTTTTATAGGGGTGTGTAGGAAAAAATGAGTATGAAGAAAGAAGTGTAGAAAGAAAAATGAAGAAGGACAGGTGCGGTGAAAATAAAAAGATAATAAAAGAAAAGAAACAGAAAGAAAAAAGTGAGAAAAGAAAACCACACCTAGCCCAATCTTAATGTACTTTAAAATAAAAAAGGAGAAATAAGGGCAAAAATAAAATAAAGAAACAAAGTTGGAAAATAAGTGGACCCCAAATAAAGCATAGTATCAAGGAGGCTTAGTCACTGAAAATTCCAAAAAGATATCATACCAGCCCCAAACCTATATTACAAGATGAATAAAATCCTCTAGTGGTCCTATCCCGGCTGTCTGAAAACTCAGAAAGAGAGCAGCACATGGGCAACCCTATGGTATTCTATATATACCAGCCGATACTTATTTGTGAGCAAGAGCATCTTTTGAAACATCCCTTAATAAACATTATTAATCTAAACTGAGTGAATATGATTTCTTTGATTGAGAGCGTGTAAGGGTTATTTTATTAGGTTACTAAACAATTCAATAAATGTTATTTGTGTTTATGCCTAAGTTGTCTGTTACTAATGTAATGCCATCATTGGATTCCATTCTATCACTCCATGTACCAAATCAATATACACAGTTGGATTCTTGAAAAGTAAAAAAAACTAGGAAGAGGAATGAAATGTTGATAACTAAAATAAAAAGTCACGGCCATGGGTATCATAGGATATTCCTATTTAAGTATCATTGTTTTTAGTAGTTTTGAGTTTTGTTTTGCCTGAGGACACACAAAAAGTCTAAGTTGAGGGTGTTGATGTGTTGTGGAAACACGGCACATTTGATACCTAAAAACAAAAAATTTGTGCTTGCACTTAGGTTATTTTCGTAGATATGAGGTGTTTGTTACTTGATTGCAAAAAAATAGGTATGAAACACCTAGAATGAAAATTGGAAGAAAAATCTCTGAAAAAGATAAAGTTTGCTCATCTTACGAGTAAGCATACAAGTCGTTAACACATCATACAAATCGTAGGCTCGCTCGTGAACATAACAGTAACCAAGGTTAAGCTGTAGGAACTAAGTAAAGAACGATCACGACTCGTAAGGAGTAATTACAAGTCGTAACAAGCAATCATAAAGAGAGCAAAAACTCAAGATGTTATTCAGAGGTGAAGTCAAAGGAAGAGACGAGTTGTAAGTTTTGATAATGACTCATAGTGATAAGTCGTGAGCTAACCAGTGTACAAAAGCCATGAAGAATAAGTCCTGGGTAGTGATAAGTGAAAACCACAAGTCATAAGGTATGGTTACGACTCGTGAGGATAAGTCGTATAGACAACAGAAGACTGAATCCTAAAAGATCAGTTATTGGAGTACTTATGACTAGCATTGTACGACTCGTAAGAATGCCTTAAGAGTGGACTACACAAGTTGCACCTTGTGCTGACATACTTCTCCTATTTTATTTTAATTAGGTTATGCACTTTAACATTACTTTTACTACTTTTAACATACATTGATCATTGAGATTTTTGTTCTTGAGATTTTGGGTTTTTATTCAATTGAAGACTTTGGATTTTCTTCCTTTTATTCTTATTACAATTAACTAGATGTTTTCTTTATTGATTATAAGGGATTGTTGCATGAACATGAGCGGCTAATTTTCTTGACTAGGGTTGTGTTAACCCTAGCGAATTAACTACGTAAAGAAAGTGGGAGATTAATCTATTTTAATGTGGTTGCATGTATCTTAATCTTCTTCATATTAATTGACCTTAGAGATACCGTAGAAGCTTGATGATTCCCTATATTCGAGAACGTCCTCACAAGGGAGTTTGAGATTAGGAAAAAGGGATTAAGACAGTAATCTAAGTTTCATATCCATCTTATAATTCCGCCATCTCATCTAATCAACTTGAGACTTAAAAGTGAAAGTTGAACTGAAGTAATATGAAAGAAGCAAAAAGGAGATGCCCAAAAACTCACAAGGTAAAAAGTGAGATTTATCAACACGTTCACAAAACAGTTAATGATACATAGCTTGTCGACTTTGCATACAAAGCAGTAGAATTGTTAAGTAGACCACAAAAAGTTTACAGAGTTGAGAAGCCAGGGGGAACACAGTCCCTAGTGTTCATCTTCTATTATTTACAAACTCAAGAATTCAAGTTCGGTTACTACTTACTGTTGATTTCAAAATCACCCATTTACTTTTCCGTTCTTCTCGTGAATTTTGTGAAGTTAAGATATTGTTAAATGTTTTCCCTGTGGGTTCGGCTCCAACCTGGTTTGTGTTACCATATTTGACATCGACTGCAACATACTTCTTTGGAGGTTAGTTTTGGGGCGATATCACAATTTTAAGCTCATCCCAGAAATATTCATTTGAATCTTCATAAGGTTTTTATCTCTATCCTCTATACTTTTTAGCACTTTGGATAACATGTATTCCACCCTAGTATTACTAGACTTAGTTTTACGACTATCGAGGAATGTACAAACCAATTTTGTCATTTTTGTAACCATTTTTCTTCTTGAACTCATTGTCTCTATCTTTTCCTTTACTGTTAACTCTGTACTTGTACTGGTTGTTGTTGTTATCCTTGTAATAGTTCCAACCTTGATTACCTTGACCTTAGCTCTAAGCATCTTTATTAGACCCTTGGGCATTAGTTTGCTAACCCACCACTTGATTGTCTAAATAGTTTGCTTCTTACTCAGAATCAAAATTATCATTTTGGTGCATTACCTTGTAAACCGACAACATTGACCTTTTCAATTTATGTCCTTGTGATATGTGATATAAGAATACTCAATTTAGCTCACATCTTAGTGGATTCTTGATCGAGCCCTTTGCTTAACCTATGTTGTTCCATGAATGCACCTATAACATAAGAACCAGCACAAATATCAAATTTTTGTCTATTCCAAGTCCTATTAGTTTTGGTGACTTTATCAAGTATAATCGAGGCAGTTACCCAAGTTTGACTCATAAATTCTACTCCTGCAGCATTGTCAGCTACAACATTATTATTAGCACCTAAATACCAATAGAAGATTTCAAGAAAATAGAAAATTTTTTTATAAGAGTAACGGTTTTTTAAATGAGTCTCCAACAAACTATGCTTAGGTATCCTATGATTAGGGACTTGTTGTAGCTTCTTCTAAAGTCTTAACCATGCCTCATAAAACCCCTTAAAATGCAGTTGCTTGAAGTTATAGATTTGGTATTTCAGTTGTAACATTTAGGATGGCAGGAAGAACCTTTATAAGAAAGCCAACTTCAACTCCTGCCAGTTAGTGATTGATTTAGGTGTTAATTCTACCAGCCATAGAGTTGTTTCACCTACCAATGAAAAAAAGAAATGACTATAATTAGAAAGTGTAGTGGGGGGAAGGGAGTAACACCTTTAACACCTATATCATCCAAATAAATTTTATCACCAACAGCAGGAAACTAAGGTGCAAATTAGTGTTATGGACCATGGCCCCTATTCCTTCTTTCGTAGCTTGTTCATATGTTGAAGCCCCACGTACTTCTTTTTCTTACCTATCCATCTCATCAATTGTAGCCTGAGGGGTCACTTTTTTTTCCTTTCCTATTCCTAAGCTATCATTTGGTTTGTGGCTTGCTCCATAGTCTCCTAAACTCCTTAATTATCCATTCCCCTCAATATTCTCAATGTTCTTTCAATTTTGATATCAAGTGGAATTATAGGATTGCCTTGACTCTGAGAGAGGGAATGCACTGGTGTTTACCCTAAGAACAAAATAGAAGTAATATCAAAAGTAAATTAGGTATTAAGGACAAATAGTCAAATAAACACATGTGATTAAATCCTAAATTGTATTCCCCAACAATGCTGACAAAATTTGATATCACTTAAATTAGACCTGGCAATGAGATATAAAGTGATAATTGATCAAATATGAAACCCAACCAAGGTTGGATCGATCCCATGATGAATATACTTAAGACCTCAATCAATGTGGTTATTAGTCATTTATTTCCAAATAAGGGGTTTTAAAAGAATAATAGTTTGCAGTCTTTAGTCACGGAGTATAACTTTATGTTGTTTGTTATCAATGAGGATGATGAATTAGGATTGTATTTCCCATGATTTCATAGCTCAATAAGCACTGTACTGATAATCTATATTGATGCTTACCATGCAAAATTAGTAAGTTAGGTTCATCTAAATAGATGGTTGCCTATACAGATAACTATTCTCAATTACTAAGTAGGTCTCATGAGCTTTGCGAATTAAGTATTACCTTTGATCCTTGATTATCTATTCTCAAATTAGGTTAAGCTATTAGATGAGGGTTGCTAGCCTCAAATCTTCATTATTAATCCATTTTTTCTATTCTCCATCTCTTGGTAAAGCAACTAAAGACTTAAGGTGAGTTTTACCATTATTCATACGATAAGAAGCAATCAATACGAAGAGAAGAACATTACATGCAAAACCATCATTCAAAAAATACTAAATACTTAGCCTACTTTGTTAATTCATCATGGTTCCCAAAACCCTAGTTGCGAGATTTAGCTACTCATGCTTAAAAATTAGAAATTATAGATCAATTCATGATTATGAACTTAATGACAATAGAGAAGATGAAATCCAGACACTTGAATTATCAAAGGAATTCAATAATCAAAAAGTAATATATGTGTAATACCTCAAATCCAAGAACAAAAAATTGTTGTATATTTTTCTGACTTAAGAGTCAGTAATAATGTACAAAGAATAAAAGAAAACCCAGGAAATGTATTTATAGATAAAAATGAAATCTATCCTAAAAAAAAAAAGATTGTAGGTTTGGCAGTGGCAACAACCCTTTAGGAGTCCTAACAACTTGTTATGTGTGATAACGAATTGCTCTTTGGGTTTCATCAATTTTGCAGTCACCTCAGGGAGCGACTTATTATGTGTTTGATTCAGTGCCTCTGACCCTTGGGACTTGATTAACATTCTTTGAGTACTTCTGCACACAACTGACCAGAATGAGTCAATTATCACTCCTTGAATCTCAAGACGACTCGTTGCACTCTCTCATGGTTACTAGGTTAAGTTTCACCTTTTAACTTTTCTACCACACGACTTCTTGGAATGGGTCATCTTGACCCATTAGTTGACATAACAAGTCATCGAGTCCAATTATGGGTTGGTCCTTTAAATTCAATCTTTAGGATTTTGTATTTAGCATTCAAAATGAGTGAGGGCATGACTCAAGGACTGACCCAATGAGTTGTCCCTTGCTTTATCACTCAACACTTGGTGCTTTTTTCATTCTTTTTGCATTCTCACTTTTGAGACCTATTTTCCTGCACTATCTCACAAACACACATCATATCCACATAAAGTGCCTTAAAACTCGCATATTTTCTTTGTTTTAAGCATCGAAAATGCCATAAAACTACGATACATCAAATACCACAAGTGGAGTATAGGGAGGGTAGAATATGTGCAAACCTCACATTAGCTGAACAAGATGCTGCCGAGCATTCTAAAAAAATGATACACATTAAGAGAAATCACAACATAATTTAATTATAATAGAAAGTTACACATGTAAACACTAAATGTACAATAATAAAAGTGAAATAATACAAAAATTGACACACAAAATCCACAGAACTACCATTCTAGTGGTAATATAATAGAAAAGACAAAAGGTTCAAGAATAGCCATCAAGCCTATCTCATAGTGAAGTGAGACAACACTTCAACTATTAACTATCCTTCTGTGCTAATACACAACCTCTAAGCTATAAACATCCTAAGTTTTTAGCTCTAGAAACATCACCATATAGTCTATTAAATTATCTTTCCAATGCCACTAGCCTTGCCTTGGTTTGATATTATGGCAAAAAGTTATGACAAGTTTCTAGAGGGATTGTCAAACTACCAGTGACAACGATTCTAGCAATGACCCATTGTCAGACACAACGAGTCATTGTGTGGAGTCATTGCTACAAAAATAAGGTATTGAAAAAATCCATAGCAGTGGTAACTAGTCCAGTCGACGACTCGTTATCAGACCTAGTCATTAAGTGGACCTATTGTCACAATAGAAAGAAACCAAGAAATCAAGTTCTTAATAATGGCTCCTTCTAATGACTCATTTCCAGACCTAATAAGTTATAAGGAGGGAAGTCATCATCATAACAGTGAAAGAACCAAGGTTCAGGTCCTCAGTTCACGACTCAGGCAACGACTCATGACATGACATAATGAGTCATTACCTGAGTCATGATGATTGTAGCCCAGAAATTCCTGCATGTTTTAAGAAGGGATTTTTGGTCTTTTTACACCCTTTTTAACTCCTAACCCATGTCGTTTAGGCTTCCCCAGGGGTGGCATTTAAGCCCAAAATTCCTCGAATTTCTCATTAAGTCATAAATTCCATCCACAGCCAGAAAAAAGGGCAATTTTCTCTTCTCTAATAGCAACTCGGGTTCCTCAAATTCAAGCACAAATTTGAAAAAATTCTCCAAGGAATTCATCTTCAGGTATGTGGGATTTCATCTGTGATTTCCTTTCACCCATTGAGTCCCAAAATATTTCTCTATCCTCAAGTTTAATTTTCTTCACCAAGAATTGAGTTCCAGGTCAAAAATGAGTTTACTTAATTCGTTCAATTTATTTTAGCAATGAAACCATCATTACATGTTTTTCCCATAAGAGTAGCATCCTTTCATGCTCAAAATCCTACTTGCTCCTATATTTGAAAAATGATTGAGTTTTGGCTTGAAGTATGAAATTCCCTATTATACTCAGCTTTTAATATTATCTTGTTCAGTTGCATTAGTCAGTGCTGGTGGGTTATAAACACCCGATACCTAGGTATTCATGCATAGTTGCATTAGTCAGTATTGGTAGGTTATGAACACTCGATACCTAGGGATTCATACATATATCAGTTTTTATGTCTTTAAGCACTTCAGATTATTTACAGTTGATACTATTAGAATAAGTTCATGATAAGCAATTTAGTTTATGTTATAGTGTCATTTAGTTGGGAGTAAAACTTAACACTGAGAGAATGCAAAGATGAAGGCTCACCAGTCAGTTTAGGCTTGAGACCTTTAGTAGCAATCCCTGAGTTCCAAAACTATGGTGCCACCATAGGTTATAAGGGGTTACCTATCAGTTTAGGCATGACACCTTAGTCCTTTGGTACATCAGTTTAGTGAGTCCATGCTAGCTAGTAATGGTACCCTTGGCAAGGCACTAGCACCCATCCAATTAGGGTTACAAGTTGCATCCAAATTTGATCAGATTAGGCTATGTCGTTTATTATTATCTCCCACGGTCCTAAGTTTATGCTTTAGTTAATGTTCAGTTCAAGTTTGCTTGACCAAGTATTCAATAATTTAGTTATTCAGTTTTATCCAGTACATATTTATACTTGGTCTTACATTTTGTTTACATGTTCATGCATTCATGTTCAGTTTACACCATCTAGTTTCCCATCTCGCATACTTAGTACATTTAAAGTACTGATCATATACTTCCTTGAGCTATATTATCTCATCATATAAGTATGGATGCTCTATATCTGGATCACACTTAGCACGTTCCCATATCACTCAACAGTAGTTTGGTGAGCCCTCACCATTCTAGAACTAGTTATCAGTTAATTAAGTCAGCATTTCACTTTAATTCAATCAGTTGGGGTTAGTTTGCGGGTTGTACCAACAACTCATTATGGTTTAGAGGCTTTCAGACAGTCAGTCATGTTTTTAGTTTGTTGAGCATTTCAAACAATATTAGCATTGATTCCATTACTATTTATTATCAGTTTTTTTTAGTTTAGTTTTCTCCCAGTATTTTGTTAACATTCTTCAGTATCCTAATGCATGCCAGGTCATGGGTTAGCTTGGGGCCACTTGTGTCTCTAAGCACAACGTTACGACTTGGGGGCAGTCTCGGAGACATAAACTCTCCTATCCTAGTCAATATCCTTGGCAAGAAAAAAATGCATCAAGTCCTATCTAAATTTGACACCCCAGACTAAATAGAATCGTCCAATTTTTTATCAAAGGTCATTATCAATGGATGTTGACCAAAGTCAACTCTAGGCCATAAACTTCTAACTTTTTGACAGACTACGTAAAATCCATATGAATGTCTTGGGGCTTAAACTAAAGGTCTTACTAGCCAAAAAATGACATTTTGGAGTTAATGGAACTTGCAAATTTTTTATATGACCTCAAAATCCATACTAACACCAAAACAATCCAAAATAAAAAAAACTCTAATAATACCTAACCAACTACCTTAAAAATCATACTACCCACACATATAGACAACAAATACCATAAATCAACTACGACAAGGGGTAAAATGGTTAAAATATATCAAAATTCAAAAATCTCTATGAGGGTTATTACATCATCCACCACTAGAACACATATTCATCCTCAAATGTTAGAGTAAGGAAGGTAACTAGACTGTCAAAAAATTAGGGATATCTTCTCTGTAGGTCCTACTCTATCCCTCATGATGCCTTATTAATAAGGTGATGCTTTCACTTAAGTTTCACTAACTTTATATGCTTTAACCTCAACTTTTAAATCCGCCTATCTAATATAGAAATAGGCTCTTCCTTAAAGGTCAGATTCTGATCTAAATCAACTGAATTTCACTGAATCACATGAATACCATTGAAATAATACTTCTTCAATATCGAGAAATGGTAAGCTGGATACACAACTGACGAACCTAAAGGTAAAGCAAATTCACAGGCCACCTCTCCAATCTGCTAAAAAATCTCTAAAAGACGAATAAACCACATACTAAGCTTGCCCTTCTTCACAGACCCTTCATGGGAGATACCTTTAGTAAAACCTACTCACAAATCATAAAATCAAAGTCATGAACCCTCCAATCCAAATAAACTTGTTTTGTACTATAGGTTGTCAAAATTTAGCCTTGTATAAACATCACCTTAAATTTGTACCCTACAGCCTAATCTCAAATGAACTAATCCGACTAACCGTACATCTATACTTCCTCCCATAAAAAGCCTTGAATAGTGCCATTAGCCTGTCATCTAAATGTTGTAATAGTAACTATTATTGTAGGAAAACTTTACCAAATGCAAGATCTGGTCTCACCAACCACCAAAGTTAATTACACAAGGTCGAGGTATATCTTCTAATGCCTGAATAGTCTACTTTGACTAATTATCTGTTTGTGCTTGAAAGACTGTAGTTATATCTGATTGAGTGCCCAACACTCTCTATATAGACCTCTAGAAAATAAGATGTAACCAAAGTTCATTTATCTAAGATGATAAAAATGGCACACCATGCAGCCAAAATATCTATTAAATATATATCTTAGCCAACTTCTCTTTATTGTAGTTAACCTTCACAGCAGAAAATGGGTTGACTTGGTTAATCTTTCCATATTCACCCAAATAGAGTCAAATTTCCTTAAAAGTATGGGGAAAACCAACAATGAAGTCCATAGTAATACACTTCTACTTCCACTCAGGTGTAAGTATCCTATGAGTTATAGCACCCGACCTTTAGTGCTCACTTAACTTGCTAACAATTCAAATTTTTAGCCATAAACTCCAAATGTCCCTCTTCATCCTATACCACCAATAATGTTGCTTCAAGTCATGATGCATCTTAGTTACACCTTGATAAATGAAATACTTCAAATTATGAGCCTTCTCCATAATTGATCTAGTTAAGTCATCACCACTAAGAGCATAAATTCGACCCTTTATCCCCAAAACACCCTCCTAGTCAAGAATGGCTCCCTTAGATTTATCTTTTGATAATGTGTCCTAAATAATGCATAACTTCCCATTCTCAAATTGTTTATCCTTAATCTTCTTATCAATAATGATTGTATCTTAACGTATGCAAAAACTGTAGTAGGCTTAAAGATAATAATCTCACAAATCTATTAGCCAAATTCTGAACATCTATAGCTAAAGTCGCTTCTATGCTATCATCAAAGAAAGACTACCCATACTTACAATCTTGCAACTCAAAGTACTGCCACTTTATTGACCTTCTTAGGGTGATAGAGAATAGTATTATCATAGTTTTTTTTATAACTCCAACTACATATATTGTATCTATTTCAGATCCTTCTAGTTGAATATGTGCCAAAGGCAATGATGATTAATGAACACCTACCAATAAAGTCCATACAAGTAATGCCACTATAACTTAAAAAAAAACTACTCCACCAACTTCAACTCATAAGTAGGGTAGTGCTTCTCATGAGTCTTCAACCACCTCAAATCTTATGCTATGTCCTTCTTTTTCCATACAAAACACCACCAAGACTACCTATTAAAGAATCACAATATATGTAAAACCTTTATCCTCCACGGGTAAGGTCAAGATAGGTACTGTAGTCAACAAAGCCTTTACTTTTTAAAAGCTAGCCTCATACTCATCGGACCATTGAAAAGCAAGTCTTTGGACTCAACCTAGTCAAAGGATCTATAACTATAGAGAAGCCCAACACAAACCATTGGTAGTGTCATGAGTCAATTTCTAAGGTCATGATGGCACCTACTATAACCCACCAACAGGTAAGACAACTCATAATCTGAAACAACTAGTGATAGAATAATATGAAAGGTGGAAGAAAAACTAAATGACAAGGAAAAGAAGGTAAATATATTCCTAAAACCTAGTAAAGTTAGTAGAAGAGCTTCTAACACAATAGGAGGACAAGTGAAATACAGAATAAATACATGTACAAACCATCTTTGAAATACAAAATAGAGATTAGTCTAATCAATATAAGAAAGAGCAGGAATGCTCCAAATTCCAGGAGCTCACCCCATATCTCTGATCCATGGTTATTCCACATGATACATACTTCTACAGTGAGAACTTGTACTATGATCGACAGGTTATAAAAGTGCAGTATGAGTACCAACACGTGGTACTTAGTAGGCATCAGTCGACTGAGCTCTAAAGATAATGTAAGCATGAATAACATGTAAAGCAAGAATATAAACTATAAACAATCCAAGAAACTAAACATAATAGTATTGAGGGAGAAATAAGGATAAACTTATCCAATTCTAATAGAAACTAGGGACTAACGTACAATACCATATATCACTAGACAATGTAAAAATGAAGAGTGAAAGAAGGGTATATAGTAGTAACGTAAGTCCAAAGGATACGTATACAATATGAATATATATGGAAAGAGAAGGATATATGGTAATACCGTATATACATATATAGATATAGGACTAACTTAAAGGTAATAACCAAGGGGATCCAACCTACATCTCAAGGAATCCTAACCAAGTAGAAAAGCTAATACTAGCATAATCAGAGCTTCTAACCTAGGGGTGACTAAATATAAGATAATATAACAATAACATATTTTACTATAAGAACGAAAAGAAATCAGAAATGTACCAACTATCTTGGATATAAGTCCATGATCATGTCAAGAACTAACCATAATAACCAACAATAAAGTAGCCAACTAGTCTAAACAAGCAATAACCTAACTTGACCTCCATAAGCCCAAAGGTGCAAGCAAGTACTCAGCAAACAACAATCATAACTTATGCCTATACAACCCCTAATAAGGCCAATAGATATAAGCATTAAGCAATTATATTAGTGATAAGAAACATAAACGAACAAATGAATGAATGTAGCATAAGCCAATAATACCATGTCCAATCTAAGTGCCATAATGTACCAAGTGTATACACCTCCTCTAGCTTACTAGCTCGCAAAGGCAGGACCTATGGTGATTATTCTTCTTTGGCATTGTCTCTCACGGACAAACGGACCCATAGGGGACTCAGAATATCTGTATATACTGCCTGGTCCAGAACATGGACTTTCAATAATATATATATATATATATGCCCAGACTCGAACCACAACTAAAGGAGTTTAAGTTTATAAATTATTTTTTAAGATGAAGTTCAAGACTAAATTAGTATAATAGCGTAGAAAGGGTCAAAATCTTTCTCGATCAAAGTAAATAGTAGTGGTAAAAGAATGAATTGATAATGGACCACAATCATCCTTGTTCTAAATTCAAAAATAGTATATTTAGTTCCAAAAGCTCATAAGTTACTAAATAAGGTAGTGCGAGTTCCATTGTAAAATAATTCATTTTAAAAGTGAAAAGTAGGAATAAATCCCTTATACAAAACAATAGTAAAAATCTAGGATTTGGTTGGAATTGTACCACTAAGTAAATATAAATACGCCTAAAAGTATACATGCCATCACCAATATTCAAATAGTACAACAATAAGCATCTGTAAACCAAATCACATCCTCACAAGGGATAGAATACTAGCTTGGTACTCCACTGGTATCGTAACACAGCCATGGGCCTATAATATACAATTTAATATAATATTAACACCATAATCTAGAGATTAAAGTAAACAAAGACATAGATCAACTACAAGGGTCTAATCAGAAAATATCACCCCAAATACTAAGTAATATGATAAATCTTATGCTAAAGAATTCCTTATGCAAATATATGGTTAATCAAGCCCATTATTAGATACAAAAAAGATTCTACAACCATAAAAAGTATTCTAGGCTAAGGTTTGAATCACATTTCTAATCTAAATCCCCTAATTATGTCAATTCATGATACACTAGTCATAATCCCATCTTATAATCCCCACCTAGCATGCAATTTGTATAACACCATCTCATAGAGAAAAGTAGACCAAAGTCTACATCGATGCCGAACTGCAATCTTGAATCGCACTCAAATCGCTCATCCTCAATTCATGATCCCAAAATGCCACCACTCTATAAAAATAATAATCTATACATTATTACAATTAAAGTAATACCCATATTATAATATAAAATTCAGGGTCCAAAATCGGGTTAAAAATTGGCCCGTGGGGCCTACTGATGGAATTTCAAAATTAAATCTGTCATGAGATCCCTTAAAGGAAATGGAAAAGAAGGAAAAATAAGAACTAGATGGAGGAACTAGGTAGAGAACTTACAAGAAAATTAGTGGGAAATGGTTGCATCGTCATCCTCTACACATCCTTAGATTCAATCAAAGATTCCCATGAGTTTCTTGAGCTTCTAGGGCTAAATTGGAAAAAGGGTAGAAAATGATGGAAATCTCGAAACAAAAAATATATATGCCAGACAATTAGCCTTTGTGATTGCGATGCCTGGTAAAATCACTATTTGCTAATATGGACAAATGGTTCATGAATGTGAAAAAAATGGACTAGACTATCACGAATGCAAAAAAGGGGAGGAATCAGGTCTACTCAACCCTTTATTGCGAATTAAGAGAAAAGTATCGCGATTGCGACGTTCAAGAGTTTGAAACTTTACAAACGCGGCCTAAACCTCACGAACATGAAGAATAAAGTTGTCCTGCACCATGTGCTGGTAAACCAGCAATTTTCCTAATTCCAAATAGACTCCAATTTGGTGCTCTAGAATCAATTAGAACCTCGTGCGTACAAACGAACTATGATACCATGCCGAATTCAATATTATAGGCTCAACGGTATAATCACAAATTTCATTCGAGATCATTTCAATTAAATATGGATTCAACACCTAGATTCAATTTAACCAAGTTCTACCTATAAGCCCAAAATAAATTTGGAAGCCTCGAGAGCTAAACTAAAAGTCCCCTAGCCTAAAATCAATATTCTGAAGCTGATGGTGCTATCGAATTTCCCATTTGAGGCTATTTACATAGGATTTTTTGTTCAAGACAAATTTTATAACATCAAAAACTCCAAAATAGAAAAATGAGCCTAAAACCCAAACGAACTGTCCAAAAATCAAACCTATAGTTTTGGTAAGTCAAAAATGACTTGTAGACATTATAAAATGGATCAAATACCAGAATATGCGCAAATCAATAAAATAACCTAGAGGGTCATTACAAGTAGTAGCCAACTAAACTAATAAAACTCTGAATCTTGATAGGTGAAATAAGCCTAGATCAATCCCGAATCACCTCAACTTTGGCTGAAACAACCAAATGCCATCTTTGAATACTACATATCCCAAGAACGTCATAGAACTAATCCAAAACCAACACTTTGATAACTTAGCATATAACTTTTCATCCCTCAATATTTAAAGCATAATCCTCAAATACAACACATAATCTTTCCCTTTCTTAAAATACACCAAGATATCGTTAATAAAACCAAAATCCAAATAACGTTGAAACACCATATTCATCAACTCCAAAACTATCACTGGGGCATTGGTCAATTTAAATAACATCACAAGAAACTTATAATGATTGCATCAAGTCCTAAACACCACATTAGGGATATTCAAAGCCCTAATCTTCAACCGATGGTACCCCAACCTTAAGTCATATTTGAAGATAACGAAGCACCCTAAAGCTAATAAAACAAATCATTAACGTACAAGAAAGGATACTTGTTCTTGATGGTCATCTTGTTCAACTATCAAAAACTAAGGCATATCTAAAAAGACATATCATTCTTCTTCACAAATAATATTAGAACACCCTAAGGAAAACAGTGGGCTTTATAAATCCCTTACTCAACAAATCTTGTAACTAATCTTCCAACTTCCTCAATTCCATCAAAACCACCCTTAAGAAGGAAAGAGAATGGGCTTAGTACCCGACTCTAAATCAATATAAAAATTGATGTATTTACTTAGAGGAACATCTAGAAAACTCATAGAAAAAACATCTTAAAACTCTCAAATCACTTTCACTAAATTTAATGGAAGCATTTCAATGCTAGTATCCTAAACCTAAGAGAAATAAGAAAGATATCCTCATTCAACCAACCGATGACCCTTGAGGAAATAAATTACCATTCTTGGATAGAAACTTAAGGTACCCTTTTTCTCAAATCTCGGTACACCTGGCATGACCAAGATAACATTCTTGGCATAACTATCCGAGATAATATGATATAAAGAGTCAATCCATGACTAAAATTTTATTAAAATCAACCATATCTAGGATAATTAAGTCTATAAAGTATCATAACCTAAAAGAATCACAACATAAGATCTATATACCTGACCCACCACTAAAGAATCACCTATTAGGGTAGCAATATGAATAGGCACAAACAAGACACACATTATATAAAGACTCAATGCAAAATATGTAGACACATAAGAAAAAGTAAACCCAAGATCAAATAACATTAAAGTAGGTTGATGCTATACTTACACAATACCTCTGATAACTGCATCAAAAGACTTTACCTCTGGTGAAGTCAAAGCTACACATCTACTATAACGCTGCCAAATATAGTAACTCAACAAAGGTTAGGGCCGAATCCCAAGGGAATACGTGGAATCATTGTTCTCAGTTATTGTAATCAGCAGTCAGAACTGAAAAAGTAAATAGGTGGTTTTGAATATCGATGTCGAATAAGTAGCAAATATCAGCTTCAGTTGTATTCAGTCATAGGTGAAAACTAGGATTGTGTTCTCCCTAGATTCTCACCTCCGTAGTCTTATCGTGCTTTGTTGAACTAACCTGATACCTTGCATAGAGAATTAATAAGTTATGTACCTTCTACAATCTTTTGGGAGAGTAGAAGGATCTCACTCTTTACTTTTTGAGTCTCAAGATGTCACCTTACTAACCATTATCTTGATCCCAGTTAACTATTAACTTTTGAGTATCTAGTTATTAGATGAACTCTCACTATCTTACTTAGCTAAAACCTAATAGTGTGGATCGACAGTTAAACTCAAAAACACTGTTGTCATTATCTTTTCCTAGTCACTACTCTTCTTTTGGAGTGAGTATCAATAATCTAGGTGGGATCCTAACATTTGCAACCACTAAGATAACTATTAAAGTAAAGATAATACAATGCATGCCTGGGTATCAATTTAGAACAATAATAGCACTTTCCCTATTTTGTCAATCAGTCATAGTTCCCACAACCCTAGCTAAGGGTTTTTTAGTTTCTCATACTTATGAAGTAATCAACAACATTCATGATTGAAAGCATAAGATGAAATCACAATAATCACAAGTAAAATCCAAAACCATAACTAAAATAATCAATCAAATTCAATATAAGTGAATTCCAAGACCAAAATCAAATCTCGAAATCAAAATATATTTGTAAGTATCAAGAGTACGTAACTTCTACTAAAAATACATAAGGGGTATTTATAGTACATGAGGAAACCCTAAAACCAAAACCCAAACAAAATAGGAGAAAAAGGGTCAGTGTCTACTTATGGTCACTACATGTGCCCTGGCCTCGGGAGCATGTGGTACATGTGGCCTGCAGGTCGAGCGCATGTAGTGACCGCATGTGCTCGGACCAAAATTTTTTGTAGGTTTTACTCTCGGGATTGTGGACTTCTAACACATGATTTTCCCAAATGCGGTCCACATGTTGACTTAGCATGTGCCAAAAGTTATTTTTTAGCTTTTCTTCAACTTTTGCACATGCTTTAATCACGATCAATTCAAAAAGTGTTTTGAACATATATAATTGATCCCATAAGTAGCCAAAAACACCTTTTTTCATCTTTTTCATATATAATTGCTCCCATAAGTAGCCAAAAACACCTTTTTCATCTTTTTCATGAACTTAGTACCCAAAACATGATTTGTTGCAAAACATACTCAAAACGCATCATATCTAAAAAAACAACCTCAGAAACTTGTATATTTTCCTTGTTTTAAACGTCAAAAGTGCTATATTTTATAGCACATCAGCACCCTCAACTTAGATTTTTGAATGTCCTCAGGAAATAAAACACAACAAAATAAAACAAAAAAATACTAAACACGGTGCTTAATTAGGAGAATCTAAACTATTCAAGGTAGTCAATCAAAAATTTAAGCTCGAATCACAACACCCCCTTCTATCTTCACTTTTCTAAACTAATTGTGTAAGAACATGAAGTACAACAATGTGACACAATGGAATCAAGGTATGGCATTACATTAGCAATAGACAATCATGCATATGTACAAGTTACACTATCCAAAACAAGCAAGCAGCTAGCAAGATGAATCATATGCCCTCACAATAAAAATGTCTCACTCACTCATATGAAATAATGCATGTTAATGCAAGGACAGTCAAGAGACACTAATAATCAGAAGAGAAGTACCAATCAGGTGCATCAAATATCATAGGCTTACCCTTCTTTTTGTTACCTTATCAAGATAGTCAAGTTAGGATCACTATAGGACTTTTCACAGCTTGTAATGTAGGCTTGGGGAGATGGTATGGTACATATGGAAATATCAAGTGACTAAGCATCCTTGGCACTACACTAACCTTGGGGTTTCACTTATTAGCCAATTTCCTATCTATTCCACCCTTATTTCTCCCTTTTTATTCTTTATTGCAGATTCAGTTGGATGTGGTCTTTTATTCTTTATTTTCACTTTTTCACAAATTTCTCTTTTCTTTTCTTTTGCTACCACACCCATCCCTACTTTATTTTTTGTATAGTTTTCCCTTCTTCATACCTACTTTGCATCACGCACCCCTATGACAGCCACCCTAAACTTAGGTGATTTGCCTGAGTTGAGGTGCATAATGTCCAAGAAGGACTAGGGCCAAAACATGTATATTGTAACACAAATGTGAAGGAGAAAAATGAAAACAAAGAAAAAGGCTACAAGGCTCAAAACAGGGATCAAGGGATACTATTTCACACACGGAAGGTCATTTAGGCTAAAAGTGGACTAACATAAAAAACAACCTATGATCCTTTCCTAACTGATTATTATCCAACCTAGGAAAGACTAAACAGGCAAGTTCTAAATTCAACACACAAAGGGAACTAAGTAGCATCTCACACACACATGGAATAGAGTCAATACTACAAGCTACTACTCATCCGGTTCATGTAATTGTTTAGCAAGTGATTATCATGTCCTTAATCCTAATGCCATAACAAGATCCACAATGTTCACACATATATATATTCACACACAGCTCTAAAACACAAGTGTTTAAGGGGTATCATTTTTCTCAAATATCAATAAAAATATGACAACTGCCCTAAATACTTAAAAATTTCCTAATTACACAAAACACAACACAATACGAAACAAAACACAATATGACATAAATTAACCTAGGCATGATAGCTCTACAGTCACACTATGGCCTACAAGAAAAGAAGCATGGTAATAAAAACCCATGGACGTTATGGTATACCCCACCCCCATCTAAAAACTGTGCACCGTCATGCATGAAAAAATACAAAACAAAGGGAAGGGAGAATATACCTAGGACGCACTAAGCACCTGTATACCTTGGGTTGCCTCCAAGCAGCACTTGATTTACAATTATGCATAACTTAACTTCTTTAGCTACTCATACTTTGTCAAGGTCCATGCCAACACAGACTCTTACTTTCTCCTGGTTTCCTATGTAGTGTTTCACTCACTGCTCCTTTACCTTGAATGGGATATCACCATCATGCTTTATTTCTATAGCAACATATTAGAATACCTTAACCACAGTGAATGGTGCAGTCCACCTAGATTACAACTTTCCAGGAAACAAGCATAGTCTTGAATTATACAATAAGACCAAATTACCGAGTTTAAATATTCTTTTATTAATTTTCCTATCATGATACATCTTTATTCTTTATTTGTATATAGTCGAGCTCTTATAAGAACAGAGTCAAAATTCATCCAACTTACTCATCTTGCTCAACCTCAAGTTTGTTGCATTACGCCACTCAAAATTTAGCCTTTCAATGCCCATAGTACCTTATGCTCAAGATCAATCGATAAATGGCATGCTTTGCCATATACAAAATGATATGGAGAGGCACCTATGGGGGTTTTATATGCTATTCAGTAGGCCCACAATGCATCGTCTAACTTTCTAGACCAGTCAGTCATGTTGCCATTCAAAGTCTTCGCCAATATGGAATTTATCTCTCTATTAGAGACTTCCACTTGCCCATTAGTATTAGGATGGTAAGGTGTCGCCACCTTATACCATACACCATATCTATCAAGAAGAGATTTGAATAAGAAATTTCAGATGTGGGACCCATCATAACTGATAATTGTACGTGGAGTACCAAATCGAGAAAAATATTTTTCCTCAAAAAGGCGGTGACTCTTCTACCTTCATTATCTGGAAGCGTAATTGCCTCCACCCATTTTGGACACATAGTAAAACACTACCCAAATGTATCTCATATCATAGGAGCTCACAAACGGACCCATGAAATTGATCCCCCACACATCAAATAACTCTAACTCCAGAATAGGTGTCATAGGGAGTTTATGGCACCGTGAAATATTGCCTTAATGCTGGCATTGGTCACAGGCTTATGTAAAATCATGAGAATCCTTAAAAATTAAAGGCCAGTAAAACCCACACTATAGAATTTTATGGGCTATCCATGTGTCACTATGGTGACCCTCAACTGGAGATGAATGATAAGCCTCTAGAGTGCTTATCATCTCCACCTCTAAAATGCATATCTGAATCAAACCATCAATACAGATATTAAATAGATACGGCTCATCCCAAAAGAACTTCCTCATCTCATGCATAAATTTTTGTTGTTGTTAGAAGGATAGGTCTTTTGGGACAACATCATTTGTCAAATAGTTGGCAAAATCAGTAAACTAGGAAATTAGATATTGAGATACTGCTAACACTCCCTCATCAATAAAATAATCATCTAAATCAAGATCATCCCCTAATTTCTATAAGGTCTCCTCCTCAAGTCTGGACAAGTGGTCTGCAACCTGATTCTCTTTCCCTTTCTAGTCATTTACTTCAAAATCAAACTCTTACAGCAAGAGAACCCAATGAATCAACTTAGTTTGGCATATTTCTTTGATATTAAGTATCTCAAGGCTTCATGGTCAGTGTGCATTATGACCTTAGTCCCAATTAAATAGGACTAAATTTTTTGGAAAGTAAAAACCACTATAAGTAGTTCTTGCTCTATAACTATATAATTTTTTTGCCCGAGGTTTAAAGCTTTGCTGGCATAGTAGATGGGATACAGGATCTTTTCTTTTCTTTGGCATAGGACAGCACCCAAGGGTAATCTGCTTGCATCACACATTACCTCAAATGGTGCAGCCCAGTCAAGAGACATAATAATACGCACTGAAATTAACTGTTCCTTTAGGCATTTGAAAGACTTGAGACAAGCATCCCCAAACACAAGTTTTACCTCTTTCTCTAAAAACTTGCACAAAGGATTTGCAATTTTATAGAAGTTCCTTGATGAAACATCTATAAAAGCCTGCATGACCCAAAAAGCTTCATATGCCTGTACCTAACACTAGCGGTGGAAATTTCTCAATCACCTCAATCTTCACTTTGTCCATCTCAATACAATGTCTGGAGATCTTGTGCCCTAGAATCATACCTTTTTTCACCATGAACTATTATTTTTCCTAATTTAGCACCAAATTGCACTCTTTACATCTCTATAGTACACTGGCTAAATGGTTCAAACAGTCATTAAATGAGTCCCCAACAGCTAAAAAGTCATCCATGAATACTTCAATCATGTCTTCCACCATATCAGAGAATATGGACATCATACATCTCTAAAAAGTGGCAAGAGTATTGCACAACCCAAATGGCATCCTCCTGAATACAAAGGTCCCATAGGGGCAAGTAAAGGTAGTCTTTTCATGGTCTTCGAGAGAAATTATGATTTGATTGTAACCTAAATACCCATAAAGAAAATAGTACCAACCCCTATCTTCCAGTCTATCCAACATCTGATCCATGAATGTCGTAGGGAAGTGGTTATTTTATCTCTACTTGCTCAGCTTTCTGTAATCCATGCAGACTCTCCAACTGGTGACTGGCCTCATTGGTACTAATTCATTCTTTTTATTTAGAACCACTATGATTCCCCTTTTCTTTGGCATTCATTGAACTGGGCTTACCCACTTATTGTCTGTAATGGGAAAAACCACCCCTGATCTAACCACTTAATTATCTCCTTCTTCTCTACCTCTTACATAGAAAGGTTTAGTCTTCTCTAATGTTCAATACTGGGAATTATGCCTGGCTCAAGCTGTATCTTATGTGTTCATATACATGGTGAAATCCCCAAACTATTTGTAATGGTCCACCTAATACCTCTCTTAAATTTTTGTAATACTGATGTCAAAGCTTCCACCTGTGTTGCGGCCAAATCTACTGCAGTGATTACTAGTAAGGTATTGTTAGCCCCCAAGAATGCATACTGTAAATGATATGGGAGGTATTTCAATTCCAATATCAGTGGATCCTCATAGATAGTTTTACGGGAGGTGTGGTTCTATTCTATAAGTTAAGATTTAGCTTCTTAGGGGCATATTCGTAAGAACCTATGCCATGTAATGCATTAACTAGCTCATCATATTCATCTATCCCATTACTTTCAAAGTTTATAAATACTATTGCAATTGCTTCTGCCCCTAATCTTTCCTCAATAGGCATATCCATTGTAACCATATCATCATCCATAGTATCTATCACTGCAACCACTCCAATATCATTTGGTTGTTGTCCCATCATGTATATATCATCATGTATATATTTAACACTATTTTTTTATTATTCTATTTTAAAGTGGTCTCCTCTAGATCCATATCAATCAACACCCGTCAGTGGACAAGAAGGGTCTACCCAAGATAATCGGAGATTAGGCATCCACTTCACAGTCTAAAATCATAAAATTTGTTGGATAAGTGAATGATGCCACCCTCACTTCTACGTTGCGCACAATACCTATTGGATCTTTTACAGATGAACCAGCCATCAATAACCTTGCATATGTAGGCTTGAGTTCTCCTAACCCCGACACATTGTATATCACCAATGGCATTATATTTATTCCTACTCCTGAATCACATAGAGCCTAATTAATATCAAAAGGACCAATAGACAATGGAATGGTGACTACCCCTTGGTCTTCGTTCTTTTCTACTAATAATGCATGATAATTCATGCTAAATTGTTGCACTCAATCTTGGAACTCTTTTGAAACCCAGTCGTCACTATCATCACTCTCAAAATCATTACCACTATAAGTTAACTTCTCAAACTCAACTTTAGGTAGCTCATAAGCAATAATATTATCATTCTTTGGCTCATTATTAGTAGGCAAAAAGAGCTTATTAGGTAGGAAACCACTCCTAGAGTTAAAAGCTAGACAACGAACAAGTGTTGGAGAATTATGCATAGTGTCACTATGAAGGGTAACGGACTGTCTTTGGGCCAAAGTGGCAGAGATTTGCCCATACTGCTACTCCAACTACTTGATAGTAGTTGCATGTGACTCAACCTTCTGGGTAAATCCTAAAATATTGGACTTAAGTTCTTTAAGGCAAGTTTCTTAGCTCTCTTGACCCTTCATTAGCTTAATCAACATCTCTTCTATTCTTGATTCCGCATCTCATCTTCCAGGTGGAATGTATTTGTCTCTATCATCATACAAATTCCGACCTTGATTCCCTTACCTTGGGCTTATAAACCCGCCAACTCATGATCTACATACTTTGCCTTCTTCTCTTACTTAGACTCTGCAAATTTCTTGGCCAACTCACCAATATTTTTCCTCAATAATGAAATCTCCTGAGCTATAACATCCTCAGTTACTCTCTGCTCCCTAGAAGCTCCAATGGCATAAATGTCATAACCTATCTTAACCTTCCGAGTTTGCCATACTTGGTTAGTTAATAAGCTCTAATCCATAATACCCAAAGCTATCTCTTATCATAATCTCTTAAAGGCTCCTCCGAAAATAGTGTCTACAATCATTCTAGAACTAATAGTTAGGGCTTTATAAAATATCTCCAATAAGCTCATCCCTAAGATCTGGTGGTAGGGCACCATGCTAAGCTTCTTCTTGAACCTTAATCATGCCTCATATATAGATTCTGACTGCAATTGCTTGAAATTATAAATCTCATCCTTCAGTTACAACACTCTAAATGGAGGAAAGAATCTGTTTAAGAATTGTCTGTGTGGATCATTCCATATAGTGATGATCCTCTTGAAAGTTCACCCAACCATAAAGATACTTCTCTTGTAAGTGAGAGGGGAAATGACCTCAGTCTCAGTGCCTCCTAATCTACCCCTGGAATGGTGTATGAAGTGCAGATCCCTGTAAAATTTGCCAGATACATGTTTGCGTGATCTGTAGGAAACTTCATAACTACACCCTTTAAGTATACGAGCTGGATCATAGCGCTAGAGATATTAAACTTGACATCTGGAGGAAAAATATGAGAGATAATAGCTCCAGTCTCACCTGGCTCAACGTATCCCAGATCTTCTTCATCATCTACATATGGTTGCACATACTGATATGTTGGGATAACCTGAATACAAGCATCTCTAACTCTGTTCTAATTTCCATCGAGTGATACTCAGCAGTTTATTGTCTTTCTTTACTCGGCTAGATACCTTCCTAGCTAACCGCTGAGCTTCGTTCATTACCCTCCTCTCATTTTTAGCTTGAGCTAAAATCTCACCAGTCTATCGATCAAAAATATCCTGTAATCCTTCGAGAGGAGTGGGAGGTACAACATTATGAACCCCTTCAGAAATATAATCTCTTTTTTGTTCCATCATCCTACTAGGTATTTGTAGGATTCTCTTTGGGTTTGTATTCACTGGGGGTAAGGGATTGCCTTTTAATACCCCAGGAGTACACCCAAGATGCCACACGGTGCTTGTCATAAGTGACCATAAGTTAATGCATCAGCTAGTACTTGTTGTGAGCACTGAATAGAATAACAAAATAACATGTGCGAAATATCTTAATACACCATAAGGTTTTAAGTTCTAAAATATTTTTGAATCACAAATCTGTAAACAACTGCTGGAAAATAACTGTCTGAAACTGATAAAAATAATGACAAACTGACTGACTATCTGAAGTGTCCGAAAGCCTCTAAATTTGACTAAATATGAGTTGATGGGACAAACCCCAACTAACTCCAACTAACTACTGAACTGAAAGCATTAAAATAAATATATTCAGTTCTCAAAATATAAGGACTAACCATGACTGTTGTTGCTGATGTGCTGGGATGTCTAAGTGTGGTCGGGAACCTGAGCATCCGAACTTATGATATGAGATATCATAGCATAAGAAACGAGTATGCGATCAGTACTTTGAATGTACTGGTATGCTAAATGGGGTTGGCCTAATATGCATGGGCTCATGTACATGAATAATAAATGACTGAATAGCATGAGATAATTGGATAACTGATATGAATGCATGAATGTTATAAAATTTGAGAATGCATAACCAAGCATATAACATAATTCTAAAAATAGTCTGTAAACTAAAATACTGAAATCTGATAACTGAATAACTGGTAACTGTATGCTATGTTCAATGCAAGTCTGAACTAAAGTATACTAAATACTGAACTGATACTGTAGGAGCTATCATCTAACCGACATGCCCCAATGAGCTAATTAGGGTCCAACCTGTGACCCTAGTTGGAAGGTTGTTATACCATACCACGGGTACTAACACATGGCTGTGTGGATCTACTAAAGTGTTTTCCTGAAGGACTAAGGGTTACCCTCAACTGGCAGGTACCCGTATGAGATCAACCCTTAACTAGCAGGTTAACATCTCAACGTATGCTAGCTACATAGTTATGGAATGTAGTAACTACTACTAAAGGTCACACTCTCAACTGGAAGGTAAGCCTCCATCCCTGGTTTTGCTTGGTGCTAAATCCTACTCTCAACTGAACAGACATTAATCACTGAGCTTACTGACATGGTGTACTAACTGAACTGATAATACTCTAATAGATTTGAAATTCTTCTGAAAGTACTTAAACTAAGTAAACAGCTAAGTTTTTGGGTACACATAACCCCCAAGACTCGATATCAATGATAGTAAGATCATACTAACACTTTAAGGACATGACATGTAAGCATTTATTCAAAACTCATTCTTTGAGGCATTTCATCAAACACTTGCAATGCATGGCATGGACATGGAAATAGTTTTTTTAAAAGCAACTAGTAGTAGCATGATTTTGATACTAAATCCCCAAAATAAGGCTTAAATCAGCAAACAACACCATTCAAAACATGTAGGGTTTAATAACAACAACAATTTTATGAAAACATGATATAGAACCAAAATTCATGGGGATTCATAGTTATAATCATAATACCTTGTATAATCCATAACTTTGAATTTGAAATTGGGTTCTTGAACTCCATGGGTGAAAAGGGCCCATGGATGAACATCTAACATACCTTAAAGCTTTTATCTTGAAAGAGAATTGACTCTTCTTGAACGCTCTTGGACTGAGAACCTTAAATTCTTGATTATCTTGTAGAGAGCATGATAGAGTCTTGAAGTTATTGGGAGATTACTTTAAGAAGAAACCCTAATCTTGTTCTTGGGAATAAAGAGGGTTAAGATCTTTTAAAACTGATTCACAATAGCTAAGTACATGTTTTTGGTGATTTATGTCGTAGGGGTAAGGTTTGGGTGAGGAAAAGACCAAAATACCCCAGCGAAACCAAATCGTAACTGCGGAGATTTTTAGTTGACGACTTGGGTTGATAAGTCATCACTTAGGTAATGGATTATCACCTCAAGTCATCACTTTTGATGGATTTTGGGCCCTTGCTGGTCATAGGTGACGACTTGGACTAATAAGTCGTCACTTAGTTGATGGATTATTACCCCAAGTCGCCAGTTGGAAGCTGAAGTTGATGGTTTTTGCTTACGGCTGATGACTTGGGCTGATAAGTTGTCACTTAGTTGACAAACGGATATGCTGAAGTAAAATGAGTATAACTTTTTGCTCCAATATTGGATTAAGGTGAAACCAAATGCATTGGAAAGAAGATTCAAATATCTTTCATTTGATATAAGGTAGGATAGGTAACTAACTATGTACAAGGATTAATGGTCGTTTAAATTAGACCCAAGCTTAATCATTCACTAAAACTTAATCAATAGAAGTATTCTTAACTCATCTTTGAGTTTGGAGATTTTTATGACCTCAACTGATAAAAAGGGACATTTTCACACTATAGAATAGATCATCACATATATATAGACATAAAATCATTAGGTTCTGGTCTGCATACACCATAACAACAGTTTGAATTCTAGCTCGAAAATACAGGGTGTTATATTCCTCTACTCCATGTATTAGGCATACACCGGGGTATACCCAACTAATAACAAAGACAAAAAGAAAACCTAAAAAATACAATAACTTTAAATCATAAATCAACACCATATTCTCCAACAATGGCGCCAAAATCTAGTGAAATCCAAGCTACACATCCACTATAAAAATGATACTATCGCTACCAAATATAGTAACCCAACAAAGGTTGGGGTTGAATCCCTAGGCAATACATGGAATCGTGGTACTCAGTTGTTGTAATTAGCGGGCAGAACTAGAAAAGTAAATGGGGGTTTTGAATATCGATGTCAAACTAGTAAAAAATATCAACTTTGGTTGTATTTAGTCATAGGTGGACACTAGGACTATGTTCCCCATGGCTTCTCACCTTCGTAGGCTTATCTTGCTTTGTTGAACTAACTCTATACCTTGCATGCAGAATCGATAAGTTATGTACCTTTTATAGTTTTTTGGACGAGCAGAAGGATCCCACCCTTTACCTTTTGAGTCTCAGGATGTCGTCTCATTAACCCTTATTTTGATCCAAATTAACTATTACCTTTTGACTCTCTAGTTATTATATGAAATCTAACCATCTTAATTAGATAAAAACTAGTAGTGTGGATCGACAGTTAAACTCTAAATTACTACTGTCAATATTTTTTCGAGTGATTACTCCTCTTTTGGAGTAGTAGCAGTAATCTAGTTGGAATCCTAATATTTTCAATTGTTAAGATAACTATTAAAGTGAAGACAATACAATCCATGCATGGTTATCGATTCCAAACAACAATAGAACTTCCCCTACTTTGTCAATCAGCCAGGTTTCTCACAACCTTAGCTAAGGGTTTTCAACCATTCATGCTTGTTAAGTAATCAAAAATATTCATGATTGAAAGCATAAGATGAAATCACAATAATCACAAGTAAAAACCCAAAATCACAACTAAAATAATCAACTGAAATTGAATCTAAGAATCAAAATATATTTGTAAGTATCAAGAGTGCATAACTCTACTAAAACCACATAAGTGGTATTTATAGTACATGAAGAAACCCTAAAATCAAAGCTTGAATGAAATAGGAGAAAAAGGGGTCAGTATCTAGTTGTGGTCGCTACATGCAACCTGGCCTCGGGCGCATGTGATACATGCGGCCTGCAGGATAGGAACTTGTGGTGACGGTATGTTCTCGGACCAAAATTTCCTACAAGTTTAGATCTCAGGATTTTGGACTTCTGACATATGTTTTGCCCACATGTGGTCCGTTTGTTGACTTAGCATGTGCCAAAAGCTATTTTTTTAGCTTTTTTTTATTTTCGCACATGCTTTGATCATGATTAATTCAAAAAGTGTCTCAAACATCCATAATTGCTCCCATAAGTAGCCAAAAACAACTTTTTCATCTTTTTCAAAAACGTAGCATCCAAAACATGATTTCCTACAAAATATATCCAAAACGCATAATATCTAATAAAAGAACCTAAGAAATTTGCATATTTTAATCATTTTAAGCATCGAAAGTGATATATTTCTATAGCACATCAACCTCAGGCCTACCTAAAAAATCATAACATTAAGCCCTACTACCACCCACTTGAGTAACTCTTTTACCACCCCATCTAGTTGGTAGTGTATTTCTACCTGCCTGAGATCTGCCAAAAGCCCTAGATGGGGGTACTGCTGCTCTAACTTAGGCCTAAGAGCTCTGATGATGAACTCCACCACTAAGCTTAAAGTAATACTTCTTAATATACTATGGACTACCATACTCATAGCAGGATCTAGGAATTATCATCTGCTGAGAAGACCGTGAATAACTAGAATGGCCAACACAGTTAAAAATCTCCATGAAGAATAATAAGAAGTTTGTCCTGGATTAAGGAAATCTCACCCTAAATAACTACTCTTGGAAACCTAAATAAAAGCAAAGATTGTTCTACCCTACTATGGATGAAAACCCTTCGCGATACAACCCCTACATCTAGATGAGTTACTATTAAATTGACCAGAAGTCTAAAACCTTTTATACTTTAAATCCCCAAACTCCTCATGGTGCATGATATAGAACTCCATGGTTTCTTTGACCACCCTATGAAAAAAATCTCTAGGCTGAGTTTTACGAAAGATTGTCTCTTAAATCTAAAAGATCAAACCCCTTACAAAACTGTGAATCCTATTAGTCTCATTTGGGAGAATTGGTAAGGCTTGGAAAGATAATGTGTAGAATGATGTATTGTGCTCATTTACTAAAATACCATATTAGGTCAAATGCTTAAACTGATGCCTCAGTTCCACTCTCAAATTGTGGGGAACAAATCGATCTAAAAAGTCCTAACTAAATAACTCCTAAGTAATAAGTAGAGGTCTTGTGGGCCTTGAATCAATATAATAACTCAACTACTTCTTAATAAGGCCTACATCTAAAGAGCAGCAGAATCAACCCAATGAGAACTTACTAATCCTATAATCTAGAGCCTCTCATAGCAACTCATAAAGAACTCATAGATGTACTAACTCTACCTATCTTAAAATTGAGGTAGACCCATTTTCTTAAAATTATTAAGCCTCATTTGCTCTTTTAACCATTTCAACTAATGATTGACTCAGTCCATTTTTATTTGCCTTAGTTATGGGTGTATTGACACCGCATATTCAAGGGGAAGAGCCTTAGTGTATGTTATTTGCTCATGATGTAGTGCTTATTAATGAGACCTAGAGAGGATTTAATGAAAAGTTGGAGGTTTGGAGACAGACCCTAGAGTCTAAAGGGTTTAGGTTGAGCAAGACTAGGTAAAGTACTTGAAGTGCAAGTGAAACACCTTGGGTTTTGACCCTTAGAAAAATTTCTTAGTTTTTGGCTTCTGGACATCATATGACTTAGGGTACTTCTTGTATAATGTGGTACAGTTATTTTGGATCCTTTTTTATTTTTACCCTAGTAGGTGACTCTGTGGTTATTAAAAGAGTCTATAGGGGGGTGTGGTATCAGTTAATAGTGAAGATACTTTGGTGGATTTTTTTAATCTAGATATGGTGGATTTTGATGTCATTCTATGGTTGGATTGGTTACACTAGTGCTACATGTCCTTAAATTTTCGGACCCGTAAGGCTGTCTTTAAGTTCCCCAGTGAACTGGTTATTGAATGGGAAGGTGGTTCCCTTCCTTCTAAGGGTAAGTTTATATCATACCTTAGATCTTAGAGGCTAATCTCTAAAGGCTGTCTCTATCATTTGGTTTGGGTTAAAGACTCTAACTTGAAAGAGTTTTCTTTGCATTCGGTTCTGGTGGTGAATAAGTTTCCTGGGGTCTTTTTGGATGATCGTTCTAGTATTCTTCTCCCAATAGGGATATTTAGTTTGGGATTGATTTGGTTTTGAACACTAATCCAATATCTATTCCTCCTTATAGAATGACTTTGGCTGAGTTGAGAGAACTCAAGGAGCAATTTAAGGATCTTTTAGATAAGGGTTTCATCCATCTTAGTGTGTCCTCGTGAGGTGCACCAGTTTTATTCATGCCTAAGAAGGATGGTTCCCTTCGAATGTGTATTGACTATCAGCAATTGAATAAGGTGACGGTTAAGAACAAATATCCTCTTCTAAGGATAGATAACTTATTTGATCAGTTGAGAGGTGCCAAATTCTTTTCAAAGATAAATCATTGGTCTGGGTATCATCATCTTAAGATTAGGGAGGTGGATATCCCTAAGACATCATTTTGTACCCGAAATGGGCACTTTGAGTTCTTGGTTATGTCATTTAGTTTGACCAATGCCCCGATAGCATTCATGAATTTGATGAACAGAGTCTTCTGTTAGTTTTTGGATCCTTTTTAATAGTGTTCATTGATGATATTTATGTGTCTTTAAGAGTAAGGTGGATTATGTCAATCACCTCCGTGTTGTATTGCAGACCTTGAAAGAGCAGCAGTTATATGTCATATTCACTAAATATGAATTCTGGTTGAATGCTTTCACTTTTTTGGGTCATATTATTTCTGGTAAAGGGATCATGGTGGATCCACAAAAGGTGGTGGTGGTTAAAAAGTAGCCTTGACCCACGACTCCAACCGACATTCAGAGAATCTTGAGTTTGATTGGGTATTATAGAAGGTCTGTAGAAAGTTTTTTAATGATAGCTTCCCCATTGACTAAGTTAACTCAGAAGAAGGTAAAGTTCCCTTGGTCAGATGCTTGTGAGTGTATTTTCAAGAAGCTAAAAGATAGGTTAAATTCAGCTCTGATTTTGACTTTGTTGGAGGGTAATGAGGGGGTTGTGATTTACTGTGATGCATCTTAGATGGGACTTAGTTGTGTTCTGATGCATTATAGTAAGGTGATAGACTATGCTTCTAGGCAGTCGAAGGTACATAAAAGGAACTATCTTACTCATGATTTGGAGCTTTTAGCGGTGGTGTTTATGTTGAAAATCTAGTGTTACTATTTATATAGAATTCACGTGGATATCTTTTCTGATCATAAGAGTCTCCAGTATGTGTTCACTTAGAAAGAGCTTAATCTCAGGCAAAGGAGATAGCTTGAACTTCTCAAGGACCATGATATGAGACTTCACTGCCATCCAAGTAAGGCTAATATTATTGTTGATGCTCTTATCATGTTGTCCATAGGGATTTTAGCTTATGTGTATAAGGAGAGGTGGATGTTAGTGAAGGATATTCACCGCTTGGCTAATCTTAGAGTTTGTCTTTTAGACTCTGAGAATGGTGGTGTGTTGGTATAGCAAGTGGTTTGGTCTTCTCTTGGTGCAGAGACCAAGGAAAACTAAATGTTAGATCCTGTCTTGATGAAAATTAAGAGTGGTGTAGGTGGGAAAAAGGTAATGGTATTTGAGATTAATGGTGATGGTACCTTGTGGTACCAAGGAAGGTTATGTATTCTTGACATCGATGGTTTGCGAGAAAGGGTATTGGCTGAGGTGCATAAATCACACTATGTTATTTATATCGATTCGACAAAAATGTATCATGGTCTCAAGGAGATGTATTGGTGAAATGGTCAAAAGAAGGATGTGGCTGATTTTGTGGCCAAATATTTGTTATGTCAACAAATAAAAGTTGAGCACATGAGCCTGGAGGTTTGTATCAGAAGATTGAATTACTAGAATAGAAATAGGAAGTGACCAACGTGGATTTCATTATCGGTCTTCCTCGGCCTCAGAACCAATTTGATTTAGTTTGGGTCATCGTGGATAGGATGAAAAATTTAGCTCACTTTTTACCAGTGGGGACTAATTTTTCGGCTGAGAATTACATGAGGTTGTATCTTCATGAGCTTGTAAAGATGCATGGGGTACCTATTTTGATCATCTCTGATCGTGGTATGTAGTTCTCATCTTACTTTTTGCAGTCGTTTCAGAAGAGGTTGGGTACTAAGGTTAGTCTGAGTACTTCTTTTCACCAGCATACAAATAGGCAAGCAGAAAGAACTATTTAGACATCGAAGGATATTCTTCATGCATGTGTAATTGATTATGGTGGTAATTGGGTTGAGCATCTACCTCTTTTAGAATTTGTTTACAATAATAGCTATCAATATGGCATTGGGATGGCCCTTTTTAAGGCATTGTATGGTAGGAGGTATAGATCTCCTCTTGGATGGTTCGAGCTTGGAGAGGCAAATATGTTTGTCCCAAACTTGGTTTATCAGGCTAGGGAGAAGGTAAAAGTGATTCAGGATAAGCTTAAGGATTCCCAAAGTCACCAAAAGTCTTATGCAAATGTAAGTCATAGGGATTTGGAGTTTGAGGTTAAGGATAGGGTGTTCCTAAAAGTGTCTCCCATGAAGGGAGTAATACAGTTTGGGAAAAAATGAAAGCTCAGTCCCCGATATTTTAGTCCTTATGTGGTTTTGAGGAGGGTTGGTAATGTTGCGTATGAATTAGAGTTGCTTTCTAGTTTGAACTCCATTTATTGAGTGTTCCATGTCTCTATGTTGAGAAAGCATATAGGTGATCCTTCATCAGTTGTTCCTTTGGAAGGATTGGGTATCTCAAATTCTCTGTCTTATAAAAAAATCCCAATTGAGATCTTGGGTTGGCACGTTCATCGATTACAAACCAAGGATGTAGCTTCAATTAAGGTTCTATGGCAAAACCACAAGGTGGAAGAAGCTACTTAGGAAGCGAAAGAGGACATGAAGTCCAAGTATCTGTATTTGTTTTCTGCTCCAGATATTCGTGTGGAAGGTATGAGTTCTTGATCATATTTTGTATTCTAACTTGGTTAAAGGAAGGTTGATTTCCTTGCATCTTTGTTTTCTAACTTAGTTAAAGGTTGGAATGGTTATGTTGGGGTGTAAATTGTGATTGTACTGCCTTGTTCATTATTCCAAGACAAATGATCCTAGTGAGGGAGACTGAAACACCTAGGGTTTTGACCCTTAGAAAAATTTCCCAGTTTTTCGCTTCTAGACATCATATAACTTGGAGTACTTCTTATTTGATGTGGAACGATTTGGTTGGTCTTGGTCGTATGGTAACCGGTGTGGGTTGGATAGTTTCTATCCAAGGTACGGTGGTAACATACAAGTCGTATGTTAGGGTACAAATAGTAAGGTATCAATCGTACGTTGCCCTGAGTTTAGTCTAGGTAACTCTATTCTGCCTAGGGTAAGATTTCATGGTACTAGTCGTATGCTTAGGTACGGTTTGGCATGGGTTGTCGTATGTTGGACAGTGTTGGAGTCCAAGGGTAGGCCTAGGGTATGAGTGGTGGGTACCACTCGTATGGTAGGGTACAATTGGTTTGGAGTGGTCGTACCATCCTGCGGGAATTTTAAGCAGTTTAAGTTGGGGGTAATCTGGACATTTTCCCTCTTAACCACTTAAGGCCCCACGACTTATAACACTCTTGGGATATTATTTAACCTATTTGTAATCAATCAAACTCTCTTAAAATACTCTTAAATTCTCTCAAGGCTCTTGGGTCAAGGAAGGCTAAGGTTTCATCAGTAGGATCAATTTGGAGTATACAAGGTTCATTTCTCTCTGTCATCTTTGTAATCTAAGGCATGTTACTCCTCCCTCATTGTTAGTTCCAACTAAAGGCATGTTTTATGAATGGTTTTCATGGCATAAATGTTATATAGTTTGGGTTTTCAAAATATATGTTGGGGGTTTTGGTTACAATGGTTGGTTATGGTTTTCCTGTGTCTTTTACTTATGGTTTTCATATTATTATGGTGGTTTGAATAATTGATTGCATGGGAATAGTTAATTGGTACATGGTTTAGGCTTTGGAAACACTATGCCCCCAACATGTTTGATTAAATGCCTATGAGAATGTTTTTGGTTAAACTGTTGGACTTTCATTGAACTATGCATGATATAACTTGGTAATGGAACCCTAAATGTTACAAATGGTTTAAATAGTTTGGAATGGTTAAATGGTGAGGTCTTGTTGGTTATGGTTGGTCTAATTGAAAGCCTTGTAGGGTACAACAAAATCCCCCAAGCAAACTTAATAACAAACATCTTGAAAGGTACATGGGATTCCCCCTAGTCAACATAATAATACAATCTATGGGTACACAGGAATCCCTTCTTCTATAAAAGGTTGGATAAGGACATTGCTTGCAAGCTATAGTCAGTATGAGGATACCACTACTCATAGCCATGGTTAATCATAAATAGAAAAGTAGTTTAGTTGTATGGTAATGGTTTTAATTGGGCAATAATGGTGAGGTGTGATAGCTAACCGTGAAGGTGTGAGTCTAATGGAAGGACACTAGAAACTCATGTTTTCTGACATATGGATTGGTCATGGTGAATATATATGATACTTTAGGGTATACGAGAATCCCCTAATCCACTTGTATATATGTATCATGGAGAGCGAAGGTTACTCGAGAATCCCCTAATCCTATGGCATCTCCAGTTTGTGCGGCTACACATATCGGGGCTCATTATGGGGTTACACTTAATCCATATAGCCCGTGGGTGGTTCTTGGATGGTTAAGCTACACATACCCAGGTTAATGGTTTTAAAGGCATGCTAAACCCAGTTCCCTTTTTTAGCATGGTTATATATATGTATGTATGGTTGTGAATGCATATGGTTGGTTTACTTGGTTTTAAAGGTTGGCATTATTTTATCCTTACCTTGAGTGCATGCTAGTGTTCACCCACTAATCCATTTTTGGGCGGCTGTATCCCCACGCGATGCAGGAACCGACAATTCTATTCTTCCTGCTTAGTGATCGGATTTGGGATCAGATAAGTTGGATTGAAGTGGTGATCTTCCATACTCCGAAAGGCTCTATTTCATCTCATGGATGTCTTTACATGTTTTGGTCATTTTATAGACTATGGTTTTGGCTATGGTTGGGGGCATGTCCCAATCGGATATTGCTTTACTTTTGGTTAGAGGCTTTGTTGAACTACTATAGGTTGGTAGTGGTGTCAGTCTTAGTATTGGCATTATTATTAGGGCTGATACCACATGACCGTATTTATGATTGTTCCATCCTATTATATTATGGACTTGTACTTGATTATTATTTTGGTTTTGGTATGGTTATTGGTTGGGTATTGGATGGTTGGACTTGCTTGGGGTTGGTAACGGTTATGAACCTATCCCAGAGTCTAGAATTGCATAAAACGCTATCTTATTATATGTTCGAAATTCATCCAACTCAATATACATGTTTGGAGATTGGGTTGGGTAATAGGGGTGGTCCTCAATCTTGGTTAGACATGGAATTCCCATTACAACAAGGCCCCAATTTGGGTTGTGTCAGTAAGTTCAGTGATTTGAGCATCAGGCTGACGTGGTAGTAAAGCTAGATTCTTAGGTCATCTGGAAGAGATATAGTTTCAAGTATCTTGGGTCTATGATTTAGGAGAATAGAGATATTTATAAGAAGGAGAAGAAGAGGTTTTGGGAGGCTTTGGACAAGGTGGTGGGAGGTGTGCCTTGCTCTGAGAAGATTGTGGTAGTAGGGGATTTCAATGGGCACATTGGGGTATTATCGGGAGGTTATAGTGATGTGCATGGAGGTTTTGGTTTAGGGGAGAGGAATGAAGAGAGAGCTGCTCTGTTGGATTTTGTGAGGTCCTTTGGGATGGTAGTAGTGAACTCGAGCTTTTCGAAGAAAAAGGATCACTTAATTACCTTCCAAAGCACAATAACCAAGACTCAAATTAACTCTTTTCTACTTAGGAAGGGGGATAGGGCGCTATGTAAGAATTGTAAGGTCATTCCAAGTAAGAATCTTTCGACCCAGCACAAGCTTCTGGTGATGGACATAGTTATAAGAAAGGATAAAAAGATGGGGTGGCTTGACACCGATGAATGTGCTGGAGATAGGAAAGAAGGTGGAGGGAATAGAGGTGTGGAAGTGTGGGGGGCTATGGATGGTATACGGGATAGGGTTGCTAGTTACATCAAGGAGACTGCTATAGCGGTGTTGGGTGTCTCGAGGGGTCGAGCTGGACAGCGTTGAGGGGATTGGTGGTAGAATAAAGAAGTTAAAAAGAAAGTGGAGACTAAGAAGGGGGCGTACGCTAAGTTGGTTGAGAGTAAGGACGAAGAGGCGAAGCAGGTCAATAAGAAGGAGTACAAGTTAGCTAGAAAGGAGGTTAAGTTAGTAATTACGACTGCTAAGATAAGAGTGTTTAAGAGCTTGTATATGGGTTAGAGTAGAGAGGGGGGGAAAGGTTGTATAGGATTGTTAAGGCTAGAGAGCATAAGGGTCGTGACCTAGATCAAGTGAAATACATTAAGGGGAGGATGAAAGACTGCTGGTGGAGGACGTTCACATTAAGAGAAAATGGCAGTCATATTTTCATGGACTCTTGAATGAGGAAGGGGACAGAGACATTGTGTTAGGGAAGCTAAAGCACTCAGAGGAGTGTTGTGATTTCAGTTATTGTAGACATTTTAGGATGGATAAGGTGAGAGAGGCTATTCGCATGATGTAAAGGGGTAGGGCAAAAGGGCTTGATGAGATACCAGTTGATTTTTTGAAGTTTACTAGTGGGGTTATTTTAAAGTGGTTGACTGAACTATTTAATGGCATTTTCAAAGCTACAAAATACCCAAGGCCTGGAGATAGAGTACTTTTATTTCTTTATATAAGAAATAGAGGGAAATCCAGAGTTGCAATAACTATAGGGGTATTAAGTTGTTGAGTCACACTATGAAGATTTGGGAGAGAGTGGTCAAGCGGAGGTTGAGGAGGATAGTGTCTATTTTGGAGAATCAGTTTGAATTTATGCCCGATCGCTTGATAACGTAGGCACCTCACCTGGTGTGGATACTAGTGGAGGAGTATAGGGAAAGGAAAAGGGACTTACATATGGTGTTCATCGACCTAGAGAAGGCGTGTGACAAAGTCCTTAGGGAGGTTCTTTGGAGATGCTTGGAGGTAAGTGGAGTCCCGGTGGCATACATCAGATTTATTAAAGGCGTGTATAATGGAGCAAAGAATCAGGTGAGGACAACGGGAGGAGACTCAGAGTATTTCCCTGTCTTAACAGGGTTGCATTAGGGATCGACTCTGAGCCTCTTTTTGTTTGCGTTGGAGATGGATGTGTTAACGCGGCATATTCAAGAAGAGGTGCCTTGGTGTATGCTTTTTACAGATGATGTGGTTTTGATTGATGAGATGCGGGGGGAGGGGTGAATGATAAATTGGAGGTTTGGAGACAAACCCTTGAGTCTAAAGGGTTCAGGTTGAGTAGGGGAAAGACAGAATATATGGAATGCAAGTTTAGTGGCTTAAGGCAAGAGAACAAAGTAGTAATAAGGTTGGATTCCCATGTTGTTTGTAAGAAGGATAATTTTAAGTATCTTGGGTCTATGATTCAGGGGAATAGAGAGATTAATGAAGATGTCTCCCACCGTATTGGGGTAGGATGGATGAAATAAAGGCTCGATTCTGGAGTGTTGTACGATAAGAAGATGTCGTCCAAGCTTAACTCCCACATTAAAAAGTTGAAGGTGGCGAAAATACAGATGTTGTGTTGGATGTGCGGGCTTACTAGGAGTGATAGAGTTAGAAATGAACTATTCGGGAGAAGGTGGGAGTGGCTTCGATAGAGGGCAAGATGCAGGAAGTTAGGTTAAGATGGTTAGGACGTGTGATGAAGAGGAGCACGGATGACCTAGTTCATAGGTGTGAGAGACTAGCTTTGGATGGTTTCAAGCAGGGTAGGGGTAGGCCAAAAAAATACTAAAGAGAGGTGATTATACGTGACATGGAGCAGTTACAGCTTACCAAGGACATGACCCTAGATAGGAAGGTATAGAGGACGCGAACTAGATTAGAAGGCTAGTGAATGTGGTGGAGTCATAGCTAGTAGTTAGGAAAGCTTTCGGGTAGCTGGGTCGGTAGTCTTAGGGTATGTTCAAAGATTGGAGCTAATAGTAGGAATGTATTACTGGTGTCTTATTTCTGCTATCTCTTATTGCTTCATGCGTTATTATGACTTTGATTATTATTCTTTATCTTAAGCTGGGGGTCTACCATGAACAGCCTTTCTTCTTCTCCGGAGTTAGTGGTATGGGACTGCATATATTTCACCCTCCCCAGACCCCACTATGTAGGAATATACTGGGTTTTTTATTGTTGTTATTGTTGTAGAGATATTGATAAGGATGGCATGCACCGTACTAGTGCGGGGTGGTTATAGTAGAGTCTCGCTTCGAGAGTCTTGTGTGATAAGAAGGTGCATCCTAAGCTTAAAGGTAAATTCTATAGACTGACATTCTGATCGGATAGGTTTTATGGAGTGGAGTGTTAGAAAATTAAGAACTTTTACATCCAAAAGTTGAAGGTGGAGGAGATGAGAATGTTGAGATAGATGTGCAAACTTACTAGGAGCGATAGAATTAAAAATGAAATTATTTATGAGAAGGTGGGAGTGTCTTCGGTGGAAGACAGGATGCAAAAAGTGAGGTTGAGATGGTTTAGGCATGTAATAAGGCGGTGCATGGATGCCCCAGTATGGAGGTATGAGAGGCTCACTATATATTATTTCAGATAGGGTAGAGATAGGCCAAAGAAATATTTGAGAAAAGTGATTAGGCATAACATGGAGAAGTTACAGTTTACAGAGGACATGAACCTCCATAGGAAGGTGTGGAGGATGAGTAGGGTGGAGGGTTAGTGGGTTAGAGTGTGTCCTGACTCTTAGGGAGGAGTTCTTTATTTGTTGATGTACCCATAGTTATAGTGTTATGCATGTGTATTGTAGTATCTTGTTCGTCGTGTTTGGGTGATGTTTGTGATGTTGAATAGATAGCTCATAATATTACTCTATGGGTGTCTTATTTCTTTTATTATATAGTGGTGTATTACCCCATTTTGTTGTTTGTTTTATGTTTTCTGTTTTTTATATTGTTATTTGTCCTAAGCCTAAGGTCTATCAGAAATAGACTCTCTCCTTCACATGAGGTAGTATTATGGACTACATACACTTTGCCTTCCTCAGACTTCATTTTGTAAGAAGACACTGGGTATGTTGTTGTTGTTGTTCCTTAGCCTCTCGAAGATGGATAATATGAATCGTCGCACTGATCCACAAGACTACTAGATTTGGATTGTACTTATGAGACCAATGAACCTAGCGCTCTGGTACCAACTTGTCATGACCCAAAACTCAAATAGTGTTGGAACCTACCCCACCCCTGTGGTAGGTAATCAAAACCAATAATAAACAACAAGGTACATGATAAAAAAGTAAAAATAATTGAGTAAACATAAATATCAAAACCATAATTTAATGAAAATATATCCCAAAATCTGTTATTCACAAAGTACAAGTCTCTAATAAAAGTAAGGATAAAAATGGGAGCCTAAAATACTCAAAATACAAGAAAATGGTGATATAAAAAGAAACATAAAGGAAATCTAGAGAAACCACGGATCAGCTTACAGCTACCTTGGATCTTAAGAACTAGATATATGTACAAAGGCCAAATTAATAACCCAAAGATCTGGACTCAAAACCTGCACCAAAAAGTGCAAAACAAACAAGAGTGAGTATAAAAACATGTGTACTCAACAGTATAATCGGTCAACCCTAACTTAAAGTGATGGCAAAAAACACTTATGATCTATCAGAACCAACATAATTTAATGAACCTGCAAAGAAGAAGGTCACACCTACACTAACAGTTAAATCACCATAGCAACAATAGAATACAACTCAGGACATTCAATACCTCAAATCAGTCCAATAATAACAACTGAACAATATTGGATGTAAACCAAGTATAATGAGTATAAATGAATGAATAAGATACATATGTTATGTCAACACTTGTTGATCTTTATAGCTAAGACCTATGGAAGACTCTCGAGGTTCATATACCTTGGCATAGATGCCCTCTACTCCATACAGTGTAGGACATGAATGACCTCTGATCATAATAATAGTATAACACTGGCAGGTGTGTTCTCCAATTCATATAATATAATATTAGGCAGGCATGGCAGTCTGATCTTAATGAAATACAATGCAAAATGTGTAGATGTGCCACTCCAATCCTAAATATTAAGTACAATATCAAGCAAACCATTACATACAGAGTATCTTTATTTATCAGGCCCGATTACCCTTTATCACCTTTCACTATTAATAAAATTTTCTTTTCATGATTCAACAAATCAAAGTCTCAATATTTAACCAATTTTCACCATAAACAAGATAAAAATCTCAAATCAGAGTTCAATCAACAATTTTCATGCTCACTAAGTCATTATCAAATACGACACAACTATCATGCTAGTAACTAGAGGGGAAATAATTCAAACAAATCAATCAATTGCTTTTAACTCTTCATATGACATCGGTACCTGCATAGATGCTCGTCATCTCCTCTATAATGGACCCTACATTTCCCATTAATTCCCATACATATAATTAGCACATAATTCAAAAAGAGTTAAAATAACCTTAACTTGTCTTTAAAAAGACACACAAAGTTAAACCAAAGGAAAAAGTCATTGTTTAAGTGACAACACTATCGCATCAGTAGAGGTTTGGCTGTAGGCATGACATCGCATAAACAAAGAACCTTCCACAGGTGTAGAGTGACTTGCCACGCCGGCAGCGAACAAGTTGCTAAGCTCGAGGGTGTGAGGTAGTCCCACAACTAATGTGTCGTAGGAGAAACCCAGTCCCGGCTGACCAAGCTCTGTAGGTGCGGCTCAAGAACTACAAAAGCGGACACCAACACTAGCAATTCTACTATATAATGTTAATAACCCAAACTCCAAATTGTCCCTAATACAAATCAGTTATACTACTAGATCAAAATCAATGTTTTGAACTAAATGAAATCAACAAATTCTTAAACAGAGGTCATTATCAATGAATATGGGCCAATGTCAATTCTAGGTCATAAACTTTCAACTGACTATGTAAAATCTATTTGACACCTTGGAAACCGAACGAACAGCACTACTGACCTAGAAATGAAATTTTTAAGCTAATAAAAATGAAAAAATCTTCATACAACCTGTAAAACTTCAAATGTTGACGAAGACAATCCTACTAACTTCAAAAGATTCAAAAATAAAAAACTCGAATAAAACATAATCGGCCACCTTGTAAAATATACCACCAACTCTCATATACCACAAATACAAAAATACAACTACGAGAAGGGATAAAATGACCAAAATATTTAAACATTTAAAATCTAATATGATTGAAAAACACATTTATTAACAATTGACAAAGACCAATTTATAATATACTTGCCAGTACTCAAAGATCGTTGGTGAAGTGGTTGATATTTTTAAAAAAATAGAGAAATTAATTAGACATAACAATGACAGAATTAAATAATAATGATTGCAAGTTAAAATTACAACGATTGAAATGGAGAAGTTATGCATCGTTACTGAGTGATTTCTTAATAAACAATCTGAATTGTTGGCTGAAAATATATCTTCAAAGATAACACTATTAAAAATTTGAAAAAAGAGAGATATCAAGAGTACTAAAGGGGAAGAAATTATTTTCTGAAAAAAAAAATTGGGTAATTAAAAAAACATAATTAAAAATTTTGGAATGGAGGACTTTTTTATATTTTCAAGAATTTGGAGTTATGATATAAGTCTTTTAAAACTTTGATGATGTAGGCTTTTTTTTGTATTTTTTAAGATTTTGTGATAGGGAGTATTTTGATATTACTTAAAACTTTGATGCTAGAAAAGATAAATTGGGGCATACAATGATGATGTCATTAAAAGCGTGCATTTGATAAAAGAGATAGATTTAACACCTTTTGGAGGGGTAAATATTTTGACACCCATAATGGGAATAAAAATAAATGTGGTATTGATTTGGTCTCTCTAGACTTTAACTCACTTAATCCAACTTTTTGTATGAAGTGCCCCAATAATTTCATGGCTGGATCAGGGGATCAAGTCAATGTTAACATCAATCTTGTTGCGGACAACCCCACAAATAATGAGGTAGATCCAATCATAGTTTAAGATAGACTGGGAGATTCCTACCAGGATCAAACCAACTTGACAATGACAACAACAAACAATATGCAAGTGGAGATTATGATTTTAATTTTTACAAATTATTTGTCATTGAATTCTCACCAAAAAATGATATTGATCTTACATGATAAGGTCACTCTAAGTCCGAGGATACCGCGAAGAATCACCTCAACGTACCAGAGTTGAAAACCATAGGAAAAATAATACTCTCATTTCTAATAATGGAGAATCATCCAAATCATAAAGTACTTATTGGCACTAACTGGCAGGACAGATAAGATTCGAAAGAGTTTCACGTCCACATGCACAAAATTTTATGCGCTCTACCAATCTTGAAGGGTCTAGACTCAAAGAGATACATGCAAACGTTGTTGCCATCAATTGTGACCTTGAAGTTGATTTCAAATAATTCAAAATACTGGACATCCCAAAATATGGTTGAACTGCTGATCCCCAAGAACATGTGATAGGTTATATATGTGTCAAAAGACAATGATATGCAACTAGGTAAAATTAAATTGATTCTGCTTGATAAGTTCGGAGAAATTCTGCTAATTATGTCGTACTATGGTATTCTATTATGCTCGAACACTTCATTAAACCTTTTGAACACCTTGCAAATTTGTTTGTTTAAACATCGGAGCAAAAATGACATATGCAAGCAAACAAAGTTGACATCTCCAAAAATCTAAACCCAAATCAGTCCCCTAACACTATATACTCATGCAAAATAAAAAGCACAACATAAAGATAACCGAATAATTAACAACAAATTCACTTCAAACGATGTTTTCCCTGACAAATCACTACAATATAAAAAAAGATATTCTAATTCAAGAAATTTATCAAGAACTCTAACATGTAATCCTTTACTTTTTTGTTTAGGTTGTCAGTTTCGACAAAAAAACACATTGCTTTCCTCATAATATTGCTAATTTAGGTTTATTATGAAAGCCCTAAAGGTGTATGGCTCAGTTGAAGAGTAAAGGAAGAGTGAAAATATAAAGTTTGATTAGCGGAAAGTTTAAAAATGAGTGGGCCAAGATAAAAGGTCTAGTTTATTAAATGGATTGAAAAATATAAATAATTATATTATTTTATTTGAGGGTGAGACAGATGCGAAACCTTTAAGAGCACAACTGACGCGAAAGAGGCATATTTATTTTGAATAGAACTGGTTTCGGAGGAAGGAGGGAGAGGGAGAGGAAGGGAATAATAGGACCTTCACAAGTTAAAATGTCTTCTTGAAATTAAAGTGTAAGTTCAAGGGGGACTTTACGTATTCTTTTCACATGTAAAAAGTCCTTAAAAATCTTAAATTTTATCAAAATATATAGGGACTTACAAAATCATAAAAACTTTAATTATGGATGAAAAGGACAAAAACACATTCATGTAAGGACTATCTAAAATTGATACTCTTTCTTATATATAATAGTAGTATATAAAGACAAATTTTTTTTATTATTTATAGCGAAGAAAAAATCTATAAATAAAATTAGAAAAAAGAATTATATAAATTATTCAGTATTAGTCTTTTCTTTGTAATTCAGAAAAATTGGCAAAAAAAATAGTGAAATAGAGTTTTGTTGGTGGAACATGACTGGATTTTACTGGGTAGAAGGTGAGATTAGGATGGAGCAATCAAGGAATATTTATGTAGAAAGGAAGAGAGAAAAAAAGAGTTAGGTGGATGAACTTATTTGGCTATTTTGAGGCCCACACTCTACTAGTCATGCTATCTCTAACCAGTAAACAACATAAATGACCCTTATAGTGGGTGATTTTATTTTTTTGGTCCTCCATAAGAAAAGTCCTACAAAACTAGTTTTTCTTCTTTTTTACATATAGTACATTTGTTTATTTGCCCCTCTATACATCAAATACCTTTAAACAACTCTCCGTGCTTATTTATCTTTCAACTTCTAATTTTTTTTTTTTATTTTACTTAAATTTTATTTTTTAAAAATAAATTCCCAACCTTTATGTTTTTTTCTTTTCTCCTCTCAACTTATATTTTTTTTTGCTTTGATTTTTTGTTTGTTCTTTTCTCAGTTTTTTCTTATTTAAATTTTTTTCTCAACCTTTATTTTTTGTTGTCTTTTTTTCTTTATTTTTTTTTTCTCAATCTTTATTTTAGTTTTTTCCTTTTTTTCACTCGACTTCTATTTTTTCTTTTTTCTTTTTTTAAAATGTTTTTTCTTTTCCTCAACCCTCATTATTTTTTTTCTTTTCTTCAATTTCTTCCAAAGAACAAGTTACGCCCCATGAGAAAAAAATAGACATTACCACATTGTGTCTTGATTTATGAGATTTCTATAAATCTTGCCTTAGAGGTAGGACTTAGCCCAAGTAATTTCAAACAACAAGTTACGTTCCATGGGTAAGAGTTGTACTACCACATTTTATTTTGATTTATGAGTTGTTCTATAACTATTGTCTTAGAGGCAAGACTTAGCCCAAGAATTTTCAAACAACAACTTATATCCCATGAGCAAGATTTGATACTACCACATTATGTTTTGATTTATGAGATTTTTTATAACTCTTGCCTAAGAGACAAGATTTAGACCTAGGATAATTAAACAATAAGTTATGCTCGATGGACTAGAGTTGACACTATCATATTGTGTATTGATTTATGAGATGTTTTGTAACTCTTGCCTTAGAGGCAGGACTTAGACCAAGGGATTTGAAATAATAAATTAAGCCCCATGGGCAAGAACTGACAACACCACATTATATTTTGATTTTTGAGATGCTCTACAATTATTACCTTAGAGTCAAGATGATGTTGGGTGTATTTATGCATTCTAGCGCTACTATTCTAGCCTATTTAGCCTTATTTTGAGGATGATTCATGTTATTAATGGGCTGAGAATGATATAAATGAGCATTTATGTGTCCAAGTATGTTTTGACAATGTTTAATGGTGGTTTCACATGAGTTTTAATTCAATTTGAGCATTTAGAGTTCAACCGAGAAAACTAGTGTAACTAGCTTGAGCTAGGTGTTTTTCTGGTCTATTGTGTTGGGTTTTAATGTATTTAAATGAGTTACTAAGGTTGTTATTATGTATTTTATGTGAAAAACTTAGTTATAATGTTCAAGGGTAAATTGGATCAAGAAAAGAGTCAAAACAATAAGTTAAAGCTCAATGTGAATTTAGCCTATGCTTAGCTCGTGTTTCTAGTTTATCATTGAGGATGTTGTATTGTTTTGAGCTCTAAATTATTATTTTTAATGCTATAGTACGCTTAGTTAATGGACTATAATGATATATGAAGGATTTACAAGCTTCAAATCAAGTGGAAACAACTCAAAAAGGCTTGGAATGGATCACGGAAGCACAAAACACAGCTTGACGCCAATTTAGACACCTGAAAAGTATTGGGAGAGTGTGGGCGCGTGGGAAGGAGTCTGGGCTAGTTCGGCACACCAATGGATTCAGAAGGCACCCAAAACAGTGAACCAATGCGATTTAGACGCAACACAATGCCCTCCAATGCGTTAATCACTAGGTTCGCAGACGACCAGAAACTGTTTCCTTGTTCAACAAGGCATGGGCTATTTATTCTACTATAAATAGGACCTTATACACATTTTTACTTACTTTTGGACATCTTTGGACAATTTTTGGCACCTGGACACAGAGGGCATCAAATTGCAGAGCTGGTACATGGTTAATTAGGTTTTAATTATTTTTAGTCTTTAATTTTTTATATTATGTATTCAATTATTTGAATCGTGATTATGAATATTATCGGCTAAAAATTCTCTTTTCGAGGTTAAAGCCAAGAACCTAATTACTATTATTTTGAATTAATTTCGATTAATTTTGCTTGTCATATTTGATTGTTTGTTTATTCTTATTTTAATTATTTTAAGGATTTGCGACCCTTAGAATACATGTATTGTCGACCTTTTGATCTCGGGAAAGGGAATAGGGAGATAGAACATGGAAATAAATAAAGTATGATTTTTATTCTTTTATAAAATAAAGAATTAAACTTAGCACCTAGGGCAGGGATGTACTTAGATGTCTTACTTGATTCATACGTAGGATGATAGCTTTAATTCACTTAATTGGATTATTACATCCCCGCTCAACGATGTAGTTGTAATGTCCATATTAGGTAAAATATTAAAGGTTGGGAAACCATGATCATGCCATTAACCCTACGAATCAACAACCAAGATAAGCAAATTAACGAATGAAATTCAATAACATAGTATGATTGTTCTAAGTGCTTTAACCCTGGGCTTTTCTCCATTGATTGTTCTGAGTATTTTATTTTACGCATTATTTACTTTATTTTAAATTTACAAAAATTACAAACTCTTTCTTTGATTACTTTTGCACCAGATTAATCTAGACTGTGAACTAAAATTAAATCATTGTTAAATCAAGTCTCTGTGGGATCGATACTTGACTTTAATTAGGCCACTTTACTACTTGGTAGACCTCATACACTTGCGTATGCGCTTGGGCACTGTCACAAGACTTAGTCTAAGGGCCTTCAAAAAGCAATTTACGCCTCATGGGAAAGATTTGACGCTACCGCATTGTGTCTTGATTTATGGGATGCTCCATAACTCTTGCCTGAGAGGCAAGATTTAGCCAATGACTATCAAACAACAAGTTCTGCCCCATCGGCAAGAGTTGACACTACCGCATTGTGTTTTGATTTATGAAATATTCTATAACTCTTGTCTTAGAGGCAAGACTTAGCTGAAGGACTTTCAAACAACAAGTTATGTCCCATGGGAAAAAACTAATACAACCAAATTATTTTTTGATTTATGAGATACTCTATAACTCTTACCTTAGAGGCAAGAATTAGCCTAAGAACTTTCAAACAACAAATTATGCCCTATAGGCAAGAGTTGACCCTACCAGATTATATCTTGATTTATGGGATGTTCTATAACTCTTGTCTTAGAGGCAAGAATTAGCCCGCCAAAAGAACAAGTTATTCCCCACAGGCAAGAGTTGACATTATCACATTGTGTCTTGATTTATGAAATGTTTTGCAGCTCTTGCCTTAGAGGCAAGAATTAGCACATAGAATTTCAAATAAGAAGTTACACTCCATGGACAAGAGTTGACACTGCCACATTGTGTCTTGATTTATGATTACACTCCATGGACAAGAGTTGACGCTGCCACATTGTGTCTTGATTTATGAGATGATTTATAATCTTGCCTTAGAGGAAAGACTTGGCCTAAGAAGTTTTAAACAACAAGTTACGCTCCATGGACAAAAGTTGATACTACCACACTGTGTCTTGATTTATGAGATACTTTGTAACTCTTCAAACAACAAGTCATGCCCCATGGGTAAGAGTTGACAATACCACTTTGTGTCTTTATGAGATATTCTATAACTCTTGTCTTAAAGGCAAGACTTAACCCAAGAACTTTCAACCAACAACTCACGCCCTTAAGTTTACTTCGACATCAAAAAAAGAAGGTCCTCTTTGTGAATTTTTCAATTTTCTATTCATTAACAAAGAATAATAGAAGTCGAGCAAAAAGAAAAAAGAGAAGAAAAGAAAGAGAAAAGTAAATAAAGGTCGAGAAAAAAAAAAGAAAATAATAAAGGTTAAAAAAAATATAGGTTGACAAAAACAAAAATAAAAATAAAAATAAAATAAAGCTTGAGAAAAATTATCTAAAAAACGTAGAATGAGAAAAAAAAAAAAAAAAAAAAACAAAGGTCGATACAAATGAATTTTTTTAAAAAGAGATAATAATGTTTGAGAAAAATAAGAGAAGGAAAAAAAATATTAAAAAAATAAAAGAAAATAAAGATTGAGATAAAAAAAGAAAAAAGGAGAAAAGAAAAAATTAAAATGAGGAAAAAATAAAAAAGAAAAAAAAATAGAAGTTGAGAAACAAATAAAATGAAAAGTATAAAAACATTTGAGATTAGAGGGCAAAAAGGTACTTGTCCTATGCATAAAAAAGGTATTACGGGAAACAAAAAAATAAAGTCACCACCATGAGGGTCATCCAATGTGAAAAGTTTTATTTTGAGTTGAACTCAACCAACAATACTTGTATGAGGTTTCATTAATTCTTGACATGTGGATTGTGGGATCATTTTATTAATTTAAAATTACAAAATAAAATCAAGAGGAGAGAGACACTAATATTTGAGCAAAAACGGTAAGTGTGGGGTCTGTAAAAAAATAAATTAAAAAACATAAAATTATTGAAAGTGGAGAACAATAACGTGTATTCATTGTTTTGAAATATCCAACGAACATTGAATGTTCTTGATTTTTCCATTCCTTCTTCATCAGAAAATCTTTCTTCTAAACAAAAACTTTCTTCTAAACCAACATTGGTTCTTTACTCAAATGTAGCTCAAATACTTCATCTTCATCTGCAATTTTCGTTTATCCATATTTTCAGGTATGAATCTAGCTTCATCTTCATGATTAATTTTTTTTATATAGATCCATGTAAATATGAAAAAAGATATATATAAAATGAGTAACAAAATTTAAATCTCTACAAATTTTTGTTTGCATGTCATTTCTAATGCCAAAATAGCAAAATACTTGTCATATAAATATTTGTGATGTTCAAAAAAAGATAAAATCTGATACAAAATGGGTTCTTGAGATCTGCTATATTCCCTTTTCATTGATACAAACATTTTCTAATGCATTGTTTGAACTTTGACTTTGTAAAGACACTCCAAATTGTAGATTCAAGGTTTTTGTTAATAGTTGATTAAAATTATTGTATGAATCTCCATGTACCTGTAGGTTTTAATTTAAAAATAAAAAAAATCAAACTTCGTAAATAAATTTTAATAAAAAAAAGAATCAAAATCAGTAGATAAATAAAGTAGCAAGACAACTATTAAAGCTATTTAATTTGATGAAGAAAAACAACCTTGAAGTTTAGTTTAGTGAAGCCTTGCGTTGAAGTTGATTGTGTTTCAAAGCTCGATGCCATAGCATTCAAAGACTGATTTTCATCTTGTTATCTCGTTGTTTCTGTTTTTAGTTTTTGGACCTTTTCGAACACCAAAATTTTTTGCCACAGCATATGAATTATATGCATTGTGTGATTCCTCTTTCGAATTAAATTTCATACCAATTTTAAAGACAAAATTTTTGTCGATGGTATAAACATTGTGAGTTCCTGAAAAATATTTTTGATTATTTACGTTGTGATTTTAAGATTGCAGTGCATAAATTAGAAGTAGTGTATAAATTAGAAGTATGAAATACAAACAATATAAACTATAAACTAAATTATTTAATAAAAAAATTCATACTTGAATTAAGGATACTTAATAGAAGTGAGAGATTACCTTGTTGAACAGAAGAACCTTTCTCAACATTTACATTTTCCATTTCTGATTTGGAACACAATTAATCTGTACAAACAAAACAAAATAAAAAAGTGTTAAGAACTGATAAAGCTATTATAGTGTAATAATATTTGCATGATTTTTCTTGTGATATTATAAAGTTTATATTATAATTGGAAATATTTATGACTATCACTAAATTTGTTGGGATTATTATTTAAAATAAAATCAATATCAGATCTTGATTTTATTTTTATTTTCTGATAAAAATATTTTTATGTTGACAGAATTTTTCAATGTATCATGAGGATAATAAAATGTATGGAGATTCAATGTGTCACTCCAGATTGCAGATTCAAGTTTGTTGTTTAAAAAAAGAATAATAAAAAAAGTGATGAATGTATTACATTTAGAGAAGAGTTTCTAGATTGAAGAGAATAGCTTTGGTCTCTTTGAGAAAGAAAGTGATCAATAATGTTGTAGTAGATTTAATAGCTCTTTGAGAAATAAAGTGATCAACAATATTGTAATAGATTTGGTGTTTGAGAGAAGGTGATAAATATGATCACTTTGAGTTGGTTAATAGGATCAATAAAGTAATTTATTTTTTTGGAGGAAAAAATCTTCTCGTTTCCTTCATTTTTCTATTGTGCACTGTTATTTTACTTATTCATTTGTAGAGATAGGTCCCATAATCCACATGTCAAGAAATTAATGAAAGTTTAATTTTTTTTTTATCTTCAATACCTATCAAAAAAAATTTCAACATTAGCAGCATGCCAAATCGCCAATCAATATTTGAATATTAGTATTTAAACAAATTGCAAATTTAATATCAATAGATAAACATGCAATTTTGAATTTGATAGAAGTGTTTAGAGATAAAAATGAAAGGTTTTTATTTTGTTTAGAAAAAAAGGGTTTCTAACGAAGAAGGAAAGAAAAAATCAAGAACATTCAATGTTGATTGGATATTCCAAAATAGTGAATACAGTTATTGTTCTCTACTTTCAATAATTTTATATTTTTTAATTTATTTTTTTGTAGACCCCACTGTCCACTTACAGTTTTTGTTCAAATATTAGTGTCTCCCTCCTCTTGATTTTATTTTGTAATTTTAAATTAATAAAATAATCTCACAATTCACATGTCAAGAAATTAATGGAACCTCATACAAGTATTGTTTGTTGAGCTCAACTCAAAATAAAAATTTTCATCTAATGTAATTTCCTGATCTCCAACCACACTTTATTTTACATTCTAAATATATAGACGTCAACTTCAACCCACAAATTTATTTTACACTAAAAAAATACTTTTTTCTCTTTAATATTATATTATTATTTTTATTTCATTTATATTTCTTATTTCATAATTAGTTTTAAACCCAAATTTTTAAATAACATAAATTGCAAGCAAATATTATATATTATTCATATTATGGACGATTCAAATAAAAGTAAAATTGTTGATCTAATACAATTAAATAAATATTTCATCATGGTAAAATTTACTTATTTTTATATAAATATTCAACTTTTAAGATTAAAATGCTGCTCCCATAAATGCTCTATTAATGCATTACAAAGTTTAAAATGAGCATATTTGTCTTTAATTTTTTTATGTCTAGCTAAAAGTTATTCAAATCGATAATTTTCATCTGCCACCATTTATTCTTAAATTAAATTAATAAAATTTAAAATTAATATAATAAAATTATTGTATTAGAAAATAATTATGAATATTAGGGACTTAATTAATTATCAAATATAATTTATAATATGTTAAACTACAAATGTTACATAATATAAATATTAATATTATAATCAAAAAATAAAATAGAGGGGATGAATAATAATTCTTTGTATTTGGAGAGTTACTATTCAGTATTCACCGCCTCTATTTATAAAGTTTAGAGGAAATTTGAAGGGTGATTAGAATTGCACCCTCTATTTTTTCCTCCAAATGTAAATTATAGAGGGTAAACCAGAGGTAGGTTGGAGATGCCCCGAGAAAAAGTTCCCTAAAATAGTCTAAAGGCATGTGAGGACGATAAAATAATTAACTTCCTTTATTATCTTTATTTGTGGATAATTAATTTTGAGATAAATTATTTTTCAACCAAACGACCTCATATAGTTAAAATTTTCCATATCAGGGAAATTTTCATAAATTCCGTCAAGTTTCTTCTTAATTACTTTCTCTCCTGATTTTTTTTAGTAAATTTTCTCTCTCCTTTATTTTAATTGTTCATATACATAACTGAACATTAATATACATAAGTATTTTATGTATCATAACTAATTTCCTTAACGAAATAAATCAAGTCTAATAATTATCCAAAATGATTTTAAGAAAATAAATCAAGTCTAATAATTATCCAAAATATTTAAGGAAATAAATCAAGTCTAATAATTATCTAATATTATACCTTATTAATGTGTGATTAATGAATTCCTTAATTATTTAAATTTTTTAAAAAATATACTCCTAAAAAAAATTATCACATATATCACCTAGAAAATTTTAGAACCAAAGAAAAAAGACCCTTATAAATAAAAGAACATAGAAATTTTAAAAATGAAAAAAAAGACTCGTATAAAAAAAAAATTACCACGTAAGTCTATGAAAAATTTTACTACCTAGTCTACATATAAAGAAACTTTACTACACAAGTATGAAAAAATTTGAAACAAAAAAAAATGAATTCCTACAAGATTTGAAGAATATGGCAAAGTGAATCCCAACTTTATGCATATGGGTTTGCAAAATACGCATCTCAGGCATCACATATATATATAACAATATGAAACAAAACTTAAAAATATAAAGATAACACGTCATATACATGTCTAACTTTCTTGCATATACAAAACACTGTAATGTATATGGGTTAAAATACACGGCTCGTCTTGTCTAACAGAACCATATACATAATTGTGTTATGTATAACACTATTGATGCATAACATATACATAATTCTATAATGTATAAGACCTGAAATTGAACAGCCCAACAGTGTCTTGTTTCAATATATATACATAACAGATTTAAGTATGTGGGTTGAAATAAAACGTCCAACAAATGACATAACTACAAATATATATATAACTCGCTGTGTATCATAATTCAAAATAGTAACATGAATTTATTAAGTAATATGACCATATGCATAACAAATTTAACATATAAGAAGGCGTCTCTAACACTATACATAACAAATTTATGTATGAGGTTGAAATAACAACAAAACGCTCTTATATAACAATGTATAAGAATGCGTAAATCAACAAAAAAATAGATTGAGCAATAAATCACTATACCTTTGGAAAACGCGATCTTGATGATTCTTCACTTTTAATTTTATCTTAGTTGAAGATTTAGCAACGGATTTTTTAGAGTTTGAGCGAGCAACTTCCCTCTACTTCTTCGTCTTAGCGGGATCGTTTCGGTGTTTTGATCTATTTTTTCTAAAACTTGGACCAAACTCCATTACTATGCTTAAGTTTTGAGAATTACGCACGTGCAACAAGTAACGCATAGATTTTTGGTTTAGTAAAGTTGTAAAAATTAAGAAATTAAACTAACCTCAAAAATAAATTGAAGATGATAATGATGTTCAACAAGTTGATAAGATAAGATTTGTAAATTCAAATCTTGAAATCCCTTACTTATGGTTACTTGATTTTAGGCATAAATTTAGGAGGTGTGATATATACAAGTGTAAAAAATAAAATATTTGTAATTAATTTTGGTAATGAAATTTTATGTAATAATAGAAAGTTAGCACGTATATTTACGTAAATTTTTCATATTATAAAGTATCTCACTTGATCTTGTTTGAATTTAAACGACCCAATATAATTATAAGAATACTAAAATATATCTCGCTTGATCTTGTTTGAATTTTGACTTATACGCATCGTTATTTTTATTTTTTACAAATCTAATATTAGCGTTGTTGTTGGATCAATTTAATTTTGTTTATGACAACAACTCGGTTTAGCTTAGGCCAACCGCTCTTCATTGAGATAACGATCAGTCGATCATCAATTTTTTTTCTCTTTCTATTTATTTTATTGTTTTCGGATATGCTTCATCAATCATACTCAATTATTATTAATGCTCCTTGATAGTGTCACTAGGTTTGAGTGTATTAAAATTTAAGTTATTTTCTTTCTTTCTGTTCTATGATGATATTTCATAATTTATGCTATGAAAATTATTCAAATTGTTGCTTTCTTTATCAAGTTAATCGAATTAATATGGGAAAACGGCATCATTACTCCCTCATTTCAGCAAATTTTGGCTTAAGTCATCGCTAGATATTTAAATTTATCTCGAAAATTCACTTGGACCCCTCAACTACGGCATGTACATATCAGGCACCTCAACTGCTCAAATTGATACATATCAGATACAAAATGCTGATTTGGCAAGGAGAGTGTAACACTCTCCTTGGGCGCGTGAATCGAAGAAAAAAAATAATATTTTACTTTTTTAAAATTAAAAAACTTATATTTAAATTATTTTATTAATATAATTTTTAATTATTATAACTTATTAATTTAAAAAAAAAAAAAAAAAAGAACCCCCTCCCCCGCGCGTCTTCACAACACCCCACCCCATCCTAGTTCATTATCTTCAACCCCCCACCGCCATAGCCATGAAACTGAGATTCAGGTCATTGGAAACCAAACAAACCTTCAAAATCGAAGTACTATCTTCTTCTTGTACACTTCAACAACTCAAACATTTCATCTCTCAAGCCTTTTTTCCATCTTCATCATCATCAACAACAACTTCTATTCATCTTTCACTTAATAGAAAAGATGAAGTTTATCAGAATTATGAAGAAGAAGAAGAAGATACGCTTCAATCTATTGGTATTACTGTATACTTTACTCGTAATCCCAATGTGTTTTCAATTTCAAGTGATGCAATTTTATCCAAATTGAATGAATTGAATACCCAAATTGTTCAAGAATCTGAAAAGGTGGAAGATATGGACACCCAAATTGCAAAATATGGACATCCAAAGTGCCCAAAAAGTAAAAAAAATGGACACCCAAATTATTCAAGAAGATGAAAAGGTGAAAAAATTTGGAACCCCAAATTGTTCAAAAAGTGGATAAAATGGATGACAAAATTGTTCAAGAAGCTGAATTGGTGTTGGTGGCGGTGGAATTTATCATCTCCATCTACTTCTCCATTGAAGAAAATCTAGTGTTTTTC